>NC_133620.1:457220337-457565337 GCF_048593235.1 Sminthopsis crassicaudata
TCCTGAGGCAATTGGGGTTAAGTGACTTGCCCAGGGTCACACAGCTGGGAAGTGTTAAGTGTGAGGTCAGAATTGAACTCGGGTCCTCCTGACTTCAGGACTGGTGCCCTATCCACTATACCACTTAGCTGTGCCTATTTCTTTATACTTTTAAATATATATATTTTAAGTAAGACTTACAGAGGACTAAATCTAGTGATTTCTTTGGTACAGAGAATTCCCAGAGGAGGAAACTTCCCCCCATCAAAGCTGGTTGACTCTCATTCTGCTTTGTGTAGTCTTAAGAGAATTTAAGATGTCAAACCTGCCACTTAACCAGTTTAAAAAGTAATTGGAAGGGCAGCTAGAGGAAGCAGTGGACAGACGGGCCTTGAAGCCAAGAGGACCTGAATTCAAATCCAGTCTCTGATACCTAACACTTACTAGCTGAGTGACCCTGAGCAAACCTCTTAACTCCAATTGACTGGCCAAAAAAAAATAATCTACAAATAACTGGAAAATGTGTAACAAAATAAATAAAAATGCAATCTTACATAGAAAATGTAAATTTATGCAGCTGGCACGTTTCTATCTGAGTGTGACCCCTGTGGCCCAGAACACTGAAAGTGAAAAGCCTTGAAGTGGCAAGTGTCCAGGATCACGTGGCAGGCTGGGGCAGAGGTGAGATTTGACCTTGGGTCTCATGACCTCAGGACCTTGTCTCTACTATGTCACACTGCCTCTAGAATCTTTAACGGTTTTTTTTGTTTTGTTTTGTTTTCATTTTTATTTTTTAATGCAGGGGACATCTCTTTGAGTCATTTTTAAATTGTGGGTATGTTCTGAGAAACCATGAAGGATGGAGAGGTCCAATGTAGTCAGAGTTCCTGGGTTCAAGTCTTATCCCTGATGATTGCTGTCTGTGTGAGCAAGTCTCCTCACAGCCATGGGTGTTAGGTTCTATAGAATAAGGGAATTAGACTAAATTGGGGGGGAGGGTCTCTGTCTGAGTTTTAGATCTTATGTTGTTATGACTAAAGATCTGGATCAGATTCCCAGCCTCTGGTCCTCCGACACATGTTCTGTCCCGGTTCTATCCAGGCTGAGAAAGGAGTGGAGTTGGGAGGGGAGCAAAAGGTGAACTAGGGCCTGGTGGACGATGCAGAACTCCAGACCCAGAGAGGCCTGTCTGAGGCAGACAGAGTAAATAACTTGCCTGAGGTCACACTATGGCAGAACTGGAATTCAGACCCAACTCTCTTATGCCCATGTTCTTTCCTCTACTTCATTTCCTATTTTGTTCCAAAATCTCCAGGCCCTTTTTTCTCCTAGATATTTTCTCTTTCTCCAAACCCCCTAACTGCTCCTCCGTCCTAGGTGCAGCATTTAGGAGGCCTGTTTGTATATTCCAAATGTAGACCAACTGGTTTGGAACATACTACCTGAAATACTTTAGAATTGGCCCAAAATGGAATGGGAGCTAATGAGCTCCTCCTGAGGGAAGTCTGCAAGCAGAGATACAATTATCTACTAGATAAGAAGCTTGGCTTGAATTGGATGACTTCTGAGATTCTTTATGTCCATGGAAGAATTACAAGGAAGGGACAAAAGGCCGAGCCCAAGAATAGAGAGGTATAGTTTGGGGGTGACTTTAGCTGGCAGGTCTGGAGAACACTGAGCCCAGGAGTTCAAATGAGACAAAAAGGGCCTGAGTAGTAGAGGCTCTCCACAGGCCAGAGAAAACTGGAGAGACCCAAAACCACCCCCAAAAAACCCCAAACTCAGACACCTCTGTAGTTTCCTTGGGTCAAGAAATGTGGCTAAAAAGAATATTAGCTTGGTTTCCTAATAAACATCACTATGCCCCCTTTCTTTAATTTTTTTAGTTATTTTCAAAATATATGTACAATTAGTTTTCAACATTCGCCCTTGCAAAACCTTGTGTTCCAAATTTTTCCCTCCCTCCTCCTCTCTTAGAAAAGTAATCTAATATAGATTAAATATGTTCTTATACATATCTCACAATTCTCATACTGCACAAGAAAAATCAGATAAAAGAAAAAAAGAAAAAAGAAAACAAAATGCAAGCAAACAACAACAAAGAGTGAAAATGCTATGTTGTGGTCTACAATCAGTTCACAGGGTCCTCTCTCTGGGTGTAGATGGCTCTCTTCATCACTGAACAATTGGAACTGTTTTGAATCATCTCATTGTTGAAAAAAGCCACTTCCATCAGAATTGGTCATTGTATAATCTTCTTGTTGCTGTGTATAATGATCTCCTGCTTCCTGGAAGTCTCTCCAGGCCTTTCTGAAATCATCCTGCTGGTCATTTCTTATAGAACAATAATATTCCATCACATTCATATACCATAATTTATTCAGCCATTCCCCAATTGATGGGCATCCACTCAGTTTCTGGTTCCTTGCCACTACAAAAAGGGCTGCTACAAACATTTTCGCACATGTGGATCCTTTTCTATTTTTTATGATCTCTTTAGGGTACAACCCTTATAGAAACACTGCTGGATCAAAGAGTACACACAGTTTGATAGCCCTTTGAGCATAGTTCCCTATTGTTCCTCAAAATGGTTGGATCAGTTCACAACTCCACCAACAATGTATTAGTGTCCCAGTTTTCCCATATCCCCTCCAATATTTATCATCTTTCCTGTCATCTTAGCCAGGCTGAGAGGTATGTAGTGATACCTCAGAGTTGTTTTAATTTGCATTTCTCTGATCAATAGTGATTTAGAGTATTTTTTCATATGACTAGAAATGGTTTCAATTTCTTCATCTGAAAATTGTCTGTTCATATCCTTTGACCACGTATCAATTGGAGAATGGTTTGTAACTTATAAATTTGGGTCAATTCTCTATGTATTTTAGAAATGAGGCCTTTCTCAGACCCTTCGATGTAAAACTTTCCCCCAGTTTTCTGCTTCCCTTCTAACCTTGTCTACATTGGTTTTGTTTGTAGAAAATCTTTTTCATTTAATATAATCAAAATGGATTTCACAATGTATTCTTCTTTGATTATGCCCCTTTTCACAGATAGGGAAGGTAGGATTGACAAACTGGGTACTGCAACCTAGGTCTAAGGCAGAGTTGGCCAGTTAAAGGGAAGTGAAGATATTCAATTGAGTACAACAAAGTTCTGCATTTTAAAAATAATACTTAGGAAAAATAAAAATGCACAGTAGAGAAGAACAGTTGGAAGAAAGACAGAAAAACAGGGTAGCTTTGAAAAGATCTCTATTACAACTATTATGTAGTTTTTCAAAAGAAATAAACAGTGTGAAGTGGAAGTTTGTAATTTTACATTGAATCCTTTTTTATATTGTGCTATGTACATGGAAATGTTCCTTTTTGGGTTTTTTTTTTGTATTTAAGCTCAACATGAATAAATATTTTTAAAATTAAAAATACTTGACATAAAAATAGTATTTCTAATTGCATGGACCTAGAATAGGTGCTCTTCATCTTTTTTGAGCTTATAGACCCCTTCAGCAATCATTTCAGATGCATAAAAAGAAGCATAGAATTAGAAAAGAAACTGATTGTATTCAAGTACAACTTTCAAAATACACATAGATTTTTAAAGTTCACAGACCCCTGGTTAAGAATTCCTACTTGACTTGGATCTTCATGTGGTACAAACAGTACAATGAGTATTTATTAAGTGCTTTCTGTGTACCTAGGCATAGGAGAAAATACAAAGTTTAGATAAGATAGAATCCTTGCCCTCAAGGAATGTTGTATTTCCAAGTCTCCCTGATATGTCTTTGGGGTTTTCTTGACAATGAGATGAAGCATTTTGCCATTTTCTTCTCCAGTGGATTAAGACAAACAGAGGTTAAGTGACCGTAGAGTCATGATAAACATCTGAGGCTGGATTTGAACTTGAGTTTTCCTGACTCCAGGCCTGGTACTCTACCCACTGTCCTACCCAGGGAATATAAGCATGGGAACGGGGCTTTTCGTTTCCCACTGTAAGACTTCAGTTGAGTCATTTCCCCTGTATAAGCCTCAATTTCCTTTTCTGTAAAATGAGGGGGTTGGGTGAGATGGTCTATTTAAGATCCTCTTCAGCTCTAATGATCTGGGACTGAGGCTAATGAAGTGGGGAGACCTTGGAGCTTGTGATCACATAGCCCTCCAGTCTCTGCGGGAGCTCTCACTGCCAGAGCCGGAGGATGAGGATGTGGACAATTGGATTTCGACACTGTTGGCTGGCATTTTGTAATTACTCCTTGGTGCTTGGCATGGTACCAGACACTGAACAAAGCGAGCTAAGTGGGCGTGCCCGTTGGCCTCCAGGAGTTTACTAGGTTGTGAAGCCAAGAAAACTTCCAAGAGAAAATAGAATTGTCTTTAAAGCTGCATCTTTTAGGGATTTATCTTGGACCGATATCCAACTTGATGGGAGGCAGAAACCCTGAAGACTTCAAACAAAGATCAGTAATGAATACACTGCTTGGCACATGGCAGGTCCTTACCATATGCCGGATGACTGACTTCTAAAAGCTTCTTCTTCCTAAAATAATTGGGGACTTTTTTATTCTCAAATTCCCAAAAGATCAGAAGTGAAAGTGACCTTGGTCTGTCTAGTCTAACCTCCTGCTTTGACAATTAAAGAAATAGCCTCATTTAGGGAAAATATGTTACCCATTGTGAGTGTTGCTGTAGCTTCAGATATTTCATAAAACCATAGATTTTTAGTTCCAGATGGCTGAAAAAAAGGAGAGAGATTGAAGTCTGTCCCCAATGTTGGTTGAGAAAGAGGGGTCCCAGAGATGACAAGAAATCCAATATATTACTAGTGAATTTGTGAATTGTCCAACTGCTATGGAAGATAATCGTCAATTATGTGAGAAAAGTGACCAAAATGACTATATGCTTTAATCTAATAATCCCACAATTGAGCAAAAGGAGGTTAAAGGTCATAAAATAATGGACACATATGCTAAAATAGTCACAGTTCCAGTTTTTGTAGTGGTCACAGTAGGAAATAACATGAAAGAACAAACTGTTGCTCTCCAACTCATTGGAGTATTTTAGTGAAATTAAAAAAAAAATGACCAATAAGCAGAATTCAGAGAAATGTTAGAAGTTTTTACGAACTGATACACAGCAAAGAAAAGTGAGGCAATAGAATAACATACATGATGATCACAATTATGTAAGTGAAAGCAATTTTCAATGGTATCGGCACTTGTTAAATGCAGTGATCAAGCTTGGAGTCAGGGGATTGATGATAAAATCCCCTTGCCTCCTTTCAGTAGAAAGATGAGGGTTTAATGGAATTTGCATGTGCTATCAGATGTAGGTTTTTACTTAACTACCTTTCTGTTTCAGGAATTTTCTATAGGAGTGGGATTTGGAAAGTTAAGAATAGCTTACATAATAAGTTTATAAAGAGTGCTTTAAAATACAGCACATATAAAAGATCAAGTCCTCACCCATGCCCATTTTACAGATGAGAAAACTGAGACAGGCTAAGTGAATTGCCCGGGGATACATAGCTAGCAAGAGTCTGGAGAGATATGAATCCAAGTCTTCCAGTTCCATATCTAGTCTTCTTTCCACTGCATTGATTTTTATACTGTCTCAACTATTCCATCATCTCCCCCTAGACCACAGGAATACATGGTTGGCTGGATCATACTTTTGTTATTATTTTTCAGTCAAGTCAAACTCTTTGTGACTCTATTTAGGGTTTTCTTGGCAAAGATCTGGGAGCATTTTACTATTTTCCTCTTCAGCTCATTTTATAGATGAGAGAACTGAGGCAAATGGGGTGAAGTGAAATGATTTGTCCAGGGTCATCTAAGTGCTGAGGCTATATTTGAACTCAGGAAGATGAGCCTTTCTGACTCATCATACTTACCCCGGCTCTTATTTAATATGTCCGCCCAGAATCCTCCTATGTTAATTTAATTTCTCAAATAAAGTGCTCTACTGAGAAGAGAGACTGCCTCTGATAAAGTCGGGAATAAGATTTTGAGTTCCCCTCTACTCTGTATGTGTCTTTTATATACCTATTTAATAGCTAAAAATAGCTAGCATTTATGTAGAGCTTGTGAGCCAGGCACTGTGCCAAGTATTTTTACAATTATTACCTTACTTGATGCTCACAACAGCCGTGCTATTATTATCCTCATTTTACAGATGAGAAAACTGAGGCAAACAGGAGAAATACTTACCCGGCCACACAGCTGGTGTCTAAGTCTAGCTTTGAATTCAAGTCTTCCTGATTCCCAGCCCAAAGCTCTCTTCATTGCCCCACTTAGTGAACCCATGTTTATATGCAAGTTGTTTCCCCAGTGAGACTGCAAGCTCCTTGAGCCCAGGGATTGATTTTTTTTTTTTTAATCTTTTTTGGTATCTAGCTCAGAGAAAGTACTTAACCAACTCCGGTTGCTTGATTTGGGGGTAACAGGAGCCAGTGTTTCCAAATCCTGATCGCTTCTATCTGAATAAGCATTTGGGTTTCAGAACGATGGTGCTGGAGGAGCAACCCGCCTCCATCTAAATTCCCCTCAAATTCCCCTATTTTGTGAGCATAATTTTATGTGTTGTATTGCAGGAGCCACTAGGTGGCTCCACTGGGGATAGAGCTCTATCAGGAAGACTCATTCTCATGAGTTCAGATCTGGCCTTAGATGCTTCTTAGCTGAGCTACCCTGCGCAAGTCACTTAACCCTGTTTGCCTCCGTTGTCTCTTTTGTAAGATGAGCTGGAGAAGTTTATGGCAAATTACTGCATTGTCCTGCCAAGAAAACCCCAAATGGGGTCATGAAGAGCTGGATACAACTGAAAAAGAATTGAACAACAAGTAAAAAAAAAATTGTCATTTAGAATCTTAGTCAATATTAGCTGATTAAATAAATGGATGTTTGGCTGGTGGATGGATGAGACCACCCAATTGAGAATGGAATTTGTTTGGTCTGTCCGTCACCCATGTGGCATCCTGATTGGCTGCTCAAGGTGGGATGGCAGGAAGGGCCCTAGGGCGCCATCTGAGCGATGCTTCAAGGGCTTTTTGCTTCTCCTCTGACAATGTCACCCCAGCTCCCAGACCAACTATATTTAGCTGTCCTTGAGAATAGGCTTTTGGCAGAGAGGGCCGAGTTGTTTTTAGGGATTATAAAAGTAAACTTATGTTCACCTTCAGGCGAGAGCCTGCCATCCTCTTCCCTTCCCCAGGTTGAACAGAGGTTACCTAAAGTTTTTGCCATTACGTGTGAAGCAGAGACAGATGGCTGGACTGGGCCCCGGGGGTTCTAGCGGAGCAGCTGCCGGTTACATCAGCGGTTCCTTCTAGACCCAGCCCAATCTAGCCGATTCCTCCCCTTCTCAAGGACAACTGGACTTGGAGTTGTGGCCCAGTGGGGGAGAAAGACTGCTGGATTTGGAGACACAGGACCAGGGTTCAAATCTTTGATCTGTCACCGACTGCCTGTGTAACCTTATTCATAATAGCATGTAATATTTCACAATAACAGCATAATAATGATAGCTCACATTGGCTTAGCACTTAAACTGTATTCCAGGCACTGTGCCGAGTGCTTTGCCATCATTATCACCCTTGGCCCTCATAACAATCCAGAGAAGTAGGGGCTAATTTGAAATTCCCCCTTTACAGAAGAGAAAATTGAGGCACACAAGTGAAGTCACCCAGCTAGTAAGTGTCTGGGCCTAGATTTCAATTCAGGTCTTCCTGACTCCAGGCCTGCCTAGCTACTCCTTTAATACATTAGGATCTCAGTCTCCTCAACTATAAAGTGGGTAGGTGGGAAACTTAGACTAGATAGCTCCTGAGCTCCCTTGAAGTTCTGGATCTATCTTCCTATAAGCCTCTTACCCTCTCTAGGGCCAGTTTCTGCATCTGAAGGGGTTAATGAAAGGTAAATTAAGACAGATCCGATGGTCTCTCAGGCCCCTTCCAACTATGATTCTTTGATTTTTCTCCCCATATAAGTTGTAGAAAAGGTACTGATCTGCATTGGCAGAGGGACTGTCTTCATCTGGGAATTCTCTTTAATCAATGAAATCATGAGCCTGTTCTCTATTCCCTATCCCTTATCTGTTACTCAAGAGATAGTGAGACCCCCATCGGGAGAAGTCTCCCGGTGGAAGCTAGCTCTCCTAGGGATGCTGAGAAGGGGATTCCAGGCCAAGTTCCATTTGGACAACCGTTGAGTTCCGATCAGAGATTCCATGCCTGCTCTCCACCATCACGCTGGAAAGCTGGGGCAGAGTTCTTAGTACAATCGGTCAGTCAGCAAGCATTTATTAAACACTTATTGTATACCAGGCACGTGCTAGGCTCTGAAGGAACAAACAAAGCAAACAGGAGTTCTTGCTTGGCCTCAAGGGAGCGCCAGTCTCATGCTGAGTTTAATTCTACACTAGCTGCAGCCAGTTGGGACCATATCTTGTTTCATAGTTTGAAATTTTGGTGTGCTTCGTGGGGACACTGTGGGGTAGAATATAGAAAGCTGGGCTTGTTGTCAGGAAGACCGGGGTTCCAATCCTGCCTTTGATGACTAGAAGTTGTGTGATCTTAATAACATCTGAGACTCAGTTTCCTCATCTGTAAAATGGAGATCATCACGAGGTCCTTTGCATTTATGGTGCATGCAAAATGTTGAGCAAATTTGTCGATAGAAACGTCAACTGCTATTATTATTATTAATTCTTTGGCTTAACAGTGGTCTAGCACCCTCCAAAGGTACCGTCACATTGGGGATTCTGGTGTCCCCCGGCGCTGATGAATGTGACGCTTTTGTCAAGAGCGCATGTCAACCCCACGAGGGCAGGCGATTCACATTTTCCCCTCTGACCCTCCCTGGGTTAGGGTTCCACTGCGGGGAAGGTGGGGGCAGGGTGTCCAGAAGCATCCTTGGCGAGAACCCCTCCGTCTCCTTCCACAGACGAGAGCCGGGGAGCTCCCAGACAAGCAGCATTTGTCTGGACACGCGTGTTTACTAACAGAGTCGGTCACAAACAGGGCCTGGGTGCAGCCGGGATCGCGCTGCCGCCCAACAGTTAGTGGTTTGTAGAGGGCCTTTCGGAGACAAGCAGAATATTTACCGTCCCTGGGCCGGGCCTGCCGCTGGCTGTTAGGATTAATTGAAGGATGGCTACCGTGGGGGGAGATTCAGCCTCAGAGGCAACACAAACAAGAAAGCAGCTTTGTGGGTGATGGAGGGCGTAAGGTGTGGAGTGGGGGGGGAGGGAACACAAGGGCAGGAACCTCTTGCAAAGAGGCTTCTTCCTGGTCCTCGTGCTTGTTAACACTCTCCTGGTAAAATGGATGGATTTGACTACGTTTCACTGGATCTCTCTCCGTGCCCGTGAGGGTAGGGATGAGCTCCATTTTTTATCTTCGTGTCCCCTGAGCCTAGGACTGTGCCTGGACCCTTATAAATGTTCCTAGGTGGGGGTGAGCTCCTCCCTTAAGAGCTATCTTCCTTATTGAGGGTGGGAGGTGGGCATTAGAACTCTCGCTTGCTTGGTTTTTGTATTCTGAATGCTTAGCACCATGCCTGGAATGCGTTCGCACTTTTTGTGATCCCATTTGGGGTTTTCTTGGCAGAGATACTGAAGGGTTTGCCATTTCCTTTCCCAGTTCATTTTACAAATGAAGAAACTGAGGCAAACAGAATTAAGTGACTTGCCCAGTCTGAACAAGTATCTGAAGCAGGATTTGAACTCATGACCACAGGTCCCATAGTCTATCACTGTCCTGCCTGGCACAAAGTAAAAGCTTAAAAAATATTCTTATTCCATCTTCTCCCTCCTTTGTCTCTCTTTACCCTCGCTGTCTACATATGTTTGCCTGGTTGGCTCTGAGATTGGGGACTGGTCACATGGTCATGGACTTCCAAAGTCGTCATCCAGCAAAAATCCGTATTAACAAGAATGACCAACAGTCGGGGTCCTTGGCTCAATTGAATGTTAAGTAGAGCCCCCCTTTTCATTGACAGTGTTTCTAAAAATATCTGTGGAGGGGCAGCTAGGGGGCGCAATAGATAGATCACCAGCTCTGAAGTCAGAAGGAGCTGAGTTCAAATCTAACCTCAGACACTTAACACTTCTTGGCTGTGTGACCCTGAGCAAGTCACTTAACCCCAATTGCCTCAGGAGAAAAAAATTGTGGCCACTCCAGAGCCCAGTGAAAGTGTTGGAAGGAAGGTCGGCAAGCTGAATAGCCTCTATCTCTCCCAGGGGCTGGATCTGGCTCACCCCAGACTGGACCTGCCTGTGTCCTTCAGATCAGTGCCAACAGTCACCTGTTTTCTCATCACTGACTTCTTTCCTCTGGGAGACAGAATTCAATAACACTTGTGTGGGCTTTTCCATCATTAGCCATTGGGATTTGGCCTGAGACGGCTCTGGGTTTCTGAAATGAGGGCTGTAGTCTTTGCAGGGAGAGGCTGGAGGCAGGGAGGCTGAGGAAAGTGGTTGTTATTGTAATCCAGTGGCCGCTGGTAAAAGTCTCAAACTGCGGGGAACGAGGGGGAAGATGCCGATCCCATAGAGATGGAGTCTATACTGACTTGTGAAGTCTACACAAGGGCTGGAGCCCAGATCTCCTGGGTTTCTTCCGATACTCCATTCCCACTGGCCATTATGTTGGGTCTGAGGGGGTAACAGTAGGATACAATGGACCTTCTACTTCATAAATTCTGCCGGAGCCGCTGGCTTAGCTTTGCTTGGAGCCCAGGGTCACTCTGGCTAAGCCCCGGCCAGACGCAGGCAGGAGTGTGGCCCCACCTCCGGCCAGAGCTGACCGCTGCACGGTGACCCCAGCAGGTCAGAGGCCGTGAGCTCGGAGCGCCTGTTCTCTGTGCCAAGAAGAGGATGGAGGCCCCAGTGACGCAATGCGGCTATTGATGGATCCGTGCTGACAGCCTAGGAATGACCCACAGGGAAGGGACGAGGCGAGCGGGTGTCCTTGGCGCGGTCACGTGTGGCGGCGGGCAGGCTCGGCCACTTGCCGGTTGGATTCTGGAGAATATCCCACGCCAAGTGAAAGCTCATCCTTGAAGAGCATCCTCTGGGCCCAGTTCTCCCACGGCTCCTTCGTGTCCTCCTCCACTCGTGGAAGGGCACCCTGCCCGACCTCCCCCCGGGACAGACTTTGCCGGCATGGTCACAGAATGGTTGATGTAGACCGGCCCTGCATGGGGCTTGGTGGACACCAGGTCCAGCCTTCCCACTGTGAGATTCCCACTGAATGGAATCATTTTCTGTTTCTGGTGGGAAGGGACCAGAACATCCTGCCCAGAGACTGGCTGCACTTTAGGTGTCTTGTGGAAGAGGGATGAGCCTGAAGGGAAAACTAGGAGCAACGGTGGAGGTCAGGGAGAACCTTCCCAATGACTGGAGCCACCCAGAAGTAAGGAGGTGGAATCTCCTGGGAGGGCCAGGTGGTGCCGTAGCATAGAGCACTGGGGCTCGAGTCAGGAAGGCGAGGGTTCGAGTCCAGCCTCAGGCACTTCCAACTGTGTGTCCCTGAGCAAGTCGCTTAATCCACTCTGCCTCAGTTTCTTCGCCTGTCAGATGAGCTGGAGAAAGAAATGACAAATCCCTCCAGTATATTTGCCAAGAAAACCCCAAGTGGGGTCCCAAAGTCGGACACGACTGAAAGTGACCGAAGCTTCTCTTGGGAGGTTGTCGGGCAGAAGTGGGATGAAGACTATGGGGAACAAGGGGAGAGCTTAGACTGGACGCAAGCCCGAGTCAGAACCGTGAGATTTGGCTTCGAGAAGGCCTTGTCAGAGCAGGCCCCAAAAGGAGGAGAATGGGGCCTGAAGGAAAGCGGCTGTTCAGCTCAAATCCCGGGGGAGAGACTTTGGAGGGGCCTCGTCCTTGGTCCTCCACCACTGGCTGCAAAACGGCCCACTGGTTTTCTTCACTAAGGTTACGAGAATAAAAGGAAGTAATTCTAATTCAGCCTGCTTCAAGAGGCCATTCACGGGGCAATGGGGAGAGCCGAGTGCCCGGGCTGGCTCTGGCACCATCTCGGTGCATCCCTCAGCAACTCCCAGCCTTCCTCTGAGCTGCGGAATGAGAAGGGAGGTCGGACTGAGAGTTCTGCCCCTTTTAGCTCTGGCATTCTGGGAGAAGGCGCCCGCCAGATTGCATAATGGGCCCTTTTTTCTATCTCTCTGCCCCCCCCCATACCATTAGCTAGAGCAGCAATCCTAAAGCAGATCCTCAAATCAACTTTTTTTAAAAGACAGATTCAAGGGAGGAAAAGAGGGAGGGGAGAGAGACAGAGACACAGAGAGAGAGATGGGGAGACAGACACAGAGAGATGAGAAAAAGGGAAAGAGAGAGACACAGACAGAGACGAGAGAGAGAGAGAGAAGGAGAGATAATAGAGAGATAGAAAGAGAGATGAGAGAGGGGGAGAGACAGAGACAGAGAACTGACTTGTGACATCCCCAATGGTGGCCGTTGCACAAAGAAACTGGGGGGGGGGGGGCCCTGGACTGCTACCTCGTGGGGCTCCTGCGGGGCTTTTTACCAGGGCACACTTAGCCCCCTTACAGGAGCAGCAGGGGGCCGTCCTCGAGTGGGTTCATGGAATGAACTCCCCATCCCAGACCATGGAGCTGTTTGCCTTTTGAGTCCAGTGTCTGCTGGGATGTTTCTGCCCTCCTGGGCCTGCCCCGCTCTTTGGGGAGGCAGCCGACGCGCCCTCCGCAGGCACCTGGAACACGTTCAGAAGCCCCCTGCATGGGTGAGGGTCACTGGGTAAGGCGATATGGCTCTTGGGGCCGTCCACCTCCAGGGCCAGCGACCTGCCAAGCAGGCGCCGCGTCTCTTCGCTGCCTCTTCCTGCTGTGTCTCTCTTGGATGATTGTGATAGAATGAAGAAAAATAAAAGGAAAGAACTAAAAATACAAACTCCCCACAAACAGATACAGCATGTGCTCTCGGAGAGGGGCCCCGCTGAGCCTGGCTCGCTCCCACTGCCTTTGAATCGGTGACCCGGGTGTAGAAACGAGGGTGTAAACAGAGTGAGCTGGGTTTGGCTTGTGCAGATAGAAATACACGGAAAATAAGGATGGCCGGGGAGGGTCCAGCAGTGGGGGGCGGGGGCTGGCATGGGGGGCCTGTCTCAGGGAGCGTGCCCAGGGCTGGCCAAAGTCTGCTCCTCAGTATCCTCCAGGGGACCCATGGCCCCCTGACCATCGGGGTCTCTGACAAGGCTGTGAAACCATCTATAGGAAACCCTGAATCCTGCTGCAATCAGTGACACTTCCAAGCCCAGCGTACTCTGCCCCTCCCACTAATAATAGTTACAATAATAATAATGCTCTTGCTCCCTCACATTTACTCAGTGCTTACCATGTGCCAGGCTTTATAATTATTACCTCAGTTTATCCTCATAGCAGCCCTGGGAGGTAGGTGCTATTATTATGCCCATTCTTCTGAGAGGGAAACTGAGTCTGAGCAAAGTGCCTTGCTCGGGGTCCCACAGCTGAACTCCACCTTCAGCATTCCATCCTTCCTGCCCAGATATGGTGCCGGACTCCCTTCCTTAGGAACTAATCCTTTTAAAATTCCTCATCCACTATCCCGGCTAGGGCCGGACTCGGCCAGGAAGACAAGTTCAAATACTGCCTCTTATTAGCCGTGTGACCCAGGATAAGCCATTCTCGGCCAATTCCCCAGGATTCCCAGGGCTTTGTGTTTCCTTTAAAGGTCATTCCAAATTTCTGAGCTTATCTGAGTGTTCTTCACACGGTCCATAACCACAGGAGCCTAGAACTTTTATTTTTGCTATTTGTGTTTGTCTTCTGATTCCTCCGCCCCCACCTTTGATCACTCAGCCTCAGCTCCTGTCATTCATGTGCTTCTCCTTCCAGTGGTCTCCACGAGACAGCATTTAAAAGGGTTCTGGGGGTTCTGGACCCAAACTTCCTATTTAGACTAATTTGGTCGAGTGGAAGGGGTATCTGTGGACCTGGATTCAAAGCCTTTCTGATCCTGAGTTAATCGCTGAATGTTTCTAGGTGTCTGTTTTCTCATCTGTAAAGTGGGAAGTGTTGGAACAATCCCACTGGGGGCCCTTTCCTGTTTTAAATCTGACCCAGCTCCTTGTTTGTGGAATCGATTGGACTGGATTTTGGTGTTTCCTGGACTTCAGAGTTCTGGTGATTCTGTGGTTGCAGGAGGCCATCCCAGGAGATCTTTGCAGAGCCTCAGACCTCAGCCTGGCCGTCAGCCTGTGGTGTAGTGGGAAGGGCACTGGCCTGTGGAGTCAGGCTTCCAGTCCTAGTCAGGCCTTTTGCTTTCTGAGGGATTGTGGACAAATAGGTTCTTCTTTTGTAAAATAATTCCGGGTCTGAGCCAGCTCTGAATGAATGGAATCATAGCCCTGGTTTGGTGGGTGCCTCCAGTGGATTGGCTTTGGCCTCTACCCTCCTTCCATCTGCCTTAAAATGGCACTGGCCTCCCAGCTGTCCCATGAGCAAGACTTTTCTCTGGCTGGCCGTTCCCATCTCGGATCCCTCTTCTTCCTTAATTCTGCCTACTGATGTCCCTGGCTTCCCTTAAATCCCGGTGGAAATCCTTCCTTTGGGAGGCCTTTCCCAGCTCCTTTTAAGTCCAGCGCCTTTCCTCTTGTTATTTCCTATTCCTCCTGCATATAGTTTACTCTGTATATATCTCCTCCAGGAGACTGTCTTTTACCTTTTTTTGTATCCCTCATTAAGCACAGTCCTGTCCCATAGTAAGTGCTTAATAAAAGTTTGCCGATTGGTTGACTGATGGGACCCTATTAGTAGAGCCAGGAAGCCATCTTTCCTAACTCCCCATTTTCCAGATGAAGAAACTGACGTCCAGAGAGGTTGAGTTATGTCCTGGGTCACAAAGATTATCCCATCGAGGGTGGAATTTGAACAGAGACCCCTAGATCTCAGAGCCACTACTCTATCCCTTGTTCCCCACCACTACTTCCTAAACCAAGGCCCCCCATTTACAATTTGACATCATTTTCTCTCTTAATTTGAGTCAGTGGGATTCATGATTTAATCCTGAATACAGTTTCATATGTGACCTTTTGAGTGACCAAGAAAGATTTTCTTTTCTGCCATTAGAAGCCGACAGTGACTCCCTGGGAAAATACCGTAATGTCTGAGACATTGTAGAGTGCGGGTCTGGTCCAGAAGAAGTCCCAGGCCATTGTAGTTTGTGCTGCATTCTCCCTTCCTACTATGGGCCCTTCCTTGGGTGGACCAGTGCTGGGTCAGGGATTGATCTGGGACCCCCTGGCTCCAGAGAGTCTCACCGAGACTGTTAGAAGGAAGCGTCCTGGGCAGGGGATGCCTTGGTAACTCTGGGTTCTCGGTAACAGTGTCATTCCCTGGCTCTCTCTTCTTGGCCTACCTTCTTCCCGTGACACACTCTAGAGTAGAGCTTCTAACTCCTATTTCTACCTGGCCATCAGATCTCTGAGCTAGATGGGACCCCAAAGAACCACATCTGGTCCTGTTCATTATCTGACGGGTGAGGAAACAGGATCACCGGGGAATAGAGTGACTGCTTGGGGGCACCAGGTGCCAAGAGACGGGATTGGAACCTAGGTCTTGGCTGCTCATTTTTGTATTGCATTGCCCTTGGGAGTGAGTTTACAGTGGAAGAAAATCCTAATTCAGAACTATGGAGCTGTCTCATGGCCATGACAATTGCTGTAGCTACAGGATTGGGCCTGGAGTCAGGAATACCTGAGTTCAAATGTAGCCTCAGATACTTACTCGCTGTGGGACCCTGGCAAGTCATTTCCCCTTGTGTGCCTCAGTGAACCCATTTGTCATAGCAGCTGGAGTAGGAAAGGGTAAATCACTCTAGTGTCTTTGCTAAGAAAACCCCAAGTGGGGTCACAGAGAGTCAGAACCATGGAAGTGACCAAACAGGGACCAAGCAGTGGGAAAAGCCCAGCTTAAAGACACTTAAGGGTTGAACGTTTAATGTTTAACATCTCGGTGGGACTGTGGTAAAGTAGATGAAGAGCGGGGAGAGGGAAGGCCTCTGAACTGGGGCAGAACTCCCAACGACTTCCCTAAATCTGGCCCCAAGCATGGCAGCCCCTCATTGCATGTTAACCTCTGCCCCGGGGGTTGCGTCCCCACTTTCAATACTGTCTTTTGCCACAGAGAAATCATCCCTCCTTCCTGGAGTTCACTTTCATCTTCTATTAAAAAAAAATAGGAGATTGGATTAATGTTCTTGAGCTGCCTTCCAGTCACCATGATTCACTCAATTAACACTTATGTGCCAGGAACTGTGTTAGATCACTGGGGATATAAGAAGCAAAAGTCGTCCCTGCCCTCCAGGAGCTTACAAGTGGAGACAAGGTACAACAAATCTATACAGAGCAAGCCCTATTCAGGAGAAATAGGAAATAATTAACAGAGGGAAGGCACTAGCAGGAAGAGAGATTAAGGAGGACTTCCTATGGGAGGTGGAGTTTTAGTTGGGACGTAAAGGAAGCCAGAGAGATCCACAGCTGGAAGGGAGGAGGAAAACCCTTCCAGTTGGGGGTGGGAAGGGCACAGACGGAGAAAATGCCAGTAGCAACCAAGTGGAGTGTTTTGTTCTTGGAACAACCCCAAGGAGGGGAGCAAGGTGTAAGGAGGGGCCCAGCTTACATGAGGCTTTGAATGCCAAGCAGAACATTTCATACTGGAGGCAATAGGGAGCCACTGATGTTTATGGATTCAAGGGGTGATGTAGTCAGACCTGCACTTTAGGAAAGTCACTTTAGTGACTGATGGAGTGGGGAGAGACCCAAGACAGGCAGAATTATACATATAATACTGTACTATATATATAATACTGTATTATATATACATATGTATAGATATATGTATGTATGTGTATATATGTATGTATATATATCCAGGCATGAGGTGATAAGGGTCTGCCCTAGAGAGGGGAAGGAGGAATACCTGAGAGATGCTTGCAGAGGTGACATCGCCAGTCTTGGACGTCACTAGCTTGGGCATGGGAACTGAGAGATGGAATCCAGGAGGACTCCAAGGTTGCGAGCCTGGAGAATGGGGAGGAAGGTTGCCCTCTGTAGTAAAAAGAGGAAGAAGGGGAAATAACGAGTTCTCTTTTGGTTATATTGGGTGCAAGATGTAGACATTTAGTTTAGGGCAGCTAGATGGCCCAGTGGATACAGCACCGGCCCTGGAGTCTGAAGGTGTCTGAAAGGCAGTTAGAGATGCAAGATCGGAAGTCAACAGAAAGTCCAAGGGGAGAAAATATTAATTTGAGAGGCATTAGAGGTAATTAACTCCATGGGAGCTGATAAGATCATACATAAGAGAAAGGAGAGGGGTCTTGATCAGAAGACTGATCAAAGGAGATCGAGAAGGAGCAGTCAGAGAGATAGGAGGGGAGCCAAGGGGGGGAAGAGACAGAGGAGGAAAGGAAGGAGGGAATTATGGAAAAGAGTGACTAAGTGAGAAGTCGAGGGGAATGAGGCTAGAGACAAGAACTTGGTAATTCAAAGATCGGTACCCGGAGAGCTGGGAGGAATAAGCTTGGAGCCTGGAGGGTAAAGGGTTAAGCAAAGAGTGGCTAGGGGAGAATGCAGAGGGATGGGATTTATCGAGAACCTGCCGAAGGCTTTTAGGTCCTCCCAGGAGTCCCTTCTCCACTCCTGCTCTTCCTTCTCTTAATTGACCCCGCAAGCCCATTGTTTGGTGGCCTCCCAGGGGAGGGCCAGGCCCGTGTCAGGTGTGAGAAGATTCCTTCAGTTAGGTTTATAACTTCTGGCAAAGGATTGCACCTGTCAGCACTCTGGCAATCATTGACCCAAGACAACCCTCAGCTCAGAAAGTCCACAGGGGTCAGTCCAGTGGGTCCAGATCTCTTAGAACAGAGACGGACTCCGAATAAGCTTCAGCGATACTCTACTAGTTGGGTGGCCCCCACAAGTCGGTTCACTCCGTGGTTCTTTACTGTAAAATGGGCCTGATTATAATAGTCTCTGTCCCGAATTCACATTACATTTACTTTGTACTTATTCTCTACATGGTATTTCCTCTGGTAAAATGTAAACTCCTCAAGGGCAGGGACTGTCTTTGTATCCTCAGCACTTAGCACAGTGCCTGGCGCATAGTAGATGATTAATAAATGCTTGTTGACTGATTAGTGTCAAATGCCTCCTTTTCCCAACTAAAATATAAGCTCTTAGAGGGCAGGGACTGATGTTTGATAGATGGCTTAATTTTCCAATCCATTCTATTTCACAATAGAATGGAAACTCTTTGAGGACAGGGACTATTTTAATTTTTGTCTTTGACACACAGATGCTTAATCACTGTTTTTTTTGGTTTTTTTTTTTTTTTTTTTTTTTTTTTATTTCAAAGCAGTTTTATTCAAAATCTTCCTGTCTGGAAAAACAAGATATGACACAGAATCTGCCCGTGTTCTAATAACTTACGTTATTATGTCCTTTCTACCTATAACTTGCAATGGCGCAGCTAGAGCCTTCTTGCCTCAGAGCAGACCTTTTTAAGTTTCTGCTTTTCTGTGTCCCAGATGCCCCTCACTTATCTAGAAGAACCAAGATACACACAGAAACGCCCCATGGTCAAGCTGAGTCATTGTTTTATGGGGGTGGGGCTTGAAGGCAGTAAAGTAATCCTGATGCTGACAAGCAGGGGGAACACGAGCCCCCCCTTTTCTTGGGAGCTCCCTGGGAGTCAAGGACCCCAAACCTCTTTAAAAGAATAAAGAGTATCGAGGGCATGGGCAGCTCCTTCAGGCTTCTGTCATTTTTTGAAATTTAATTTTTAAAATAAACAAGCTTTTATTTCCTCTCTCCCACTCACCACCAGTAAAAAAGAAAAATCCTGGTAATAAACATAGTCAAAGAAAAACAAATTCATGTATTGGCTCTATTAAAAAAAAAAAAAGGCTCATTCTTCACCCCGAGTTCTTCCCCTTTATGGTTTCAGCATCAACTTTTGTACTGAGGCACCTCTGTGTCCTACTGCCAGGGGTCACCCTGCCCAAGTCACCTGTGCCCCAAGACCAGGAATCAGCACCTGGGGAGAGTGGGACTGGTGGGTTAATCTGGTGGGTTATTCTCTTCCTCTTGGGCTTCTGAACCCATCGTGGGAATTGTTTCTCTTGGGAAAAGATAGCAGCTTGATCATTTTATTGGACATTTTCTTGGGGGGGGGGGTAAGAAAGCACATGGGTAGGGGCCGCCGGGGATGAGCCACTGCTCATCACAGAGACCCGACTCATTCTCATTATGTAACCAGAACAGCTCATCCCATTTTTTCCCTTTGTTGCTTTTCTGGCCTTGATTATTTCTGTACTGATTCCTCAAGTTAATGAGCCCCTCTGAGTAAAGAAAATGGCTCAGAACATGGGTGAGGCGGCCAGGAAGCGACCCACTTTTCAGTACTGGAACCAGGAGGAGGAGTTTAATAAAAATTCAGAGGTTGGGTTCTCTCAATGTGACGGCCTTTGGGTAGAGATAATTGGGGGGGGGTTTCCTCAGGCTCATCAATCAGGAGGCTCATGGATCACAGCTCCAGAGCCATTTAGTCCAACTCTTCCATTTCCTAGATGAGAAACTGATGCCCACAGAGGCCAGGTCCTTTATGGGTTGAAACACAGAGCTGGAGCTGGGGCTCCGAGGCCATTCAGTTCAGCCTTCCATTTCTTTTGTCAGACAATTGGGTTTAAATGACTTACCCAGGATCACACAGCTATTTAAAGGTCTGAGGGTCCTCCTACACTTCCCAGATGCCTCCCTTTCTTCCATATCACAGATGTGGAAACTGAGGCTGGGGAGAGGTCAGTGCAGCAAAGTTTTCCAGTGTCTGTCCTGGGTACTTTGGTGGGTACCAGGGACACTGGTGAATATGCAGCTCTTCGAGAGGCCTCCTATGGGCTGTAGGTGGGGCAGGGAAGCCTGTGTGATGTGCATGGGAAGGTCACCAGTTTGCAAGCAATTCTGATACCTGTTGTTTGGGTGGCCTAGGAGGCAGGGGCCCATCTTCTGGGCACCGGAAATGCCCCAAAGGAAGATCATCTTCAGGTAGCTGGGCTGGGGCGGAGTGGACAGAGCCCAGGCCTCCGAGTCAGAAAGGCTCGAGTTCGAGACCCATTTCTGACCGATACTGGCTGTGTGAGCTTGGGCGAGACCCTTGTTCTCCAGGAATCTCTGCAAGACCTCTGAGTGGAAGGTGGCGATGGGCATTAGCGGAGGGAATTTCTTCCCCTGGAAGTTCCTACCAGTGCAATCCCAGGGTCAGTGTCTGTCCTTATTTAGCTGGGCTCTCCCTGAAGAGCCGCCCTTTTCATCCAAGACACGGACTGTTCTTTGATCACCATTAGCCAAGAGTGGCGCTGTTAACTTTATATTCATTAGAGAAAGGAAACTCCTGGGTCTGGAAGCCCATGAGGGAGGAAATGAGAATTTATATGGCACTTGCTATGTGTCAGACAATGTGGTGAGTGCTATACAATTATTCTCTCCCACTGATGGTGTGATAACACACCAGTGGGAGGGAGGTGCTATTGTAATTACTCCCATTTTACAGGGGGGACAACTGAAGCACACAGCCACTGAGTGTCTGAAGCTGGATTTGAATTCAGGGCTTCCTGATTCCAGACTCAGATCTCTATCCACCATTCTACCAGGGGGACGGTGCTGAAGATCATTTTGTGTTAAAAATAAAAAATAAATCAACCCAAAAAAGGGAGATAATGGTATTAGTTATTAGAAACCAAATGTAATGGGTATGTGTATGTATGTGTGTATATATATATGTACACATATATATAAATTTTTTTTTTTTTTTGCAACAGGTACAAGAGTTTAGTTACCGGGACACGGGCCAGAGGGGTGATTGCCGTGCTCTGGATCCTTGCTTTTGGCATTGGCCTGACCCCCCTCATGGGATGGAATAATAAGGACGACGCCCTCACCCACAACTGCACCAATGGAACCGGGGAGGAGAAGTGCTGCTCTGTGAAATGTCTCTTTGAGAACGTGGTCACCATGCCTTATATGGTCTACTTTAACTTCTTCGGCTGTGTCCTACCCCCGCTGCTCATCATGCTGGCCATCTACATCAAGATCTTCCTGGTGGCCTGCCACCAGCTGCGGCGCATGGAGCTCATGGACCACTCGCGGACCACCTTGCAGCGGGAGATCCATGCGGCCAAGTCCCTGGCGATGATTGTGGGCATCTTCGCTCTGTGCTGGCTGCCTGTGCACGCCACCAACTGCCTCACCCTCTTCAATAAAGACTTTGCCAAGACCAAACCCAAGGAGCTGATGCACACGGTCATCCTGCTATCGCACGCCAATTCCGTGGTCAACCCCATCATCTACGCCTATCGGATACGGGACTTCCGCTACACGTTCCGCAAGCTCATCTCGAGGTACATCCTCTGTCAGACGGATGACCTTCCCAAGAGCGGCAACGGACAGTCGGGGATGATGCAGACCCTGGACGCGGACGTATGACCCTGCATGGCCCAAGACCAGCACGGCGGTGAGCGCCTGGTCTTCCTCCAAGTTCGAATGGACGATGATCCGTGACAAATGGAAAGGGACCTTTGTGGTACCCGGTCCTGCTGCTGGTCCCACGTGGACTGGACGGCGAGGCTAGGGACTCCTGGGGGAGCTCGACAAGCTCTCGGCCGAGACTGGCCTGTGGCTGCTGACGTGCTGAGTGCTCCTTTCTAACAGGAAAGGATTCCAGCCGCTGTCACTGTGAAATCCCCCACTCAGCAGGGGCATTTCCCCGAGGCGATGGGACAACCTAAGAAACAGGTTGGCTCTTCCCACAGATAGGAAGCTGCTCCCCCTGGAAGTGGCCAGAACAACACTACATACAGGCCTGAGGACGGCCGGGCTTGGGAGGGAAGCTTGTCCAAGCTCGCCACCTAGTGATTTCACACCAGAGAGAGTGGGTCTTCTCCCTTTCTCTTGCAAGGACTGCTGGGGCCAACATCAGTGGAGAAGGAGCCGTCCCCCCCGACTTTCCTTTTTCTGGGGTGCCGGGGTTGCCCGCTTGGCCTTGGAAGGGAAGAGGAAGGTTCTGGTCCTCCCCGCCCCGTGGAAGCAAGCCTACCCAAGCACGGGGCAAAGAAATGGCTGAGCTCAGACTGAGATTTTCACCTCATTTGCAGTGTATGTGTCCAGATGTAGTATTAGCTCAAAACTGAAAATAATTTAAGTGAATTAAAAATAAAGCTTTTTTTTTTTTTTTTTTTTTTTTTTATAAAAAATTTAATGTAGCAAACCACATCCAGAATTGGCTCTTTCTCACGTTCCTGGGGAGAGAAAACACTGTCATGGGAGGGAACTTAACTAGTGGGATGTCGTCCAAGTTTGCCTCCCCTCGGGATTAGGTCTGAAATCATCCATTTGTCAAACTGGAAAAATAGACAGCAACAGAGGCTTTCACACCCCCTTACAGTTGCTCGGTAGGCAGTACCACTGGCTGGGCGTCTTCCTGCCCATGGCAGGAAGACCTTCTGGGCCCACAGTGGGCATTTCCCCACCCAATCTCCTGCTTCTTTCAAAGTTTGGCTGAGATACTAGGACTCTCCCTCACCTGAAGGAGACTTGGATCTCCTGGGATTCTTATAGCACCTTACCTAACCCCTCCCCATACCATCCCTATACCATTTCTTTTTGGTTTGCTTGGAGATCCAGTAGCTGAGGCAGTGGAGGGCACCAGACTTGGGATGTCAAGAATCATCCCCCTCCTTTAAATGCTTCGGAAACAAGGGCCCCTTTCCTGGGGCCCTCATGGGTAAAATACCTTGCCCAGGGTCACAAAGCTAGGATGTGGCTGCAAATCCACTGCTGCCTTACTTGGGTTTAAAATGTCTTTTAAAATTTAATGTGCAAAAGGAAAACCGATCCCGCTCTGGGCTTCCTGACGCTAGTCACATGCTGCTCCTGGGAGTGTCCTACCTCTCTTGGTAGTCCCGGCCCCTGGCGTACAGTCCTCACCCAGAGTGTGCTGAATAAAAGAATGACTCCTTCTTGCCATGCCCTCAAGTCCCTTTGCTTCTGGGTGATTCCCAAGGCATCAGCCATGTTCCCACTGGACTTACCTTTCCCAAGGGGAGCCCTCCCCCCAACTGCCACTAAAAGTTGTCAGTTCAAGCAACTTACAAAAGTTAATCTCACTTGGTCAACCCCATGGTTCAGTGGGACAGCCAGCCTGAGAACTATTATCCCCATTTTTCAGAGGCCTGGAAAGCCCAGCAGCAAAGGTCACAAAAACAGAGAGGCGGCACAAGAGCAGGTTTTCAGGTTCCAAACTGGGGAAAACTCCTTCCCACTCCTTTGGATATAGACATGTGACTCTGAAAGAGCCTCCCTCCCCCCATACCCCACTGCTTCTGCTAATCTGAACATTGTTGTTCTCGTTCAGTTGTGTCCGACTCTTTGTGAGCCCATCTGGGGTTTTCTCGGTTGGCCGTTTCCTTCTCCAGCTCATTTGACAAATAAGGAAACTGAGATAAACAGGTTTAAGGGACTTACCCGAGGTCCCACAGCTAGTACATGTCGGAGCTGAATTTGAACCTGGGTCTTCCCGGCTCAATGCCCAGCGCTCCCTCCACTGCACCACCTTGCTGCCCCCAATCTGAACACTTCACAGTGCCAATTAATAGGATCAGCTTTGCAGAAGAATCCGGCTGTCTCGCTGGCATCCTGGCAGTAGGAAGCCCCTGGAGGGAGGGCCTTGTGCACGTTCTGGCTACCTTCACTAGAAGGGAAGGGGCCATTCTCCTTGGAAGGAGACAACACATGGTGAAATGAGAAAGGGGGGGGCCTCACAACGTGCTTGGTATACAGTAAGTGTTTAATAAATGCTCACTTAGTCCTTCAGTCCGGCCTCTCTACTTCAGGTCGCAGACGCTAGGCCTGGTCTGGATCTTCCTCTGCCAGCAGGAGGCTCGCCAGCTGCCTGTTAGAACCGCTCAGCTCCTGGCACAGCCCCAGGGACAGGCTGAGGTAGACGGCCAGGAGATGCTTGCACTGCAAGACACAAGACACGAATCAGTGAGAAGCAGCTTGGGAGGAGGGAGCACGTTACCTGTCCCAGAGCCAGAGAAACAGGGTTCAATCCTGCCTCTGGAGAGAGGCTGCAGGACCCCACAAAGTCAAACTGTTAACCTGCCCGTGGTGTTCCTGGCAGCTCTCTAGGACAGCAGTCCCTGATTCAAATCTGTTTTAATAACAGGAAAAAGGGTTTAATTTCCAAGATGATATATGGGTTCTGTGGAGCCATTAGAACACATGCCCATGACCCCTGGGCCCCCTCTCTGTGGGGGAGGGGGAGACAGGGACATAGCCCCTCAGCACAAGAGCCCTTAAGCTGGTGTCTGACTGAGGTCAGGAGCCAACCTGCCTGAGGCTTCGGGAGGTACCGACACCTTGTTAATCATCCTGGGGAAGTCATTCATGGAGCTCTGGCCCTCCAACTATTCAGAGCCCCTGGGCTTCTGGCATCAGCCGGCTTCTCCTGCCAGTGCCAGGCTGGGACGGGCAGAAGGAGGGCAGGCACTCTCCTCAGGTGGGTGGAGAGCTGATACTGAAGCCATCACTTGGTGACTCCCAAGGGCCCCAGGCTGACGCCCATCGTTCATACCTGGGGCTATCCAAGATCGGCCTTCTGGGCCTTACTGGCCAGCTAGGAAACTATGAGCCACCTTCTGAAATAGCTGAGGAAATGCTCCACTGCAGTTAGAGCAAATCAAGAAGTTCTATGAACTTAGAAGCCCAGATAGTTATTCATGAACTCCAAGGGACTTCTTCTAGGTCTTTCCACTAACCCTTTTTCCCCCCTGAAAAATCCATCTGAGGAGAAGAGGAAGAAGAAACCAGAGGCGAAGGCCAGCCAGCAAGCAGACCGCTACGACTGGCCCCACGAAAAGCCGGCCAGAACAGGGGCAGACCCGCCTTGGATGGTGGCTCTGCTGGCCCTTAATTCTTTGGGCAGGGGATGGCTCACAGGCAGGGAAGGAAGGGTAATTCAAAAGTCAAGGCAACAATGATAATGTCAGCGAGCATTTACAGAGCAGGTGCTTTACAATCATTATCTCCTTTAGCCCTTACAACCCTGGGAGGGGAGAGCTATAGTTACCCCCATTAAAGGGGAGGAAGTGACTTGCTCCACATTATCCAGCCTGGGTTTGAATTTTTCCTCCCGACTCCAGGCCTGGTGCGGCCCTTTACCACTAGCTATTTCAAGGTAACAGAAAACAAAATATAAGAGTTTTAGAACAGGGAGACAATGACTCGCTGCACAAAGCAGACCCGTGGGGCAGGGGAGATGTTGTGGTTCAAGTGTGCAGCCGGCCCCATGCACCCCTGAGCCGTGACGCTGCCCGAGACGATCCCAGTGGCAAAGGAAAGGTGGGCTTCTTTACCAAAGTACAGGGAAGGGCGGTGCAGATGCTGCTGCCTGTGGCCTTTCCAAGGCCTGGTGCTGCTGCAGAAAATAAAAATGCAGCTTCAGGGCAGGGGCTAACCTAGTGTGGGTGACAGGGGTCTGTGAACTTGGATGAAAAAAAAACTCCCGAAGTGTAATCCTCATATATATTTATTAACACGATTCAGGAAAGGGGTCCCCAGCTTCACCGGCCTGTGACCTGCAGGCTCCAGGGCAAAAAAAACGGTGAAGAATCCATAATCAGGGGAATGGAACAAATGTACGTCTCCCCTTTTCCTCAGATGCCCTGGCTTCCCCCCAAGGCTGATGATGGGCGAGACATACTCCTGTGCCCCAGGACTGGCACGATGCCAGCCTAGCTTCTGGAGAAGAGGAAGGGCACAAGATCCAACCTTCCTGGTGCAGTGGAAAGAGTAGTGGACACAGTCGTGAGAGTGGGCGCAAACCCAAGACCCTCTGATCCTGACAAGCTACAGAAAGTGCCCCCCTCCCCGACCATTCTTGGCCCCTCATAGGGCCTCCGAGACCTAACTCCTAATACTGGTTCCCACAGACCACCAGGCAGGGAAGCTGATCCTCTCCCCAAACAGAGGATGTCGCCCACAGCGGCAGCTTGTCCCAGCACCCTCTCCCTTACCAACAGGCTGTCATTCTTCCGAAGCACAGAGAAGGCAAAGGCGGGGCACGAGCAGTAATGGCAGGAGGTGAAACAGGTGTATGCTTTCCCGGAGCTCCCAAGGACCTGCAGGCAGGACAAAAGGGGGGCTCGGACACGGGCGGCCAGACCCAGCCCTCGCCATGATCATCCAATGACTCAAGTCAGACCAGAATTGCACCAGAAGGGAAAGCTCTGGTGACGTCCCCAAAAAGGGGAAATTCTGCTTCCAGTGTCAGAGGCCGGCCTGCCCCATGACAGCTCTAACTCATGTTGGTAAAGCCCAGGCAGTGGGAAAGGCTTCAGAGCAAAGGCTCTGCTGGGTGCCCAAGGGAGGGACCAGGAGGGCTGCATCCCTCCTGGTCCCTCCATTCTTTCTTTTTCTTCCTTCCTCCCTCCCTTCCTCGTTTCCTGTCTTCCTTTCTCCTCTCTTCCTTCCTTTTTTTCCCTTCTTTCCCCACTTCAATGCTGCACTTCTCACCTTTAGCCATACCTGGGAATTTCTGTTCCCCCCACACACACACACAAATGCAGAAGGAGAAAATACCACTGTCTGCCCCACGACCACCTGGGAAATGTGGGGAGTGGTCCATGAGAAGTGCCCTCTCACTGCCACAACCCCGAGGCAGGGATCTCCAGGTAAGGGGCCAGGCACTGAGATGATTAGCAACTTGGTGGGGAGATACCAGGGCTGGGCCTTGACCCCAGATTTTCTGACTTGAAGGCAGGAGCTGTACTTCTATAGGAGAGGAACCAGATTTTGAGGGTGAGGTGGGGAGTTATGGGGCTAATGCCAGTTAGAGTGGCCCCAGCTTTGGGTCTCCCACCACACCTTAAATAAAATAAAAATAAATGAGAGCAAGAGAGAAGCAAAGCAGTTACACTGAGCACTTCCATAGCTGTTATGATGGTGGTGGGAGGGGGGGAACATGGAGGACTGAGACCCAAAAAGGGGTCTGGGGAGGGGGGCAAACCCCGATTTCAGCCTCCCTCGGCAATACGGAGGTAGAAAGAGCATGAATCTAGAGCAAGATTTCACACGCCCGCAGAGAATGTTTCTGGGGGGACAATACCAGAGACTCAGTCATGGCCCCTACGTGAGATCAGAGGGCAGTGGCTCAGGGCTCTGTTCATGCTCTGTCCCAGCCCTCAGGGGGAGAATGGAGGCAGAATTGGGGGCCAACATGGCCCACGGTAGTTCAGAGACCCCACAAATCAGTGTCCTTCAGACTAAAAAGTATTGGAAAAGCATGTGATACGACATAGCTTAAGTTACCAAGAGATGGAAGGTTGACTTAAGGCAAAAATTCTAACAAATTAAGATTGCCTAAAAGTAAGAAGGGCTTCTCGGGAGGTTAGAGGACGATAGCTGGAAGCTGGAAGGGCCCTCTCCCACGCCCCGGTGTCAGAGGTGGGATCCCCAGCCAGCAGAGAAGCCCGGCTGGCCCTATTTCAGGGATGGGTCAGAGGCCACCCCTTGCCCCCTAAGCGGCCCAAGTCAAGGATGATCAGAAAACTCTCCAAGTGAGCTTTGGGCCTCAGGATGACAACTTAAGGCTGGGATGAGCAGGCTTTCCCTCCCAAGGTTGGTCTCCAAAGGGCCTCTCAGCTGCTCCTATGGGAGCCCCACTGTTGGGACCGCCTTGAAACCAAAACACTAAAGGCCTGATCGAACATACCACATTCACCTAGAGATGGCCTAGGCATCCCGGGGCCTCTCCATGGCCCAACACGGCCGGCCCTGCCTCCTCGGGCCTCCCCTACCCTTTCTCCTGAGGCATTCTCCCATGAGTTCCAGGCTCCTGATTCCAGCCTCCAAACCCACCTTCTCCAACCTGTTCAAAACCAAGGTTAGCTGGAGACAGTCCTTCCTTTTAACTTCATTCTTTTTGGCAGTGATGTCACCATTTGCCTTGTCACTTTTTGCCTTTGCCCCTTCACAACCCTGGCCTTAATTAACCACCGCCTCAATACTGCTCACACCTACTGCCACCACTCAAATACAGACTCTCCTTGCCATCTGTCTGGGGGAGGAGCCTCAGCTTTCAGCTGGTCTAGGCTCCCCATTTTACAGATGAGAAAACTGAAGGAGGCCAGTGAAGCAATCCATGGAAAGAGCCAGAATTCAGACTCTGGCTCCACACTTCCCTCTCCAGAACCCCCTACCCATTCACCAGCAGACCTTCCTGCTGTCCTCCCTATCTGTCTCTTACACCAGTGCTGATCCACAGCCGGAGGTCTGCCATGTCTGTGCTGTCTCAGGAGCTCTCACTTACCCACTCGGCAATCTCATGTCACCCTACCTTCCTAATCCTCCCCCCAATTACTTCAAATTAACCTCCTCTCTGGGCCTTTGATCACGCCAACCCCTTTTCCCTGTGGGACTTTTCCCTGCTCTTTAAAGCACCCCTTAAATGCACCTTCTCCATGAAGCTTTCCTTGATTCTACCTGGTGATAATCACCTTCTTCCTTGTACTCACAAAACACTTTGTTTTGCTCAATTTCCCCTAAAATGTAGCCATAGACAAGTGATTGGCTTTGGGATTGTTATCTCTTCTCTTCATTACCTTTTCTTTACCTTTGCATCATGGTCTTAATTAATCCACAATTAATGCTGAAAACCACACTAAGATTTCTGGGATACGCTCTCAATCTTCCTGATCATCTGTTTTTTCTCTTTGGTCCAACTCGTGTTCAACCTTTTGTGCAATTCAAGGTTTTATTTTTCTCCCTCTCAGCGGGCTAACATCCCAACCAGGCGTTAACAGTTCTTAAGTGCCTGTGCTTCTGCTTCTGGAGCAGTCCAGTTCCGATGGTCAGACACGGACAAGGGTGGCCTTCTCCTTGGGAATCCGTCTGGAATTTTAAATGTCTGCTTTACCTCTTCAAATCCAAGAAATCTGAGCTTGGGATCAAGCCGATACAAAGAAAAAAAAGCGGGGAGAGGATTTGGTTATTGATGTAGATTTGAAATTTGATAACGATCTGCCTGGGTGGCCGAAATTTCTATTTTCTCATTGGAATTCTGGAGGTTCTTTCTATTTGCTTAGTGTTGCTTGTTCTTGATGGTTCTGGGAACCATCCCAGAAAGTTTCTTGAAATAATATTGATCCGATTTTTTTTTCTTTTTCACCATGTTCAGCGTCTCCGAGACTCGTCTGCCAAAAATTTCACTTAATCGCATTGCTTCTGAATATGTTTCAGTTTAATCATTTTCTAACCTTTTTTTCCTATGAATTTTTCTCATGCATAGATAGGATAGTGTGACAGCAGAAAGAAAGCCAGATCTGCCTCCAACACAGCTGGGCTGTGTGTCCTTGGAAAAGTCCCTGAAACTCTCTAAAGAGAAGATTCTTAAGCTTCTTCATGTCAAACAAAGATTTCTGGCAATATGGTGAAACTATGGACATTTTTTTTCCCCGAGGGAGAAAATTTAAATAATTGAAGGATGCTGATTTTTAAAAAATGACATTTCTTTTCTATTTGAGTTCATAAATTCCCTGAAATGTAACCATGGATCCCTTGGGGGTGGAAGGTGCCTATGGCTATCATGACAAGGAACTTTGCAGAGAAGGTGCTGACTGACACAGATGGAGTGAGTTTTCTCACGTGGGAGTCTCTTATACCAAAGAGATCCCAGATTCAGTCTCCCTATACTTGTTCCACACTCTCTGCTGTTCTTGACCCCCACCTCCTTTATCCAGATCGAGGATTCCATCCTATCTTTCGGAAACGTCCACAATCTGGCTTCAATCCCTTCTGTTGGGTTCTAGACATCCTCACATTTCACACTTTCCCACTCTCTTCCTTGGCTCCCAACCTTTCCTAATCCTGAAAGGCTCTTCCTAATATTTCCACCTGTTGAAATCCTACCAAACCTTCAAAACCAGCTAAAAGATGTTGGATTCAGAGTCAGAGGACTTTTGTGAGAGCCCTGGCTTAATCCCTATGTACTTGAACACCTCTCAGGATCCATTTCCTCACATATCACTACAGACCCTCGGAACTCAGTGATTTTCCTTGAAACCTTCTCTAACCCACTCATCTGGACACTTCCAAATCATTAAACCCTTCCAAATGTCCCCTTCCTCTGTACCCTCAATATCTTAGAGCCTACTTTGCATTATAGCTATTTGGGGCACCCCTATCCCCATTGGCTTAAGACGGTAGAACAGTGGCTTGGTTAGCTACCTGGGCATCCTCAGCAGTGCCCAACACAGCAACACTGGGTGATGATCAATTATGACAGACTCCGTTCTTCCCAACAATACAGGGACCCAAGGCGATTCCAATAGACTTGGGATGGAAAATGCCACCCTCATCCCGAGAGAGTGCTATGGAGACTGAATGTGGATTGAAGTATACTATTTTCACCTTTTTTGTTTGTTTCTTCTTTCTTATGGTTTTTTCTTTTTGTTCTGATTTTTCTTTTACAAAATGACTAATATGAAAATATGATTGTACATGTATAACCTATACCTGATTATTTGCTGTCTTGAGAGAGAGGCAGTAGGGGAGGGAGGGAGAAAAAAAATTTTGGAACTCAAAATCTTACAAAAATGAATGTCAAAAACTATATGTGTATTTTGAAAAATAAAAAGGAATGCTCAGCATAGCAATGGCTCCAGTAACGATTCAAATAGAATGAACAATCCAGCATCAGTGACCCTGAATCCCAACTTGTGGGAGCTCACAGTCTGGATATGTGGATCTGCTACTTACTCTATGGAGCAATGGCAGAAAAATTTCCCAGACTGCAACTGGAGAGGAAGGAGGTGGCCAGTCTCCTGGACTGACCTGGGTTTGCTCTGGCATCAGCCATCCCATCTCGCACTCTGGCTCTGGGCTGGACCAAACACTTCTGACCACAGCTTCGGACCTTAAATATGATCTTCAGGTGTCTTCCTGGACAAATTACAGGGTCCTTATAGGAGGAGGATGCCTCCATGTGGTGCTTCTCGGTATCTCCAGCAGGATCTGGCCAGGGAGTACACGGGGACGGAATGATTGAGCCTCCAACTCTGGGCACCAATCAACTGGTGGCCACCTTCCCTAGCTACAAGAAGCTGACAGCACCAAGGGAAAACACTTGATTGTCTGAGCCGAGGAGCATTAGGGGAGGTGGAAAGCTCTGGGCGTTTATTTATTTTTACCCTTCTTCTACTCTAAGTCCAAGCAAGTAAGGACACATAGTGGATGGAAAAGTGATCTCTTCCTGAAATACACCTGGATCCTCTCGGGGGCAGAAGTAAAGGTCTAAATTTTGCTTTGTTTTTAAGGAGGGCATATTAGCCCCCTGCTGACTCTAGAGAGGGCACATCATCTCCTCCAAAGTCTGAGGATCTGGAAGACGGAGTTCAAATCTTGCCTCGGCTGCTTATTCTCTTTGTGGCTATGTCACTTAACATTCTTGGACGTTTCCTCTTCTGTAAAATAATGGGACTGTAGTCCTGTGTTCACACCAAGCCAAGGAGGACCGGCCCCCCCACTTCCCAAACATACTCAGAATTTTTGATCCAGAACCAGGGAGAAGAGTAGAATGTGCCAAAACCTATAAGGTGCACACAAACTGTTAGGGCCAAGGAGACCGGGCAATCAGCCATCAGTCAGGTGCCCCATGGGAAGACTGCCAGTTTGAGTCCCCAAGATGTCTCATCATGGATCCTAAAGCGACCACCGGCACATCTTTTCAGGCTCCTCCTTCATTTGAAGCCCCTCAACACCAGCCAAGCACAATGAAATGGGACCATGAGGAACAATCCCAAGGGCGTAAAGTTTCCAAGGCCCCATTTAATTTCAAGTCTGGGCTGATTGCCACACTCCAAGGAAGTTAGCATTTTTATGATAAATATCCAATATAACACAGGATGTGAATAATGAAAACTAAACAAATGAAAATAACCACTGGGAAAAGTAAAAAGTCAACTATGATGAAAAACTGTCTCAAGCAAAATCATTAGGTTCTTAGCTAATAACGGGGTCACTGGCAAGCTGAGCATCGTAGCTGATGAAAATCCAGTGTGAATGGCACAGCTGTGGGTAGCCCATTCACCAGGAGGACGTATGTGGCTGGAAGCCAGTCTGCCCCGGGTCAAGTGCTACGCTGAGATTAGGACCCAAAACAAAGCTGACATATGAGGACGTGGGAAGTGCTCTCAGTGCTGTGGGCCTCTCTGCTTAGGAACAAAAAAATTGGAGACAATCTGCAAATCCCGGCTGAGAAAGAAGGAAATGATCTCCAGCACGAAGCTGAGCAGGGTATCTATGGGACTGGGGTTTCCGTGGCCTTGGCTGGTGGGCTGACACACTTCCTGGTACAGAGTGATCCTGCTGAGATGCCCCTTGACCCCAAGTGAGGTGAGAGGTGAAGTACAAAGCACCAAACACTTGGTCTGCATGGAGCAGAGATTAAGGTCAGGTTCTGTCCAGAGCCACTTGACACGAGTGAGTGGGAAGAGCTGTCCGCACTGGGGCCTGTCTTCTTGAAAATGTCAAGCGCTCCCTTTTACCTCTAAGATCCAAAATTAAGTCCTTTTTGGGGGCACTTAAAGTTCCTACCAATCTGGTCCTTTCCAGGGATCTTTTACACCCCTTTATTCCCTCCTCCATGACCCAGCTCACCGGCCTATGACTCTTCACACACATCACTCTGTCTCCCACTTCCGCACCTTTGAACTGATGAGCTGACCCATGCCCAGCAACATTCTGCCTCCTCCTCAAAATCTCTATATCCTTTCAACTATCAGCTCCTTCCCCACCTTCAGACATGGACCATTTTGACTTTCTTTATTTTCTCAGCATTTAGTACATAAACCTGGCACACAATAGGGGCTTAATAATTACTTGTTGATTGAAAAAGATGATGCTAAAAAATCTTTCTGAAATAAGCCCGATTCTGGTCCTGTCCACCAAAAAAAAAAAAAAATTTGCAACTTTACCAAATGTCAGCAAGTTGAAAAAGAGAGAATCCCCCCCCCACACACACACACACATACATCCCACCCCTCTCCTATGCATTAGCCAATCTTTCCGCCTTCATTTCCTGCTTTCTATTACAGGGGAGGATGCATCATTTCTGACATTCAGCTAGATGAGACCCAAGATTAAATGCCCAGCCTCTTAGTCCCATACTCATCCCACTGGATAATTCTGAGGCTACAAATGGATTCGGTTTCAATTACTAACCGTCAAGTGTTTCCAATCCCAGCAAATGCTTTCCTAATAGTACAGGAAATCATTTGGCTACAGCATTCCTCCATACTGAGTCCAGTAAACACACAATTTAAATGTAAGGGGAATTTTCCAGCTTGGAAATTTCCCCAAGCCAGTTCTACCTGGAATACGGTTCTTCCGCTTGGAGAGGAGATGCGGGTGACAGAACGGCGATCCACAAGGTCCAAGGCCTGGACAGCTGACGGGCCAAAGAGAAATTTCAGCCTGAGGAACGGAGAGAGTCTTTAGATGAGATGGATCCTCTCCCCTTGCCATCTGGACCCCTCCAAATGAATGCAACAACCAGTGAGAGAATGCACAACAAACAGAAGAAAGTACGGGGCCAACCCTCGCTCTCATGGGGCATGTGCCATGGCTGAGCCCTGACTCTCCTGAAGGCCTAATTGTAGCATCCTCAAAGCCCTCGGAAGGAGGCCCCCCACTGGGTCTACTCTGTTCCTTGCCCCACCTCCTCTGCCACATTATCCTCACCTTATCAACTCCACCCACCCCCCACGCTGCCAATTCTAAACACTCCCCTTCAGCCAAGACCCAGGGGGTGTGATCACTCAAAGGCACATGTCCTTTACCTTGTGACAATAGTTTATGAACAGTTCTGTGTCTCAGCTATGGAGACATATCAGTAGATGTAAAGAATGAGAGAGGGAAGGTGTTGGGCTTCAATCCTAGGACTTCAGAGGTCCCCAAGGAGCCTCTCTGGGATACAGATTATGTATGCTGAGGGAGGAGGAAACAGAATCACCCAGGAAGTGGCTGAAGCCCCAGGGGTGAGCCTTCAACATACTCTAGTTTTCACTGTGTTTGCTACAATTTTCCCTAATCACTGCAGGCCCATTAAAAACACTACCCAAAGGAACCAGCTGGGTCTCCACCTGAATTTAGGGCTAATTAATTAATTAATGTTTTGTTGAAGCAATTGGGTTTAAGTGACTTGCCCAGGGTCACATAACTAGGAAGCATTAAATGTCTGAGATCAAATTCAAACTCAGGTCCTCCTGACTTCAGGGCTGGTGCCAACTGGATGCCCCAGGGTAAATTTAAAACAAAGAATTGCTCTGTAGGCCCAAACTTCAGCAATGCTAAAGGGGGGAGTTTCTTTCTGGTTCAGACAAGACCCAATTCAGAAAGAAGATTTAAGAAACTAAGACATCCCTTTTGCTTTCTGCCAAGACTCCCCAGTGGGGCACAATTCTAAGGAAGTAAGTTCACGTTTGGATTCCCAGGACTTACCCCGTTTTGGGAAGCTTCCTAAATCCTGGGCTTTTAGGGAAAGGGAGACACAGCTTTTAAGAAGCAGGGAGCTCACACTGGCACTGGCAGTGGATAAGACAAAGCCTGAAAACATTATTTGACCTTGAGCGATTCATACCACACTGAATGTGGTCGGCTGACCTCCAGCCAATGCTCAGCCGCAACAAATAGAGATGGGAGACTCCTGAGGCTGAGATGGTTAAGAAGAAGACTGAGTCACATTGCAGGCTGAGAGGACTTTCTATTTTTGAAGGAAAGCTCCTAATTTAGAACATGTTTATAAAATAAAGTCTTCAAGACCAAGGCCTGAAGATGGCAGCCACGTCCCATCCAGCCTTCCACCTTGGGGACACTTTCTGAACTTCATTCCATGTTAACACGGATACAGATACGCATGTGATGTTGTATACTGTACCGAGTACACACATTGCATACGACCACATTTACACCCACATGTATATATGTGATATTGTCTGGTATTATAGACACACATGTATGGTCACATACATGAGGCACAGAATATTGACACTCATACAGATACTCATGTGATGTTGTGTGCATTGCATGCACACACATGTACACCCACATAATGCGCATGATATTGTATGGTCTTGTATACACACATGTATGGCCACCTATATGAAGCACACTCTATACACATATGTACACACCCACATGCATGAGACACAACAGACACACAAATATGCATGTGATGATGTATATTGTATTGCGTACACAAATTGTATACAACCACATGCACACTCACATATATGTGTGTGATACTGTCTGGTATTGTATACACACATGTATGGTCGCATATGAAGCACGGAATATTGACACTCACACAGATGCTCATGTGATGTGTATACTGTATCGAGTACATGCATTGCATACACATACACACCCACATATATGCATGTGATACTGTAAGTGTTGTGTACACACATGTAGAGTCACATATGAGGCACAGAACATGAGGCACTCAGAGATATGCATGTGGTGTTGTGTATTGTATCGAGTACACACACTGCACGCACATGTACACCCACATATGAGGCGCTGAACACCGACACACTCAGACGTGCACACTGTGTGCACACCTATATGTACACACATACATGGACACACTGATCATCAACAATATGCCCACTCTATTGTGGTCACATATGAACACACACATAGGGAGGCTCAGAAAGGGGCAGACTCCTTTGGAGGGAGGGGGGAAGGAGGAACCCTCTCCCTGCCCCCCTTTCTGCCCCTGAATGCTTCCTTCCTCTGACAGGACAGTCCCTATCAATCAACATGCATTTGTCCGACAGCTCATACATCACACACAATAAAGATCTCTAAAAGAGCCCAATCCGAGGGTCTCTTCTTGGAGCTCCCCCCCAACCCTTCTGCAGCTGCCCTCTGCTCCTGGCTCCTCTCTCTTCGCCAGGATTTCCTGACCCTGTGCTCTCTCATTCAGCCCCCACCTACAGGGGAAGCCCTGGCTTCCTTTGGAGCCTCTCACCCACTTCCTCAGCTCCCTCAGGCTTAACTATGGCCTACACCGCCTCCCCCCTGAGCTCCAGGTCTGAATGACCAAGGGCTTATTTGCTCTCTCCTAGATGTCCCAGGGCATCTCAAACTCATAATGTCCAAAGCAGAACGTGGAGGCTTAACCCCCTTCCCCGCCCCCTTCTGCTCCTTCTACGGTCACATTCCATCCTCAACATCTGCCCAATCAGTTTGCCAAGTCTTGCTGATTCCACCTGCAGAGTGCCCCGGCGCCCGGCCTTTCCCATTAGCGTGAGCCGCCACCCCAGCTCATTTCCCGTCACCCAGGCTTTGCGCAGGCTGTCCCCGATGCAGGGGGGGGCACTCCCTCCTCACTGCCATTTCTCAGACCATCCCATTACCTTCCAAGCACTTTTCTTTCACCCCCACCTGGACTGTGCATCTGCCTATTTGCACACATCTGCCTTATCCAACAGAACCCAACTGCTCGGAGTTGGGCGGACACCCATTCATTGTAGCCTTGTGTTTATATACATTATGTGTATGTACACAACAACGCACTCAGACTGCATGCTCAGATGTGCACATATGAGTATATACACGCATGCCGTGTGTACACAGCTCAGGACATGCTTGACATGCAACGAGTGTTTAGTAAACGTATTTTAACAGATTTATCGCTCTAAAAGTTAGGAAAGACATGATCCGCGCCCTCTACTGTCGAAAAGACGACTCCAATACAGAAAGCTATAACACCCGCATAAGCAGGTGTGGAGAGGTAAGATCATTCCCAACTTGCAGGTAAGGGAGAAGTAATCGGGAAACACTTCCTGAAGGAAGCGGATTCGAGGTTTTATGGACTGGCAGGAATTCACCAGGCAGAGAAGGAAAGAAAGGAATTCCAGATAAAGGGAGCAACGTGCACGAAGGCAAAGAGGTGACGTTTTATGTATTTATTTGCTTATTTGGGGGCAGAGTGGTCCAATTTGGATGGAGCATTTGGAGGTTGGAAATCAGGAAAGACCAGTGGCACCAATTGTGAAGAGCTGGGAGAGCCAGGCAGAGAAGTCCAGCTTTTGTTAACATGCGATTGGGGAACATGCAAGGTTTGAGCCCAAGATTGGATCTAGGAAAAGCACAGCCTGACATCACTGACAATAAAAGCTCCCCCCACGTCCAAGAGCAAATACTCACGCCAACAGGAGTTTGTCAGGTACTGCAAAACAGAAAAGGGGAAGAAAAATCAGTCGCCTTTCTGAATGCTAACCCATGAGCCTAATGGAGGCAGATCCTTACACGAGGATGCAAAGGAGACCTTTTCACACTTTTACTTCCTCCCCAATTAGAATTCTGAAAAACAAATGGACTTGATGGTCAAGAGTATAAAATTCTGATAGAGGGCCATCTCTGGATCCAGTTTTCATTAACTGTTCCACAAAGAGTAATTTTTTTCCCCCCGAGGCTGGGGTTAGGTGACTTGCCCAGGGTCACACAGCTAGGAAGCTTTAAGTGTCTGAGACCAGATTTGAACTCGGGTCCTCCTGACTCCAGGGCTGGTGTTCTATACACTGCGCCCCCTAGCTGCCCCCTTTCATTGTTTTTGTTTTTTTTTTTCCAAAGAGTAAATTTTAATGTCTGATGATGAATATACAATAATACACAAGGGACTGTGAGAAAACTAACTTGTTTAGTCATTTCTGGCACGTCCAACTCTGTGAATCCTTTTGGTTTTCTTGGCAAAGACTGTGGAGCGGTTGCCATTTCCTTCTCCAGCTCCTTTTACAAATGAGGAAACTGAGGCAAACAGTCAAATGAATTGCTCAGGGTCACTCAGCTAGTGAACATCTGAGGAAAGTGAGTGATATTTTCCCGATTCTGCCCGGGCTCTGTCCACACTATCAGCCACACTTCCTCTTCTCTCCTCCTCCCCTCCCCCCAAACCAACCCAGCAAACTGGGAATAAGGACACAGGGAATATAATCCACCTGTCTGTCTAGTGCGCAGAGCTCCCCTGCTCGCCCACGAGGGGGGGAACCGCGAATGTGCCGGGTGGCTCGGGCCGCATCCCCAAGATGGGATCCCCTAAGCCCTCAGAGCCCCTCTCTCTCCCTGGATGAGCTTTTCCTCTGGGGGTCGGCCGGGCGTGGGTCGGCCCATGAGTGGTTCGGCCGGGCGTGGGTCTGGTTAAGCACAATCACTCACAGCTGTTTGATTGGAAGCAAAGGGAGTTGATTTGTTCTTGCACGTGGCCTTGAAGCCGTGGACTCCGAATGATATTAACACCACAGCCCATACTTAGACACGGGAGGAGCAGAGAGAAGCGGGGCTGCCAGGCGCGCGGCCGGCTGAGGCAGGCCACCGGCTCGCCGGCCTCAGCTGCCTTTGCACAGACGCTTTCTCTATTTTACCCCTAACCACGAGGAGGACTCACTAGGTCGGGAAGAGACATGAAAGGGGATGGAGAAATGAAAGAAAATCATAAAAATAAGGCCAACTGAAAAGCCAGAGGCCGGTGTTGCTATATCAATTTGCGTGGGGATGTATATACAGGTACTCCCCCCCCCCCATATATTTAACTTGGTAAGCCGAGGGCTCCCTTCCTGGGGCCATCGCGCAGCTCTGTCCGGCCGTCCAGGGGAGGAGGGCTCAGGGCACAAGGAGGCCCGTCCAGGCCTTGTTGCTGCCCACGCCCCCCTCCCCCCGCCTTGGGTCTCCGTGGTTCCCCAGTCCTGGCTCACGGGCTCCCCTCGGTATATCACTATCTCCTCCCAGGCAGGGAGCGCACACGCAGCCTCCCAGTAACGAGTGAAGGGAGGGAATGAAACCATTAAACAAACGCTTCCCGGAGCGGGGACACGCACAAGACGCAAGAAGCGCGGGCCTCCGCTCCGAGGCCCGGCTGGGACACGTGGGGGCAGGACTGGAACCCGAGGCCTGTTTCTGGGGGGAGGGACGCCGCTCGGCCCAGGCCGGTCAGGGAGCGTCCTCTGCTGGTCACTGCGGGGAAGGCTCTCAGGAGCTGCAGCAGGGACACGCCACTTCCCGGGACCGCCAGACCTCGGGCTCCCCGCCCCGCCCCCCGCGCGGGAACGTCTACGGCCTCGGCTCCCCGCGGGCGGGTCGCCCAGGGCTCGGGGCAGCCCCTACCTCGAGACGGTTCCCCGCAGGCCGCGATCTCGCTCAGAATCTCCTCCACCACCGTGGGCAGCGTGGCCTTCATCCCGCCCTGGACCAAACGGAGGCCACGGTTGAGCCTCTCACCAACATTCCGCGGAAAGGGGTCTCTGAGCGGGAATTAGCGCCCAGGAGCCCGGGCTCTGTACGCGGGACAAAACCTCGGGCAAGTCACCGTCCCGGGGCCCCCTAAGATCTCATTCCTTTGGGACAACACGGAGTAAGAGGCCCCGAGCTCAAACACCGCGTCCTGCCTCAGGGTCCCTTCCGGACCTCAATTTCCTTATCCGCCAAACGGGGGGCTGGATCCAGGGATCCCCAAGACCCTTGGAAACACGCGGGATGGAAAGTGAAGGGGGACAGCCCTGAGCTCTGACGCTCTGGGGAAGCTCGAGCCCACGCGAGGAGCATAGAAAGCTGCGTTGAAATTCCAGGGCCAAGATCCGTCCCGACCCCAAGTATTTACGGGTCTAAGGGAATTCGGGATCACGCTCCCGCCCTCCCGGAACCCCGAGGCGACCAGTTTCTTGGGCTATCGCTACGCATCCTGGGAGATGTAGTTCCCGGCCCTTCAGGTCCCCACCGCAGAAGCTCTTACATAAGCCCGGAAGCAGGTTCTACCGTGGCCTTCCAGATAGGAGATGGAAGGTTTGGGCCAATTCGGCCTCTGTCCCCGGAAGTTGGGATCTAGCCAAGCCTCTTCGATGCGTGGGGGGGAAGGGCGGGATTCCCTGGCACGTGGTAGGACTTGAGGGCGGAGCCCGGGAGATAGTGGGTGGAGCCTGGGCCGGGCCTGCCTCGCGGACAGCAGCTCCCCGGAGTGTCAGAGAGTCGGAGCTTCCGGGCCGGTGCCGCTGTCCGGCAGGTGACAGCTCGCTCGCCCCGTACTCCCGGGGAGCCCCGACGCGCCCGGCTCCTCCGGCCAAGCCAGCAAAGGCCGGAAGGCGGCCGCGTGACGCGCGGTCCGGAGCTGCCTGCTCCTTCCGGGCTCGTTCCTTCGCTCGAACCCCGGGATGTGGGGCCCGTTGAGTCGCAGCCTCGGCCGGGGCCTCCTGGCGGCCGCGGGCCGGCGGCGTCGGGGCTACGCGCGGCTCCTGCTGGCAGGACCCCGCGGCGGCGGCGGCGGCCGCCGGGGCACGGAGGTGACCACCAAGCCGCCCCGCGTCGGGCAGGGCCGTTCGGGCCGCGGGCTGTGCGTGGTGGCGCTAGCGGGTGAGCTGGGACCGGCGGGAGGGGGGGGGGCGGGGGCGGGGCCTGGAGCCGAGGGCTGAGGGGGCGGTGGCAGGGCGCCCGTTGCCATGGTGACGGCGCCGCGTTGCCGTGGTGACCGGGCGGCCCGCCCCCTTTCGCCCCGCAGCTTTGTCGTGGTTCTTCAAAAGCGCCCCCGCTGAGGAGGAGGAAGAGGAAGAGGATGACGCGAATGAGGCAGGGGAGAGTCCGCCCTCCGAGACCGAACTCAGGATCATCCAAATGCTAAAGCGGGCCAAGGTGAGACCCGAGCTTCTCCTGCCCCCCCAGAACTGCCCGTCATCAGGGCTCCCAGGCTACCCCTCCTGTGCACCCCCCAAAAGTCCAAAGTAACGGGGCAGTGCTGTGCACGAGCAGCTTGTGATCATTGTCGTGCACTTCGTCTTCTCTAGGAGGGGGTGAGAGGGGGAGAGCATTTGGAACTCAGAAACGTTGAAAAATTGAATGTCAATTTCTAAGTGTAATTGGGAAAAGTTAAGGCAATAAAAGCATATGCGTATATACAGGTATGTGTACATACACATGTGTGTGTGTATACACACTCACATTTTATTTTTCCTTTAAAGCCAGCCATGGCTACATTTCTCCATCCTTCTCTCCTTGTGCTCTCTGCTTACAGTTGAGTATTATGAAAAAGGACCCCGAGGAAGCTGAGAGAATTTTACATGAGGCCCTTCACCTTGCTCACAAGGCAAATATCAAGAAGGCCATCATCTATATCTACGACATGGTAATTCACTCCCGTTACTGCTGGGCCAGAGGCAGGAGAGGGGATGGTAAACTTCCTGCGTTCTGTTTCTGGGCCTCGGAGACAGCTCCTATAAGTTGATTTTTGCCAGGCTTCAGTTTTCCTATCGTAAGATGATTCTAATTTCAGCATTGTCGGGGGCTGTTGATAATTATAAGCCCAGTTCTTATGCATGGAGTCAATTCACAAGCAGTAAGGTAGGGCCAGCTGGGTCAGGCACCATGCTAAGAGCTTGAAGACAAAATGCCACAGCGCATACTGATACTTTTCTGTAAAAGGTTCAGGGTGTTTTAGAAATGCAGAAGTGCCGGCCTGGTCCTTCTCAGCAGCAGTACGAAGTGCCCTTCATGTTCCTTTTGCACAGTGATGACTTCTGCTCGGGGACAGCCCTGTTGGTCAAGCTGATTTCCCTCTAAGAAAGTAGGGGGGAAAGATCTTAGATTCTGATAACAATTAGGGAGCAGTGCACTAATTAGAAAAGTAAGTTGGCTTTGGCTTCTCTTTCCTTTACAGATGGCTAACCTAGCGTTCATGAGGAATCAGCTTGAAAAAGTAAGCAAGTGTTTTGTTGGAATCTGAATCCATGAAAGATTTAGGCTTTAAGTTCCGGGAGATCTTTGATTGGAGAGCTGAAGAGCTAATTTAAGACTTAGTCGTACTGATTCACAGTGTTCCTTAAGATCTATAAATAGACGGTCCCCGGAGACCCGGCATCTTATTTCACCTCTTATTGTCCTTTAGCTTTCCTGTAGACAGTTATTCTACAATCCCCTTGTTGGGAACTCCCCATCTTAGTGTTTTCTCAAGCCCTTTGCGGAATGGTGGGAGCAGTTAAATGCAATTTTCTTATTCCTTATTTTAGGCAGAAAAGCTTTTTAAAGCAACAATGAGCTATCTCCTGGCTGGGGGCATGAAGCAGGTAAGAATAGTAACTCTTATTAGCTGTGAGTGGTTCCAACGCAGCATCTTCACAAAAGGACATTTCTCATCATATACATTTTATTTATAACTAAAGCAGATCCACCCTTCTAACTCTCCATCTCCCATCTCAAAATAGAAATGCCGACCTGAAACCGTGCTGGCCTGATACCCTGTAGAACTGAGGAAAGTAGTTTGCCAACTTCCCGTATCGAGCTCAGTGCCCAGCACGGAGTGGGTTCTTAATAAGCAATTGTAAATTGAGCTTTTAAACCAGAGCTGTGACAGTGAGGAACATGCAAACCACGAGGAAGGACCTTGATGTATGTGGTCACCTGATATGGTTTGGTACATGGTATCCTCACAGGATTATTAGAAGTTAAAATGAGATCATTTAAATAATGATCTTTGTAAGCTTTAACGTGATATATAAATGACAGGTATCGTTACCTGAAGTAGTCTAGCAAAGAATTGTACAGTCATGTACTCATTGCATTCTATAAATGTCTTTTTCTTCCTTAGGAGGACAATGCAATTATTGAAATATCTCTAAAGTTGGCCAGTATCTATGCTACTCTGAAAAAGTAAGTTGAGATAGAGCATCACAGGACAGGCTTATTGCACTGGGAAGGGTTTCAACTTGTGTTGTCAGAAAAAAAATATTTGTAAAACCGCCTGCTTTTCAGGGGGTCAGGCACCAAAAACCTTGCCTAGCACTCTGAGATTAATTTCAGTTCAGCTGTGGGCTTCTTTACCATATGGGCTTGGATCATTATCCTGTCTTCATGGATGGAGGAAAAAAACATTTACAGTGAGAGTCTCATCCAAAAAGATACCATTGTCACGAACTGGGACACTGCTAGACATTCTGTCATGAAAATCCAATGGCAAAGCACCTGGTGTATATCCATTAAAAAACTAATCTGAACAGGGACTTTTTCAAGGAGGTTGGAGTGGTGACTGGGTGGGAGCTCTCAGAGACTTGATTTACTTCAGTCCTCCCTTTATGGCGGTGACCCAAATCTCAGCTGGGCAAAAGAGAAATTTGGCCCTTGATCCCCCTGCAGAATGTCAGGGAGCTTGAAGGTGAACTGCCCATCCTTGCTCATTGTGTTACAGACAGGAATTTGCTTTTGCTGGTTATGAGTTCTGCATTTCAACCCTGGAGAGAAAAATCGCCAAAGAGAAGGCATTACCAGAAGAAGCCATGCCAGGTAGGGAAGCAGATGTCTGAGCAATTTCCCAGTGCATTGCAGAAAAGAGAAGTGGAAGTGGGATGAGTTATGCACTTTGGGTGCTGCTCAGAAGGAGATTTGTGTTCTCTGCATTGAGGACATTTTGCCCTTCCTTCAGGTTTAAGTTTTGTGCAGATGTGATTCCTTGAACCAATCATTAGTCTGGTAGAAGGAAGAGATCAGTGTTTTCCTTCCTGTAGTCAGCTCAGCCACACAGATCTTTTAAGTTAAGATAGTTTCTTTTTTACTCTCGAAAAAGTGGGAGTCGGGCAGGCAGGTAATAAACTCAGAAAGAGGACAGCATTTCTTTGGCTAATATATTAAAGTTTATTCCATATAGCATATTAAAAGATGAACTAACTGGGAGTAGGATGTGAGAAACCTGAAATCCTGAATTCAGTTTGAAATGTGGGGAATTTCCAGATCATCAGATAAAAACGGCAAGAAACCAAACCTAAAAGTCAGCTCTAAATCAGTTTCTAGGGATCCAAACCATTTCTGGCAAGGAACTATAATTTGTACCAACTCTCTGGGCAGCAATTTTCATCTGTGAGTGAATAGAACCTAGTTTGATTCTGAGATTGGTGATTACAGCAGGGACATGGTCCTGGTAGCATTTCGGGGCTGCTAAGTGCTGCTTACATCTATGTCTGGGAGCTGGGATCCTTAGGGGCTGACAGGTTAATTCACAGGGGAATGAATGAGCACACGACACTGGAAGCTGGGAGGGAGGAGCCGTCCCTCATTTCCCCTCCTTGGTGGCGATGTGACTTCCATCCTCATGGTCTTGTTTGACTTTTAGCGGAAGAGAAAGACAATACCCAACTCCTGCTGGGCATGTGCTATGACTCCTATGCTCGATACCTCCTCGATGTCAACCGACTGTCCGATGCACAAAAAATGTACGAAAAAGCGTTACAAATTTCCAGAGAGGTCCGAGGAGAACGACATCCACAGGTGATGATCACTGCTTGTTGCCTTTATGGCTTAGGGGTAGAATGTGCATTCATTATCCTGCTTTAAAAATCAGAGCAAGGAAGTATAAGGTGAAATGCCTACATTTGAAATATTTTAATAACTTAAGAATAATAATTTAGAAGGAAGAAGGGGGAGACAGAACTGCTCATTTGGATCAGTGAGTTAAAGTGGAGTAGACAACCTTCAATCTGGGTCTGGATGAAGTACTGAGGAATTGTGGGGACAGTCGCTCCCTGAAAGTGTGGGCTCTTGTGTAGACCAGCATCAGAAGGGCCCTCAAACTGAAGCAGAACCCATCTGGCCGGGCTTGGGTTTCTCCTGCTGTTTGTCACACATGAGACTGAATTGGGCTGGAAACTTCAGAGGAGAATTTTAAAAAGGATTAACAATGGTCTGAAACCTGGGGAAGGTGAGAGGGGAGATGGAGGTGCTCAGTATAGACATTTTCATTAAGGTGTGGGCAGGAAATTCAAGAAGCAAAAGGTGCATTGATAATTTAATCTAATATAATCCAAGAGTGAAGTGGTTTGTGTGGCTGATGAAAAGGGGGGGGAGGAATGCTTCCTTAAGCTCTCAGCACTTTGGGAGCTTTCTGAACTCTAAGGATTTCCTCTGCCTTCGCAAAAGAGTTGGACACAATTTCACTTTTTCTCATGGGACAGGAGCTGCTGACCTTTTTCTTATATTAAACTCCAGAGAGGAGGAAGGGGGTGTTTTAGTCTGCCAGTTAGTAAATGTATGGAGTATATGAGATGATAATTTCTGGGTGAAGGTGCAACTAGAACCTTGGGACCATTTACTGGAGGGAAAAGGTCCAGGCAGGGCCGAAGGTCCACAGATGGATTTCTGGGGCAGGGAACAAAATGACATGTTTCAGTAGAATCCGTTTCCTTTACACTCCTGTGTATTTTATGTTAAAACATGACTTTGTAGTCATAGCATGACTGACAAATGAGATTCAGCACCTCTGTCCTGCAGGTTAGTGCCTTTATGTGGGTTCCCCAAAGTGTAACTTGTGTGTCCGTCAAAGATGTTAAGAGTCTAGAGGCTTATAATTAATTAATTGTTAATCTTTAGTGGTTCATTTTTTTCCTCACACAGAATGTTCCCTGGAAATATCAGGCTTTGGCTCAGGCCTGGGCCTTTACAATATTAAAAGGGTCCTCAAGTAGGGAGAGACATTTAACATAGGAAAGGCTTTGTTTAACTCACAGCAAAAGACACTTGGGCAAGCCTACCCTTTCCTCTCTCCCGAGGGTCCAGATGGAGGGAGCACAGAGACAGCCATCCTTCTGAGGGAGAGGGATCTGCGCGGCCCCTCCAGGACTCGCTCTGCAGTTGCTAGCACTGGGATACGCAGGGCTGGGATCCAAGGCAGGCCCGGGATCCAAGGCAGGCCCATCCCTTTGCCACAAGATGGGGCCCATCCAGAGACTTGCCCACTATTCTAATGCCCTTTCCCTGGTACGGTGATGCTGCTGACATGACCTGGGAAATGGGGAAGCCCCTGTAGGGGTGCTAATAATTGTGCTCCTCAAGCTGCCCTTCGGCTTTTCTTTGATACAGACCGTGGTGCTAATGAATGACCTAGCCACTACTCTGGATGCACAGGGTCACTTTGATGAAGCCTACACATATGTGAAAAAGGCGTCGGAGCTGGCAAGGCAGATTGAGCACCCTGAGCTGCACCGGGTGCTCAGCAACATGGCAGGAATATTGATGCACAAAGGTACTGGGACAGGGCCAGAGTGGAGGAGTGGGTAAAGGTACTGATTGGAGAGAGCATCCTCCTCCTCCAAATCAGAAGAGGGCATTGGAACTAGGAAGAGCATGCCATCCCGCCTAGTGCAAGGCCAGGAGGGACCTCCTTTGACTTTGTACCTGCAAGTACAAAGATGAAGGCCCTCCAGATCAGATAGAGGGGTCTCAGCTAGGAAGCTTAGGAGGATGCCTTTGTATGCCGCTTCTGTCCTCAACTTTGGCAAAGGGCTCTGGCAGAGGACGGGGTGTACTGGCTCTGGTGTCCAGTCGCTCACAAACCTTTCAATTCGTGACAATCTCTTCCTTGAACTTCCTATTTTAAAACAGTTTTCTGCTTTCCCTTCCTGGTTTTAGCAAGCTATGTTGAAGCCAAGTATGTCTACGAGGAGGCCCTGAAAGAGGCTGAGCTAAAGGGAGATGAGGCTTCCATCGAGCACATCAAGGAGGAGCTGACTGAACTGGCCAGCAGCCGAGGCCTTTGACTCAGTTTCACCCAGGGGTAAATCTCTCTGGGGGGCAGGGTGGGTAATGTCAGTTAACAAAAGAAAGGCAGATGTGATTTGTCTGGAACACCTAAACAAATGGCGTAAATCGTTCATATTTGAAATTTAACTCTACCCTCTTTCCCCTTCAAACATCAAAACATATTCTATACACGCCTTTTTCTAGAACAAGCCACTTAGACTTGAGCTTTGTTCTAAGTGTTGAACTTTTCATACAACTCCCCATGTGAGAATAGACTCACTTTATGGGTACAGAAAAGAAAGCGTCGTTTTTGCTACTGAGCTACAAAGACTGATAGAGAAGAAACTCCTTTTCCAAGGCCCAACTCGTTTTGGGGGAATAACAGTCCCAGCTCTCACAAGACTGAGATCCCTGATTGAGAATTCTGCAATCTTTCTTGGCACTGAATATTTTTGTCCATAGCAGAGGTTCACAAAAGGCCTGGCCTTAACTTTGGTTTTCATTATGATTTTTAAAAATGAGACATGAGCGCTCCCCTCTTCCATAGCTTCTCTGCTCTTCTGTGTGGAAAGAGCAGCTGGATCCAACAAATCTAAGGTCAAAGTCTCGAGGAGTAGCCACATTCGGGTTCTTGCCAATGGGTACCAAAGAAAAAAAATGATGACTTTGGAAAAGGGCTTATTCAGGGGCTGCTAGGATTTCATTAAATTTTCACTTAAAAATATATTTCACTGGCACTTATTTGCCATGATCATAATCAATGAATTAGTTCTACCCATTGTCCAGAATTAGGTTTTCACAAATGGGATTGTTGACCAAGGCAGCTGCAATGAAAAAGCTGTCTGTTCTTTGAAGTGCTCCACATTCAAAATGAATGGATGAATAAGGCTTCAAATGTTCTTACAATCCTGGCCACTGAGTCCAAGATGGAAGGAATTAGTGAGTTGTAGTTAACTGGAGTGAGCTGTTCGTTTCTGCAGGAATCTGTTTATTGATGTAAAATTGTGTCTTTCAAACCTCGAGAGCTTTAATTATTTATTCTTAAATGAATCTATTAGAATTTTCTGTCCTGGGAGAAGGAAAGAAACCTGTCACATCAGTCTCACCTAATAAAAGTGAGATTTAATCTCCTCCCATGTACTAATTTAAACCTGTTAGACTTGAAATTGAACACTTAATGAAAATTTGTGTGCACATGTGCATGTACACACACACATACACAACACACGTCTCATGAAATTTAGTCTTAAATAACTACTTACCCAGGGAAAAGTGACAGTTTATCTATGGATCTAGTGGCAAATGTAAATTTTATTTAACTATTTGTATGTCATCCATGGAATGGGTGTACTAGTAATATTTTTGGTACGTGTGTGGATTGGATGATCCTAAATAAAAACACCAAGATAATTTATGTATTGAATAATTTTTAAAATGTACTACTTTAAAGGAATCCAAATAGGCTTTTTGAGATTGAAACTATGTGAGAAAGTAGTTTAAGTTGTATAGCAAATACAAGGCAGGATGGCAAAATGGGTGGAGCTGGCCTTAGAAGCCATCTTGGTCACCAGTCCTGGCCTTGGGCACATCTCACCTTTTTGGGGCCCCAATGCTGATCCCTGGAAAGTCTCCTCTAGGCTCTCCCTGGTGAAGTGAAATTCCAGGTCTGGTCCAGAAGATGAAAACCAAAAAGAGAGAATCTTAGGGATAAAGAACATAAGTCTAACTTACTCATTTATTTGCCTTTCTACTTCAAAAAATCCTGAAGACTAGAGTTAATCTCTATGTAAGTTTTGATGGAGATGAAGTACTTCACCAGCAAAAATTTGGCTAACCAAGCTTCCTCTGGGGGACTGAATGGGGTAGGGAAGTTTCTTGCCTCTCTCGGCCCTCCCTGCCACCCTGGCTCTAGCAGTTAGTTACTCAAAAGCAAGCAAGCTTTTACTCACTTAAGATATTTTTCCATTTTAATCCAGAGATTCCCAGTGTGGCCTGGCCATCTCAGGGGTTTGGGAAAATTCTCTAAGTTCCTTTGAAGGGAGCTATAAATTCTAGTATTGTTCCCAATGAGGCTCATCTGTTCTGTCGTAAAACGAGGCAACAAAGCAAATGGAGAACTAGCTGATCCCCTTTTATTGATTGGTCTGAATCCAGAAGTCACTAACTACTAAAAACATTGTGTGGGAAGGAAGGGAGAAATTAAATTTCACCATTACACATGGATTTTCAAGTCTTAAATGTTTTCAAATCAGAATCAGTGAACATACCAAGATGAAAACATTGTGAAATCAATCACGTATCATAAATCAGCGCTGAAAATGCTGTCCAACTGCTTTTGTAAACCATAATCGGAACAAGACAGAACCAATTCCTAAGGCTCCTTGCATTTGAGCCAATCTCCACTTGGGCCTGGGTGCTGGAGTCGATGAGGGCCATTCAAGGTTCAGTTCCAAAAACAGGACTTGAGAAGGCCAGAAAATCCGTGGGCAAAGGCAGCCTCCCTCGGAGGGGGCATGCTAGTGGGAGGAAGGCCCAAGACCACCGTCATTTTCACAGACCACCATGGCTGCCAATGGCCACGATTCCCACTCTACCCACAAGAGCAGACACTCGTGGTGGCTCCACAGGCAAAGCCACTTTCAACAAACCCCCACCTTATGTGTTAGAGAAGTAGGAACTGAATGGCCCACTATGAGGAGGTGTGCTTAGTTGTGTTCTGCTTGACCCCAGAGGACATAGACCGCACACAGAAACAGGCAGAAGTTGCTGGGAGGCGGATTGAGATTTGACAGGAAAACCTTTTTTTCTCCCTGACAAGGAGAGTCCTAAAAGGGAAATGAATGATATGAGAAGACGAGCCCCCGGCCTTGGAGGTAAGTCACCTGTTGGGGGAGCTCGAGATGGGATTTTTGATCAGGTAGGGATGGGCTTAATGGGTCACCAAGAACCCTGAGGTTCTGTCCAAGGGTATAAACAAAAAAAAGACCACCTCCTGAAGATTAAATATTAACAGAACTGTGTGGGATTTTTGGTTTCCTTTTCTGAGAGTGAAGTAATGGATGTGGCAAAGCATCATGGGTCCATAATTTGATCTTTAAAAGTAACTATTTAGACCTCCGTCGCATTAAACAATTTTTTTTTTTTTTTTTTTTTTTTTTTTACTAAGAAAACTTGTCCAAGAACAGAATTTCTTTCTTTTTTGGGTGGGCATGGATTTTCAAGCATCTAGAAAAATACTGTTGCTACCTGTAGACTAACAAATCAGTAAAATTGTTCAGATTCTAGAAATTTCCCATGGTTCAAACTGAACAGATCAGATGTAATCATCCCATTATTAAATGTGAGGTAATCACAGAATCAAGCAAACACAGATATTCATCTTTCAAGTATCAGAAATGAAATATTTGAACTCCTTTGGAATTTCTCTTAGTAAACCTCGAGAGGCCCAAGTTTCTCTAAAGTGTATACACAGACTACTGTGGATACTCTTTTGAGAGTTCAGTGTATATTAAGCCCAGCAAATTTTAAATTGTACCTGAACCTCCTATGTCCTTTTTACCCGTTTTTTAACCCAAACAAACCTGGTATTTTCTGAACTAGTACCTAGATGCAAAGGGAAAGTGGAGATAGATTTTTGCCTGCCTGCCTAAGTGATAAACACCTAAAATTCAGCAGGCAGTGATTAATGAGATCAGAAAAATAGTCTTGGACTACAAATAAAATAATTCCTTACTCCAATTTAAAACTAGCTTAATTAGCCAGATGTTTTAACATTAAGCTTGGCCCCCAAACCAGAAAGTGGAGAGAGGATAAGTACTAGTTTGTGCAAAGAACAGAAGACTGTTAAACAGTGAATTACATGGTTTTCAATACTGTAGAGCACAAAATCTAAAATATCTTGATATTGGCTAAGTAGCTTAACTGTTCAACAAAACAAGGGAGAAAAAAAGCTCACATACCAACAAGGTAAAGGTTCCTTTGGAACCCGAGCCGGCCAGCCTTGCTTCAGCAGTGGCCCACTCCGGAGGGCCGGGGCTGGGGGCTCAGTCTGCCTGCAGCCTGGGCTCAGAGTTAAGTCACCAGTGTGCACCTCGTCTAATAGGCCTCTTCTTTTCAAACAATCATCACATACCCATGCAATAATATTGCTGCAGTGCTCATTTAAGAAAACTTTTTTAAGACTGCACTGAAAATGTACAATGTGACAAAATACTTTAAATGAAGGAAATGTGTTTTCCTCCTGCTGGCTGATCCAAATATAGTAATATACAGATCCTGTCACAGGACCACTTACAGTCCACCTTTAGAGCTCAACATTTTCACAAAAGATTTTAAACATCACTGGGAAAATGTAAAGAGAAACAAGTCATTAAAATACAATGCCCATGACGGCCAATGCAGTATAAGGAGGCCGAATGAGGTCGTTTGGAAGGCAAGGGTTCCGAAGTCACACTTAAGTTGCTTTAAAAAAAAAAAAAAATCACAAAATGACCCCCAGAGTCGATGCGCTGATTGGAACACAAGTACACCAGATACTATAGCGAGGGGAAAACACTGCAAAAAGGTAATCTATTTACAGAAGAATGATTTAAAGACATTATGCTTTTCTTTACAAATAGATGTAGAACAGGAATTGTCCACTTTTTAAAAACTCTTTACATATTTATCTTCAGGATTTCCACCCTCCACTATTAAAATCCTCTTCACGGGCTGTATCACAGTCATTTTTCTACTTGACTCTCCAAATGAGATTCCATCATTTCTTCATTGTGTGTGGCCCTGGCTTTCCTGGAAAGTCTCTTTGGGCACAAGTCAAGAGACAGGTTTTTGACCCGCAATTGGAGAAAAAAAAACCCAACACAAAAAAAGGAAAGATCCCTCCCCCCGGCGTCAATCTGTGCATAGTTCATTCATCACTGTCTGACAGCGTCTCATATTGTGAGGAGAGCAGCGGCGCAGGTTCTCGCTCCCACATCCTATTTGGTGGGTGAGCAGCCGCCTGGCTCACGGACGAGGGGGCACATGCGATCGATGTTGGTGGGGTACTGCTGAGCATCCGCATCGTCAAAGGGTTGAAAGGAAACTGCGTTGAACCTGCCAAAAATAAAATTGGGCTTTTATTGATAAGTGAATATGGTCTAGAGAAATTTTCTTTCCGTACAACTGAACAAGAATTGTCACAAAGCTATGTGGGGGAGGAGATATGTTAGAGTAAAGGGTTAACTTCATACTGGGGAAGAACCACCAGGAAGACAGATAGGGACCTCTGGCTTATTCCCAGCACATAGCAGTGTTTGGAACTCAATGGGTCCTCTTAAATGTTTTTTTTTTTTTTTAAATGTTGTTTAAAGGTTACATGAAGCCAGAACAAAGAACAACAAGATGACTGAAGACGCAAGAAAAAAAATACAGCCAATAAAAAAATATTTCAATCTCTTTTATTGAGTATGAAAAAAGAAAACTGAATGGCTTTATGGCACATTATTACCAGAAGCATAGTGCTTAAGAGATATCTGAAGTTCATAACTTGAGGAAAAGGGTGTAAAGGTCAGGGATATAGTTCTCATGGGACGGTGAGGAAGAACAGGTTACAGGCTGGTGAAAGAGCAGGCTATGGGGATCCGTAAGTTACATTGGTTTCTAAGACCATTTCTCATAAATCCCTCAGCAACTACCACCCCTGCCATCTTCACCAAAGAATACAATTCTCAATTGCTTGAGAACTTGGAGACAGTTTCTCTGAGCTAGATTTTGTGAGACTAATTGTTTTGCTGCCTGCTACTCCAGGAAAAAGTCTTTAGCTGATGTATTCTAAGAATTTTGGAATAAGAAATCACCCTTAGATAGCACTTTTAAGCTTTAGAAAACACTTTCTTCACTACAACCTTGTGAGGTAGTGAGGCAAAAAAAAAAAAATATTTGTGACTTGCCCATTATCACATAGGAATTCAAAACTGAGCTCTCCAAGGCCCCAAGTTCAAAGTTCTTTCCCTTCTGTATAGTTTATGAGGAATATTGGCTAAAAAACTAAGTCACCATGATGTGACAGATATTTAATTCATGAATCAAGTGTGAATAACTTGAAGGATGTTCCGTTTATTCTTTCCCAATGGAGACATTTCCCACTAAAAAGACCTAAGGTAATTCTAAGACTAATTTATGATCACTTTTATATTGCCACTAAAATGTAAGCTATGAGGCCAAATAGAATTCTCGTTCTAGACCTACCATACACACAAGAACGTGACGTATGCTATAAAGCGGAAATTGTATTTTTTTCAGATGACAGTTTATGAATTAAACTCTGCTGAACCAGGAAAACCTTATACAAAAAGACTACAACAGAAACAAAAAAAAAAAAAGGAAATTCAATGTTCTTTAATTATGAGTAAATTTGAGCCTGAAACTGAGAGGAGAATGAGCTGGCCTTCTTTGTGAAGATGTGAGCCTGTGGGCATGGAATATAGCATATATACTGTTGTTTGAGCAACATGGTGATGAATTTTGCTGAATAGTTTCCTCATTTATTACCTTATAAAGAATGGACCTCAAGGTGAGAGAACAGGAAAGGATATAATAGGAAAGGAAGGTGATGTTAAATTATGAGGGAAAAAGTTTTTTTTTTTCTTTTTTTTTTTTTAATGACCTGCTTGGAGGCTTTGAGCTGAAAGAGATATCTCTTTATATATCCTTTCCCTTTCTGTGATTCTTTGATTTCATTATAAACTTCACTAAAGACACACTGTCATGCACTGACCATCTCTTTCAAAAGATAGCTCTTCCAGCAGTGTGGGTCCCAATACATCCATGTACGTGCGGTGTGATTTTCACATTTCTTCCTGCATATCTGTCCCAGTGCTGTCCCCCCTCCCCCCAAACATGCTGAGAAAACTTCTGAAACAGTGCGACTGGGCCCTGGTTTTCCTGGACTTCCCTATGGGACCGAGCCCTCTGCTCATGCATTTCTCTGGTGTTAACCTTAGATAAACAAAACTTCTGAAGTGCAATTCTTCATTTGTCCACGAGCCTCAATGCTGCTTTTTGAGTGATCCTTTACCACAGTCCTTTGGCAAGTGTATGTCGTAACGAGAAGCCACACGTCATTATGGGAAGAATACTGGGGTTCAATATAGGCCTTTGTTTCAGGAAGACGACTGAGGTCAATAAAAGCACTATGCTATTTCCTAAAGCCATTGGTCCGCTCTGTCCCTCAGATCTCCCTGGGCCCAAGGTATTGTTCCTATACATTGTCTAAGACAGAAATAATGGGACACACTCTATGGAGAGACTAGCCATAGGCAGGCTTCATCCACTGGGCTTTTCTGTATGAGGAGTTAGTTAAGCTGAATTCTTTTGAGTGATTATGCTCTCACCTGCAGTATTCTGGGACTTTTTGGTGATCAGCATATGATGCTATCCGAAAACAGATGTATCTGGAGAACCTCACCCTCTTGTAATTTAGCCTGACCATGTGACTCTTCTGCTCCAAAGGCTACCAAAGGCCTTTTTAGGACAAGATACAAGGACTTCTCCTTTGGACTTTTGAAGCCCCTCAGGCTCTTTGGCCAAATTGGCTTTCTTGCTCTTTTCTAGACTTCAGGTCTCTGCTCTCTGAACTCTTATGGGGCAGCTGAAGTGCTGCCTACAAGAACCCCTTGGATTTCCTCCGTCAGGAGTGTTCTTACAAGTTCCCTCCCTTCAGTAGAATCTAAGTTCTTTAAGTAGTCATAACACCAGCACCTAAGCACAGTGCCTGGCAAATAGTAATCACTTAATAAATGCTTATTGATTGATTAGGGTCTGCACTAGACTTACCTGTGTCACTTACAGATTTATCTTCCTGTTTGATGTTAACTAATCAGGTATTTCTGAATAAAAAACCATGTTCTATCTTTCAAGGAATCCTGTATACCCGACATGTATGGGAGAAGCACTTTGCTGGAGGAGGGCCTTGAAGGTGGTATTTTGCCCCTAGTGAATGGCATGCTTTTTAGTAACCAACAAACAGTAAGCAAGGCAGGTTCCTGTACATTCGGCTCCTTTCAATCCACTGTGTAACTGAGAATAGGTAGAACCCATTCATTTAGGAAAGCCAGCCTGTTCCTTCTCACACCTCCAAAGGGGCCCTCAATGTGTGTACAGATCATCACAAGCACTGTGCACAGGCAGGCAAGTAGGGGCGCTGTCCCCCTTTTTGGTCACAAGTCTGTATTCTTTCTGTGCCTTTGGTATCCCTTCCCTCTTACATATACCTGTGAATTGGGATGCCTCCAGCATGGACCTCCTCTGTGTACCCCTGGTTTGGTCCAGCTTTGTGTTCTTGGAGAGCCATTTCTGCTTCCTCATGCAGTATACATCAGAGACTAGGATGCTAGTCCAAAGATGATGAAAAAAGTTTGTGATACAAAAGTCTTTACAAATAGCTTCCATTTCTGTCTGTTTTCCTCCCAATCCCATCATTCCATGTCTTCAGGATGACTGCTCAGTCAGGTCTTTCTCCGTGCTTCTTTTAATCTTGCCTTTTTCTCCACATCTCCTCACTGTCTTATGAGACGATACTGCTCATAATCTTCCACGATCCTCCTCCCTAAGATTTTACAAAGGCATTTATATTCTAAACCAACATTGCCGTTAGCTGCCGTACGTATCTCTCGGTTTGGTCAGGAGATTAACTGTATCGTGGCTGACGTGGTTTCTAGGCTCTCTTGGTTTCCCCACTATGGCAACTTCTTTACGAAAATGGTTATAATCTAGTTCTGTTTCTCATTTGGGGGCATCAACAAACATCTTATTTAAAATAGGTCAGGTTGAATTTGTTGGGTATTTTGTTTCAATTGAACTCTGCATTTTTCTTTTTTTATTCATTAGATTAGTTTTCCATTAACATTTATCTTTGGTCTAGGAAGTTGAAGGCCTGACTGTACACCACACCTGATCCAGGCCTGTATGCCAAATCAGTTACAATTAATCTCCTGTCTGTTAAAATATAATCAATATCATGTAAAAAAAAAAAAAGTCATCTGGTTTTTAGCATATGCAACTACACTTGGAAATATTTAGACAGGGGTTCTTAACCATTTTTGTGTTGTGGACAAGTCTGGTGAAGCCCATGGATTCTTCAGAATCAAATTTTTAAATGCATAAAACAACACATATGGGATGACTACAAAGGAAACCATATTGAAAGTTATCAAAATATCTTTTTAAATAACAGTTCTGAGACCCCAAGTTAAGAACCCCTGATTCAATACAGAAGAACGAGGCATCTGTGTAGTGTACAAATCTTTGGCCTCTTGATTCCAAAAGCCAATTTTCCAACCTGTTTTTTACCATTCTCCCCCACACTCACCTTAGCACTGAAATCACTGAGCACATAAAGTGTACATTGCCTTAATAGGGTGGGGGTGGGGAGTCCTATTCTTCATATCATTTTTCTATTCCCTTATTTTCCGCAAATCATTCATGCATATGCTACTCATCATTTCATGGTGATGTTGTCACAAACGCTTACAAACAGCGTAACCGTAAGGTGGCCAAATGTGCTGTGAAAACAGTTCTTGCAGTCTCTGGACGTTCAACTGTCTGAAGCACCATTTGTTTTTCCCAGGACTTGGGACCTATGCAGCTGATGAAATTGTTATCTAGGAAGGGAAACAATGCTCTTCTGCTTTTGCTTCATTCCCTAGGGGATACTGTCATTTCTGATTTGGGTGCACTGGGATAAGCAGGGATTTCCTTTATGAATATAAGCATTTAGTAATAGGATTCTTTGTGTTGTTGTTAAAAGTATTGTGGTGTCTCATTGATTCAATTTCTTAAGATTGTAATCTTATGTTTGGGGCAAATCTAAATCTGGCCTAAAACACCTGTGTAGTCTGCAGGACCTGACGAGATGGACAAAGATGTCACGGTTTGCTAAGGGAAGGGAATGGCAATTAGGAAGAACACTGCTCCTATTGATAGGATGATTGGATGTTAGTCCCTGTATTTGTTGGCAAAGTAATTAGGTCCTCTGGGTGATGAATTCCAATGCTGGAACAGAGCTTGCACATCCACACAAGTTGGCCAACTGAACTGGGTGGGAAAGTTATCGAGGGGGTAAAAAACCACCGGATTCATTGTTCTTGGCTGTTCCTAACGATTACTGAGAAGATGACCATGGAATGAACAAAAATGAAATTACATGAGAACGAATTCATGGAATTGTGATAGTCCAGGTGAAGGTGGAAGCAGCTCCCTTCCCACTACTGATGCTGCAGGGGCCATCGGATGGGGCTCTAAAATAATGTGTTGCTCCAGAAAAATAAAGAGATGAAGGTTGAGAGGAGGATAGCTACGGAAGAAAGGAATATTCTCCTGGTGCTGCTTCTTCCTGTTCACTTGGCCCCAGTCAGGCCTTCCTCAAATCTTGGGACCAAGAAGGTATAAGCTTTGATAGAAGTGGGGAAGGAGAGGAGATGCTTGCCAGCTAGAAACTGCCAGCAGGAGGAGGAGGCTTGAGGGATTTGGCTAACTGATTACTGGCCAATGGGAACAGACACTGAATTATTTAATGAAATGGAATTTTATAAGTTGGGAAAATTAACAAGGGACCCTCTTGTTCTGGTACGTTTTAACTTCCTATTCAGGAGAGATGAGAAACCTGTAACTGTGTTCATATGGCCCTCTAAAGATGAGCTCCCTGCCCATCTTTTCACAATCTGATGGCAGACTAGGGACAGACAATGCTCATTAACTGAAGAAACAGAGAGTCTTTAATTGATTCTGTAATTCTTATTGTCTAAACCAGTGGTCCTCAAACTTTTTAAATAGGGGGCCAGTTCACTGTCCCTCAGACTGTTGGAGGGCTGGACTATAGTAAAAACAAAAGCTCACACTCTGTCTCCGCCCCTCAGCCCATTTGCAGTAACCAGGCGGGCCCCATAAACGTCCTCAGCGGCCACATCTGGACCGTGGGCTGTAGTTTGAGAACCCCTGGTCTAAACAAACCCCCAGACTCTTAGGAACAAGCTTCTTCAGAAACTACTAGAGCTAAGCTCTAAGGGGAGAGCATTCCTCCTGCTAGGTCAGGTACTGAACTGTTCATTTGATTTGAATTTATCCAGGATCAGCCTTCTGGACAGTCAAGCAGACCTACATGGTGCTACCTTCTTGGATGGCTTGCTCTAAATGGACAGAAAGGTCAGGAAGGGTTTTCTAAGTTTTCTAGTTATTACAACATGGAGAGCAATAACCAGTCCCATAATGTCCCAAAAGAAGAAAAGGAGAACCTTCACTTCAGCATCTGTTTATCCTCTGCCAACTCCCATGTAACAAACAAGGCCATACAAAGTTAGACTGTCCAGAGTGCTCCCAAAACTCATTAAGTTCTTTCCACTAGAAGTGAAGGGACCAACATCGTTGGGGATTCCTTGGAAGAGAGGTTTCGGCAGTAGCAAAAAGGGGCCAAAGACTTCTGGCTAGATCAAGATGGTGGCACAACCAGTACAATGGCCTCAAATACAGACATAAATTAGCCTGAGGGTGGATTTGTTGGATGGGTGGAGGTGGCTCAGTGTTCAGGCTGCTTTTTATCAGCCCAGCCCAGGACAGAAGGACAAAGTCATGTAAATTTCTTTAGAGTGCCCAAGCCTACATGCACTTTAACCCCCCCCCCCGAGGGCAGGGTGGAGATTTCCAACTGAATTCTAATAGGTCGGGCAGGGCTCAAAAATGTGACAAGCCTGAGCCCACTGACTGGGGCACCTGCCATTTATTCTTCTCAGCTCTGGCCATTTCCTTGGGATAACATGGATGCTAAAAAATGCTTTGATGCTTTGTGTATGTGGATTTCTTAGTGTCCCTTGTCTGACTGGTAAGTGAGGTGCCCTTGGGGGGAGGGAGGGGGATGGGGCAGGAGAGGCCAGGTGCTAAACAAAGAGTCCCGTCAGCATGCTCCAACCACCATACTGCTCCCTGGGTAGCTGCAGTAATGCCACAGAACAGAGCGTGGAGAATGTCTGGCCCACAAGCTACTTCAAGCCCATGAAATCATTTGCCAAGGCAATCATAGGCGAGTCGAGCTGAGAGCTAGATACAGCAATCACAATGATATGTTTATATGGCCTATGGATGATGTTATAAACACTCAAATGGACTCTGGCAGAAAAAAAAGGGTTCCCCATTCCTGCCATAGACTCACTCACCTCTAGAACAATGCTGGGATTGCTAAATTTCACTGTACTAAGAGCAGTTTGGGTTTTATTGGTTTGCACTAAAAGGACTAGCTGCTCTGCAAAGACAGTGTCTGCTCTCAGTCCCACACTAATCTTTTGCCTCATGGGTTTAGTGATTTAAATAAATAAATCACTTCCTGAAGTCCAGAGGGCTTGGCCATAAAAGGACGGCAAATCCTCCCCATGCAGAAGACAGTGGGTGGGTGGGTGGGTGTGAGAGGAGTATTGAGGGGAGTGAGGCAGAGAAGTGGTAAAAGGGTGAACTGACTAATTAGTCCTCCTATCTAGTGACAGATAGAGGGAAGGGGGTGAGTGGGGGTTTCATTAGACTTTAAGCCAAAGAATGTGTTTTTATTATCTTATAGATGGATGTTTCTATGAGGGGGGAAGTGGTGGCCACAGGAAGGCGGCCTACAGGCCGGGGAGGGGGGGGAGGGGCACCTTCCCACAGAGCACAGGGACGAGTTACAAGCAAGGGGGTGGGGTAAAGAATGGGGGAGGGCTGTGCATCCTTAATTTCTGCAAATATTGACCCAAAGATGCCTTTAAATGCTTCCACATCTGGGGGGCCAATTTTCTAGCTCAAGGTGCTGTCATCTTAGGGCACTGACAACTAGCACAGGCTAACTACACTGACCTCATATCCACAATCTATCAGATTTGATGGCTTTAGTTACTCAGACATGGGGGGCTGGCTATAACAGTTTTCCCTCTGGAGAGATTTTTCTCTTTTTCCCTACTGGGGTGTTCCCCACATGGCCACACGAGAACCAAGACCTTGGCATAGGAGCATGTCTTTGGCATTATTTATCTGCTTTGCTCAGGCCTTGGGCACAAAGGAAAAGGATCGGGATGCACGGCATTCATGACTTTAAGCATATGCTTGGGCTTTAGCCACAGAGCTAGAATGGGGATAGAGTAAAAAGGTCTTCCTGGGGAATCCTACATAACTTGCTATGAAGAAAGGATGGCTCCTCAGATGGGACAAGCTCTTTCTGCAGGGGCTGCTATTACTAAGCTGAGTGCATCTCCATCTGTTATGTATCTTACTTGAGTATTTTTAATAAAAATGGATTTTGAATCAGTCTCTCCAGATTATAAACTTGCACTTGCAGGGACTGAGGACCTGGTCTCCAATTCTTTTCTTAAGTGTCATTCTGTCAAATAAGCAACACTTTTTTCCCCCCCTCTGTTATCATTTACAGTATAAAAGGGGCAATTTAGTTCCTCTAATATGTCAAGAGGCTGGAGCTTTGCATCTGATTTCAGGTGTGTGACTGGGCAAATCACTTGATCTCTCTCTCTCAATCACAGTTTTATCACCTGTCAAAGGGGGAGTAATGATAATAATAATACCTCCCTCACATGGTGGTTGTGAGGATCAAATGAGCTAACACATAAAGTATTTTGCAAAGCTTAAAGCTTTATATAAAGGCTTACAACTCCAAGTATAGTAAGTAGAGTTGGTGTCTGTAGCTATTTTTAAAATGGTCATACCATTTTTTACCATCACTGTGGAAGAGGAAGAATGTAGAAGAGGCTACATAGAGTGGAGGGGCCCTTTTTATTTTTCTTTGTTTTATACACTATGGCCAAAAAGGGTTCATCCCTAGGGTGATGGGCCTCCTAATACTTACCTAAGCTGGCCCTCGGAAGGCATATGCCATTTTGGCAGAGAACGTTCTCTCAAACCTTTTCAACCTGGCAAGCAGAATATGCCCTAACTTAAATGTATTCTATTGGGCACAGGCTTCAAGAACCCTATCTATAACCCAAATCTATATCATAGTCAAGGTGCCCCAGTAGAACTTAGAACTTTATTTAAACACTTGAAGGCACAGATGAAGGGAAATAGTGAAAGGTTGCTGGTGAAACTGTCTCAAGAGAGGCAGCAGCTGCTAGGAACTATTTGAACCAGATGATGAAAATACCTAAGGCAAAAGCTTATGTTTATCTACAAAAACCAACTAATTTCCTTGCTATGAATTGCCTGCTCATGGAGGCCTCACCTAGTGTCAGAGACACACAAGGGATCAGACAGGCTGCTTTCCCAGCCCATCCCGGCCTGACTCTCACACTAGAAACTGAAATAGGAATTTCTATGCTAATCTACACACAAATCTAGGCTGGAAAGTAAACTGGGCACGATACAGTGACTAGTGAAGAACATGGTTTTCAAGATATAAAATGATTGCTTTGGGAAGAAACAATGGCTATAAAGAAATATAGATATACAGTGACAAAAGCCCCCATGAAGTTCCTCACCTGTTGAAGAGGGCCTGTCTTCCCAGGCCCACACGGGTGTCTGCCTGTGGTAATCTCCTTCTGAATGGACAGATGAAACAGAAGAGGGTCGTTCAGCTCCTAAGTAGCCCTGCCCAGGAATGGGTGATTTAGACTTCCTACTATTGGACTTGCCAATTAGCTTCGGTTTGCCAACTCCCCCACCTGAAAGCAAGATTTATTTTTTAAAATCACTTGGGGGTCTAAGATAAAAAGTACACACACACACACACACACACAATACAAATGAAAGCATTAATTAATTAAATCTTGGAAAAATCTATATTTTTAAAAACTGCTTAAGAAATAACTAAGCATCCTCAGTGGGAACACAAATACTCTGAAATACAAATTTCTATTTTCTTTAAGGTCTGTGACATGGTAGAAAGATCATATGCTATTTCTTATTCTTTTCTTTTGACTTTCCAACCTAAACACATTCTTCCTAAAAATGAAGGTGGGTAAAGCTTCTTAGTTGGTGGTACTGATGACAAAACACTGAACTTCCTTTACATTCCCAGCATTGAAGAAAAGGGAAGTTTCCCCCATATCCCAGTATCACTGGTCTAAACCTAAGTGAACATAATAAGATTTTAAAAACTTTACCAGAATTAGGTGATGGGTTTGTTTCCTCTCTGCGTGTTTCACTATTGCCCAACATGGATGGGTTTGAACCACCTGGTACTACTGCCATAGGTTGTGCCAAGACAACTCCGTGATCTTCTCCTTTGTCATCAAAGTTTCCCATGAGAGCCTTCCTTATTATGTCTTCTAGACCCAGATTACTGGCAGGATCCGCAAAAGAATGACCTCTGGCACTGATTGAGCCTGAAGAAAAAAAAAAATAACCCAAATTCTAATTAATTACTAAAAGATTGAGATCAAGAGAGCAGCAGAAAAGGAGAAGTTAATTTGGTAACACAGATGTCTTAGATGCCATCAGCATCACCCAACCATTCATGAAAAGCAGCTGACTACCCGAGAGCTCACTGATATTCTTGTTTCTTTTCACACCTAAACCAGTGTTCAACATCTTTTTTTCTTAAATCCTCACATGCTGTGCTCTAATTTCCTTATACCAAGGGTTCTTAAATTTTAGTATGTCATTAGCCTTCTTGCTCTAGTCTGAAGAATCCTATAGATCCCTTTCCAATTAACTTCTTTAATTTACAGATATAATAATAAAAGCTCAGAGAGATCAGGTGACTTTCCAAGGTTACATAAATAGGAATATAGGATCATAAACTGTGTTGAATGAGATTACCTAATCTGACTTACCCATTGTACAGATAAGAAAACAGGGCCAGAGAGATTAAATGAAGTCTAAAGTCATGTAAAAAAATTAATGGTCCAAAAGGTAAAATGAATAAATTTCTGTTATATAAATCTGAAAAGTTTTTTGCACAAACAAAACCAATGCAGCCAAAATTAGAAAAAAGAGCAAGAAACTAGGGGAAGGAGAGAGGGAGAGAATTTGTGCAAAATTTCTCTGATAAAAGTTTCATTTCTCATCAAATTTATAAAAATAGGACCCATTTCCCAATTGATAAATGATCAAAATATGAACAGGCAGTTTTTAGAGAAAAACTTCAAAGCCTTCAACAGTTATATGAAAAAAAATATTCTAAATCACCAATCATTGGAGATATACAAATTAAAATAACTCTGAGGATCACGTCACACTTATCAAATTAGCTATAAAAGGAGGGTCACTAATGTGCTGTTGAAATTGTGAAATTGAAACAAAAGCAAAGAGCTATAAAGGGCCAGAAAAACCTCTACTAGATCTGTATCCAAAGAAAATTAAAAAAAAAAAAAAAAAAAAAAAAAGAGGAAAAGGATTTATGTGTACAAAAGTGCTTTAAGCAACTCTTGTGTGTTGGAAGTTGGAAACTGAGGGAATGTCCCAAGCAGGTTATGATACATGATTTGATGGAATACTATTATGGTGGAACAAATGATGAAAGGGACAAAAAAAATCTTTCATGAACTGATATAAAGTGAAATGAGCAGAACCAAGAGAATATTGTACATAATAACAGCAGTAACAGAAGCTATGATCATCTATGAATGGTTTAAGAGCAAGATAATGATTGAGCACAACTCAAAAGGACTCAGGATGCAAAATACTGTTTGCTTCCAGATAGAATCAATAGGCTCAGATTACAGAATTTTTCTTTATTGTCCTTACTTGGTTTTTTTTGGGGGGGGGAGGGGAAAGGGGGAGAGGAAGTGGCAGAACATGGCTACTTCAAAGGTTCCATATGACTTTCTTTATGGGTAAAATGGATATTGTATTTCTTGTCTTCTAGCTAGATGGATGAGAGGCATGGGGAAAGAGTATACTTGGAACTGAAAATATAAATTAAATTTAAAAAGAAAAAAAAGACAATAAATGGTAGTAAGTAGCAGGGTGAAGATTTGAACTTAGGTCGTTTTTTCCATTGTGTCACATTCAGCCTCAGCAAAAAGGACAACTTATCATTATTTGTCTTACCTGAGGTAGTGACTGCTGGCAGATTAAAGATTTCTGTTCCTGGCTGAGCAGCTGCTGGAGTTAAAACACCAAATATTTATATTCACTATCTGGAACCAATTATGCACGTCAAAACAGATAACAAGTACTCAAAAGCTTTACTGCTTCAGGTTTTTAGCATTTCCTCTCTACCCTCCAGTGCACATTTCTCATTATAGGCACCACATAATATATTCAATATATTCTTAAAATACTGCACCTACACCCACGACATGTTCCACAAACAGTCATTTATTATTTAGCAATTATTTCTTAATTACAAAATTATTTTTAAAAACCCTATTGGTGTGTTTTGAGGGATGAAAGAAGTAAAATGTGACTTCAAGAGTGTCACTCTTAGTACATTTGAGTTCTATACGTTTTGTTTTCAGCTAATAAAATAAGTCCCACTTACCCATGTCAGAGTCACCTCCACCAGAGGAGTTCAACTTACGAAAAATTTCCTGCTTCTTTGATTTCACCATGGGTGAAGTGTTTTCCAGCTTGGTGAAGAAGGAAGGCAAGTAGCTTATGCTTCCTGGTGAGCGGGAATCATTCCTATGAGGAAGACCATGATGTTGTGTGAGTGCAGCATTGCCCCAAAAAGGAATTCACACACATCTTTTATTGAGAACAGCAATATCCTAACACCACTAAAAGTTTCTCATCTACAGGAACAATCAAAAAGTCCTCCCCACCTTTGTTAGGACTGACTGTTAATACTGTACCTAAGACAAAGATTAGCCTCAGTCTCTAAAGTGAATTATAAGCTTAAAGAGAACACTGAGGTTTAAAGGACCTGTGCAAAGTCACATGAGTTCTAAGAATGGCAGAGCCAGGATCCAAACTGAGGTCCCCCACTCCCAGGGCAAGGGCTCTTTTCACCGTCCCACGCTGCTGCCCACTCTGCTACAGCAATCTGAGGACGCAACTACCCATGTGAGCTCTTGCTCAACACATTCTCGCAAAAGGCTTGCAAAGCCCCCAGGTCCAATGTTAATTCAAGGTCTGTGCAAACTACATTGTTCATATTAAAGATCATCAGAAACTAGAACTCTGGAATAAAGCCATTTCCCGACTGGGGGCCAGGCAGTAAGTTACAATAATAGTCTAGTCTGAAGAATTATAGTCAGCTCTCTAATAAAGTAATAAAAAGGGCTAGAATGGGTTAGTTCCAAAAAGAATAAGAATAATCACTGATGCATTCTGGAGTCTAAAGATCACAAAGTTCTTACAGAGGAATAAACACAATCCCGCCATATGATTAATTATTTCATTCATTCAATGTTAATAGATACAAGAATGAAAGAGATCTTGCCCTCACAAAGTTTACAATCCAGCAGAAGACATAAAATAGGAATAAAAGGCTCGATAGTTAACAAAGCCCAACATATACACACTGACTTGCTGATGATCAGAGAATCCCTGTAAGGAGTACTGAAAGTATAATTTCCCCCATTTTACAGTTTTCTGGACCTTGTTTCTTTTTCTGTAATGGCTAATGGAAGACTTCAAGGCACATGCTCCAGGCTCACCTCTGCTCCGCGGGCACTGCACCCTGAGACAGTAGCAGGATGTTGTCCTGCTTCTCATGGATGACAGGAACCTGAGGTGGAGAGATTGGCTCGTAGGGTTCGGAGGAGACCTGACTTCTTTCTGGAGATTTTCCAGGCCTGAGATTATAAGACACACATCATTAGAAAAACGCAAAAGCTCAAAGTCTCACACCTTTGTGGAGCAGGGTTTTGAGCCATCACTGCCTCGGGAAGGCATGATACTCACCCCTGTGTCATGGGCCAAAGAGGGTCTTCTGCCTTATCTGTCTCTGGTGGAAATTAGCTGATACCTGAGAGCACTGGTAATGGGTCTGAATGCTCACGGATGGTGAGAAAGGCCCTTTCCTGTCACTCCTACCCTCTTGTTTGGGAGGCCCTCCTCTTTAGGCTCCTATACAAGCACCTGGAAGACCTTCCCCAGTGATCACTGTGATCTGTGATCCATTAACAACTCCTCCTCTGAGTCTAATTTAAAGTTTTCCTCTGTCTTTCAAAGAAGGTAAAGATAACTATGATGATTTAAACATTATCTGAAAGGGAAAAAAGTATGAGAAAGTTCACCAAGTGAGCAGCTTCCCAATCAGCCTGCTCCTATACAGACCCAGTTGTATTTCAGAGTCAGGTAGTGGGAGAATTGACCAAGGAAAGGAGTTCTTTTATGCCAAACTCCTCTAGAACGCCAAACCTCTAATCCTGAAGTCCAAGTGCTTGCCGCTGTTAATAAACATAAACCTTTTTATGGCATTTCAACTGGACTCCAAAAGCAAAGGTTCCTTTAGAGAGGTGTAAGCTTTCACATTTCTCTGCATAAGATACCTAATTTCCCTGTCCTATACTCAGAGATACTCTTTGTTCATCTGTTTAGAAATACATTTTTAAAAAGCAAAGTCCAAATAACCACAACAAAGAGGACAAGAAAAGGCATCTGAACCATGTAGGATTGTGAATAGGGTCCTCCAGATCCCTGCCCCACCCTGATCAAAATAAACTAAAGGTAACACTTTAAACTAATCCTAATCCCCATGGCCCCTTTTCTGGACATGAGAGGGATAAAAAAACCCTGTGGTCTTTGGGTGTGACTACCAATGTACCAAGGAGACCCTGCTGAGAAGGCAAGAGATGGACAGGAGCAATCACTTTTAATACGGGGAGGTTAGTTTAACATGGAATTTGTGCAAATTTTTTACCTTGCCCTGGATTTATCAGAAAGATTTTCAGGAGACACCCTGGAGCTGGGCCGTGGATGAAGGACAGCTTGAGACTGGGATTCTGGACTGTAACGGCTCGATGTTTTTGCCCTCCCAGGAGTAGATACTAAAGGAGATGCTGAATTCTGGAATGTAGAAGTGGGAGGCTGCTGGGAAGCCTGCGAGGCAACTTGGTTTCTAGCAAAATCTTGTGTAATAATTTGCTGTTAATGGGGAAAGAAGGAGGTGGTTAAGCATCTGTAACACACCCATGCATTCTAACAGAAGAATCTGGTATTCAGAGAGGGGGAAAAAAAAGCGCAGGGGACTGGAGGTGGGAAGGATGGACACAAAGAGAAAAGGGACCTCCACAAACTCTGGGCCTCCTTGCTGGAGCCTCCCCTCAGGAACAAACCAGAAACCCCCCTGGCCCAGCAAGATGCTTACACAGATGTGGTCGGCAAGCGTGATGAGGCGATGGGTCCGGGGCACCTGCCCCATTCCTTCTGCTTGCGAAGAAGGAGGGGGTGGTGGCAGCTGCTGCTGCGGAGATGGAGACTCTTGTTGGGGTCGGTATCGAGGCAGGGATCCATCGTACTGTCTATTGGGATCACCTGATGTGGGATACCAAGGGGGTTTTTCAATGAGCACTTTCTTCTGAAATTGAGATTAAGCTAACTTTGCAGGTCTCTTCAAAGAACTTAACATTTAGCTCATAACAGATATTTAAACCTATTTTTAAGAGGAAGAAAGCCCCAAACATTTCTTCACTCACAGAATGACTACAACACAAAGTGAAAAGCAGGATGCATCCAAATCAAGGTCCAAGCAGTGAACTGAGCTGATCCTGAACTGACCAGCCCTTGTCTCTTCTCGGACAAAAATGTCAATGATTCTCAAAGGAGAATGAGAAACCAATGTTTCTTGAATTAGCTGTTATTTTCAATAGTGCATATGAGTTAAGTTTCTAGATTCATTCTAAAATTAAAAACTCTATTTAAAAATTTCAGAAGCTTTTACTGAAAGATAACAATATGAAACAAAGACCAATTTTAACATTTTTAGCTATGTTATAAATACAGAGCATATGCATATACTAGCATCTGTTCAACATACAAAATAAACTGGAAGGTGTGAGATAACTAACTTTAAAAAGCTAAGCTATAAGCAAAAGTGATACGTAGTTTCATATATAATTCTCTTTTTCTGTAACAGGCAAATGCTCAGGTTTTTTTGATGTTAGTCAGGCAATAAACAAAAAGGGCCAGGGCCTTCAGAGAGGCTTACTTTCTGCAGAGTTTGCCTTCGAAGCCTCCTGTGGGTAGGCCTGGAGTTTTTCTTGGGGTGGTGCTGGTGAGCTGGCAGGGCTTATCACCTCAATAGCATCTCCAGATGGTTCATATCGATGAGATGATACTTTCAAGAAAAGGAATGAAGATTATTTGAAAACAAATCATCTTAGAAATTTAACAGAGCTAAATATTTTTAACCTGCCCACAAATTTCAATGGGTGACTCTTAATTCAGAAAGCTGTAAATGAAACAGAATAAAGTTGTCTTACCACAATCAATAATCTCTGACACTATTACAAATCACAAGGAACAGAAGATATTAATGCCACAGCCATTAAACAGATTACTAATTATCCTGGGATAGATGCCTCAGTGAAACACTTTTTAGAGCTGTAACACAGAGATAGGCCTTGAGGGAGGACTGTCTAATTCTGGTGGTCTGGCATGATGCAGACAGGTTCAAGCTCCCCACACTGCCTCTCTGACACAAGACACAAAGAACTATCTGAAAGCATTTTTGTAGACAACTGGAATGGGGTTTACCAAAGTCATTTCAAACAAATTCTAAACAACTGTGTAAAGCCATGGCAATTTATGGGAAGGTTAGGAAATACTGGGAGGAAAAATGGTCTTCAAGATGGCAAACCAGTGGAGAATCTGCCAAGATCAGAGTATAACTTTCCCAATTATAAAAGGTCTCCCCCCACCCTCAGGATTTAGTTGTTGAGTTCCTAAGGAACTATAATCCCGGTGGCAATTCTCAGCTGGCTTCCTAGTTTTCAACTTTCCCTGAGGTTGAATATGGGAAATGAAGCAGACATTACATTATATTCTCTGTGGGATTTTTTTAGGAGCAGCATTAGCTCTGAGGAATCTGACCTAAAGTGAAGAACATCAGAGGGAAAGTGGCAAAGTCCAATTTCCAATGAGTGAGATTAGTTAGTGTATCATGATATTGGTGATGGATAGAATGCTGCTGCCTTATGGTCCTTGTCCTACCACCATGTAGCTCTTAGGACTTTCCTTTGAACATTCTCAGCCCGTTTCCTACTCTTTCCTGCGCAGCTCTCTTGGCCACGTCACAGTGGGGGCAGTTACTGTCATGGGACACTGTTTGTCTCACTTTGCTGATCCTGTGGATCCTCAGTATGCCAGCGAGGCAAAGGCAGGGGAAATGATCCTGCTCATCCTTCTTCAGCTCAGATAGGGAAGCTGAGGCACACAGAAAGCAAAGTGCCTTGTCCAGTGCCACATAGCTAGGAAGTGTCTGAAGCAGACTTGAATTCAGGGAGACGAGTCCTCCTGACTCCAGGCCTGATGCTTGCTCTGTGTACTGTGTGGTGGCGTGTGTGTGTGTGGACATGTAACATACAGCCAAACAAATAGTTCTGGGATTGTGAGTGCTTCGGTTCAGCTCTACTATTGTGGCCAACAGAAAAGCATCTGAATCTAGGACCCTGCAGCTCCTGGCACTGTCCTGATGTCCTCACCCGGGGTTTAGGGGGGACCTGACTGGACCACTGACTCATGAACTTTGCTCCCACCACCTGCCCCTTCTTAGTAAACCCAGCGCTCAAGAAGAAGCCTCTGGCCCTCAAAGTGAGGTCTACTCTAACTGGCTAGCACACAGGGCCCAACCTCAGGCTTCAGAATCACAGCTGAGATACATACGACTGCTTGAAGAGTCCGAGCTCTGAGAGCCACGTTCCCGTGCATCCTTATCCGACGCAATCTGCCTAGTGATGATGACATCGATGAAGTTCGCTGCAGTGATGGTGGTCTTCCCCAGCGTCCTTAATTCCTCCTCATACCGAGACTTAGGAGGAGGGGCTTTCTCTTTGCCAGCCTCCGAATAAACAATTGAAGATGTCTGGCCCTGGGGTTTGCCACTCGGGAAAGCTGAGGATGTATATGGGCACTGGACAGACCTCTTGTCCACCTCCAGGCCCGTCTTTGGCTCCAGCTGCGGCTGTGACTGCGGCTGCTGCTCACCAGCCATGGCTGACCTGCCTCTCAGGTTCTCCTCCAGCCTGGACGCTTCGTGCTTACTCTCCTTTGCTTTGGTCACTTCCATCTGAGGGGCGGAAGCAGCAGCATCCACCAGAGCAGCCAAGGCATCGGCAGCAGTGTTGTAGCGGGAGGCAGGTAGGCCTGGGGTTAGCGCAGGCCCCCCAGGGGGCATCTGCCTGCAAATAAGAAACATTAACAAATCAACAAAGATATGGGGGACAACAGGGACAACAACCCTCCTTACTGCCTATGTGGGTTATCTTGCTAGCACCTGGCCAGTTAAGAAAGGAGTCCTGACCATGACGAGGGGCTGCCAGAACCAGAAATCAGGCTTGAAGCTGTGACTACAGGTCCACTGTCAACATGGCCCCAACTAGTAAGGAGCCAATGGGACCATTCCCTGAGACTCATGGAACATGGATTCACTGCACCATAGTCAACATGTGTAGAGCCGAAGCACGTTTTTGCGTCACAATTCCATTTAAAATTCATCTCAAAAAGCTGAGTAGGAGCTGAAATGACAGTCCTTGGTAAGAGATGTATGTGAAACCTACATGATGCGCAGCTGGGCAGCAGGATCCAAAGGGGTGATGACGCTGGTTCCGTTGGGTCCCTGGAAAATAGTGGATCTTTGCTGCAGAAGATTCTCTGGTGTCCTCACTGAGGGGGAAGGGGAGCGGACATAGCCATGGCTGCTGGGCCGTCCAGACTGCTCGGAACCTGCAGGAGTTCAGACAGAGAAGGAGAGAGAAACAAGCCAAGGGAGGAGTTAGGGAAGGCCTTAAAGCCCCCTGCTGTATTCGGAGTAAGAGAGAGAGGGGAAACCAGGACTTTCTTCCCCCCCCCCCCCCGCTTTTTTTTTAAATCAGAAAACCTCAAGTTCTGATTACTGGAAATATTCAAACAGTCTAAGTACAGAGAAACAACAAGCAATCTACCTCCCTTCCTCCCACTGCCTGACAGCCCTGGGTTCAAGATGTGCTGAATCCTAACGGCCTCTCCAAAACACTTTCAGAAAAGCTTCAGCTAATTCCCCTCTTTACTTTCCAGGCTTCTCCTCTCTAGCTGCCTCTTTTCTCAATTCCAGTTCTGGAACCACGAACCACAATCTAATCAACCCTGCCATTGTTCCTGGGTGAGCTGGATGTCAACCTATTCTCCTGAAGTCCCTTTCATTCTTCCTCCAACCTTCCAGGACCAACGTGCTTCCCTCCATCATTACAACTATCCTTTGTGCTTGAACTCCTCCATTAGAATGTAAGTGCTTTGAGAGTTTGCTTTTGTAGTTGTATTTTCAGCCCTCAGCACAGTGAGATAGGAAGCACACAATCTAAATGACTGTTTTTTGATTTCATTCATTCATTCAGTTACATTAAATATCTGTTATTAATGGACAATTCTGTAAAACTATAACCAGAATGAAAACATTAAGAGTGGTTTTTCTTTCCTAGCACAAAAGGAAAAAAACCAAAAACAAAAGGTCTTTCACACACTTTCTGGAAGACCAGTTAATTAGGTGCCCCTTCCATCTCAATACTAAATGGATCAATCAACGAGCAAATCACAGGAGGATAGCACTATACAAATGAATTTGAGCACGGACCAGTCTGGGGTTTAGAATATACTGGGAGAAATCTAAACAGGACTGATGAGTTTCAGGGGGAGAAGGGAACTAGAATATCCAATAAGAACTAGAAGAGAAACTGAGAGAAAAACAAGTATTTTAATTGAGAAAAACTACTGGAAAAAATTCATAATCCCATTTTAATATTTTAAAAAGGAAAATATAGTTTTAGCACTGACATCTTCTTAGGACAATTTCCTTAAGATTGCTAGTTTGTGGGATCATGTTTTACATATAAATGGAAAGAGCGCTGACCAGAGGCCACGGAGCTGGCTTAAGCCAAGCTTCTTCAATTAAACCTGTGGTGACCTGGAGTGGGCCTCTCTTACACGCTTCATCTCAAGCTCTTGCTCTATGACAGAAAGTCTCAACTGGGATGTCATGGTTCCTTTTGGCAGGCTAGTGAAGCCTCTATAAGATTTTTAAATAATCAAAACAAATGCTAAATTTCAGGTAGAGGTTCCTGAAAATAAAGATGTTAATTTTTTTTTCCAGTCAAATTTGTGAACATCCTGAAATTTACCTATTAGACTAAAGGCCTCCAGGTTCAGAACTTGGGCTCTAAGAGATGAGAACTGGATTAATGATTCCTAAGATAACTTTCAACTCTAATATCCTACAGGTCTGACACCTTTTAGATTCTATATGTCTGATAACATAAAACAAGTGGCCAATGCTAGAAATGGGATTAGATTTTGGAGAACTTCTCTTAGAATGGCAATAAAAATATTCATGCCTCTTCACTGAACAATAAGGAAATTAATATCACACTTTCCATTTCTTACCTGGACGAAGGTATAGCTCTGAAGAGACAGCAGCGATCCGTTCTCTTTCTCTCTCCCTCTCCCTCTCCCGCTCTCGCTCCCGCTCCCTCTCTCTCTCTCTTTCTCTTTCCCGTTCACGCTCCTTCTCTCTCTCCCTTTCCCGTTCACGTTCCCTTTCAACATTTGCGGCAGCAGATGCAGTCAGGTGTGAAGGATGGCCTGTAAAACACACATATCCATAGGCTTTCAAATCTCTATGAGGAACATCAAGAGAATTTAAACTTTCAAATGCATGCAATTTTTACAAAATGCTCTAGACCTGAAATCTATGCCTGTTTTATATGAAAGGGGTTCAGATGAAAAGGTTAATGATTTAATAATATTTTCCCAAGTCACAAGCCCACTGTTAATGGAAAGATATAAACATTTTTCACGAAGAATACAATCAGAAAGGTATGGGGGTAAGAGGGAAGGCTCTGAAGGAAGAGGCCTCAGCTCTGATACTCTGTACCAGGATGAACTTGGGCACCACTGAACCCCACTGGGATCAGTCTCTTCCTGTCTACAATGAGGAGGTAGCTTAGACAAATGTCATGGTCCCTTCTCTTCTAAATTTATGCTCTTGAGGACACTAGTGGAAAAACACCAGGCAATGCTTATAATCTACATGAAGCAGAACAAGGATTCTTACCTGGAGACATTGAAGCAGGATTGTAGGGTCTGGGAGGGAAGGTCAGCTGGGTACCTGGTATGTAAGTGATTCTCTCCATTGGAGGAGTGCTTGTACCCCCGGGATGAGGCACCAAGATGGTGGGAGGCATATTGGTCAAGTCGATGATTCCTGTCAAAAAGATTAATCAACTAAGATGAGGATTGTAGGTCTTGTTTTCTCCAGCCACACAGAGGGCCTGCTATTCTTATATTTCTCAGTTAATAACTTGCTGCCATCAAGGCCAGCTCTCTTCCCACTCTGCTTATCACTGCCACAGGGAACGCACACAAATGCCAATTGTGCACATCTTCCTCCATCAATTTTCCAACTCATTCACCAATAGAACAGAACTTTCTTAAAGATCTTGTCATCTATCGGGAACTTACAATTCTACGAGCCCAACAAGGAGGTTGGGAGAAGGTTGGCTCCAAGATCCTTAACATGTAATTTGGAAAAGTCACACCCCTGGAGCTCCTTCATTTATCATGAGTTAAGCCTGGGGGAGGTAAAATGGTGGAGGGCAGTATGGCACAGTAGATAGTGCTGAATCAGGAGATCCGGGTTCAAATCTTGTGTGTTCTTGGCAAATTGCCTGCTGCCTCAGAACCTCGTTGGAAGCTCTCTAGACCCATGAATGGCATTTCTGGGTACTGACCCTCCTACCCCAAGTTCTACAGGGGCTTCACTGATTGGGGTGGGATGGGGATGAAGGGGTGGACATCATAGCCATGTCTCCCCTGACACACATAAGAACAATTCTGCTAGAGCAATCACAGACACATACCTCTGGTTGCAGGATATGGGAGACCTAATTGTTGCTCTCTGGGGGAGAGTCCTCTGGCTACATCAGGGCGCAAGTTAACTTGCATCTGTTGTGAGGTAATATAATCATTTAGAATCGTCTGCCTCGTGTTTTCCATCGCATAAAGCTGATACTGACTTGGGTAACCTGGCGTTGGGGAAAGCTGTCTCTGGAACAGGTATGCAGCAGCCGCTATTGGAAAGAGAGAGAGAAAGGGGCAGACAGGAAGTTAAGTCTCTGGAGGAAGCAGCCAAACATCCATGATGAGTCCAAAAGCTCTGTGAAGAGCAAGAACAATTTCCCCTCCGTCCCCCCACCCCATCTCGCCCATGTAGCATCACTAACTAGCAATCACTTAGGTATCCCTACTGTACACAAGAAGAAAGAGTAGGGAAAAGCTAAAATAATTCATTTTTCCAGTACTTCTAATAATATCTAAGAGAGATCTCCAGGAGTTTTCATTTCTACTTCTAAAGAGTGTAATTATAATGTTCTCCCCAAGAACCACCTACACCAATACTTTTCTTTAGGAGAGGTTTAATTCTGTCCCATCAGATTCATGAGAACATTGGATCAGAATGGAATTTGTATTTTTTTCTCTGCACAAATATACCATGAATAGTCATCTTTATTATTCTTGGGGCAAAAAGAAGCTAGCTGGATAATAAGCATTTAATCATGAATATAATCAGGTATAGAGTCTCCAAATGTAGTGACGGCTAGGTGGGAGGGAGGAATGGATCTGATCTGTGTTGATCAACAATCAGACAAAAAGAAATGGACCAACTTTAGAAAAAAGGCACATACATACACATATGGATATCATAATATGCAAGATAAAATAGTGAAGACTAACCAAGATCTAACTTCTGACCTAGTTTTCTTGGGTTGTTGAAAGTGGTTTTTAAGGTAAAAGACCCATTAATTAATATGATGGAGAGAAGAATGATGGCGAGTAATACTTGATATGAAATTGTCTGCGCAACTGCTCATAAGGTTCCAATTAGGGCATATTTTGAGTTGATGCTCACCAAGATCACAGGATGAGTAAACAGAGTCCTGATAAAGGATAGGATAAAAAGAAGTCCTAGATTTAGGTCTAGAAGTGTATTGGGCATAGGTAGTGGGGTTCAAATTGTTAGGGTGATGGAGAGGGCTAGGATGTATAAAAATATCAAGCTAACACAGGCCAAAGAAGGTCAGGTGTTTTTTTTTGTTTGTTTTTTTGTTTGTTTGTTTTTTGGGGGGGATGGAATGGAGGGGGAGAAAATGGAAGCTACCCTTTCTCTAAAACAATCTTTCACTCCAAAGGCCAATGTGGCTACAACTTGCCTCTGGTGAAGAGTTGATGTGTGGGTGCCCTTTGAGTTCTACGGGACTCTAGGAAACTAAATGATCCACTGGATGACTGAAAATATGCTTCTCTAAAGCCTGAGAAACCAAGTATCTTTCCAATGATTTTTATAAGTACTTGAAGACTTTTTCAAAATGTCAGTGACTGCTCTCTGTGGTTAGTTTTAATTTAGTCTGCTCAGTTCTATCACCACTAAACAATAGCAAGAATGTAAAAGCAAATTAAAGAAAACAATGACAACAGACTGACTTAATCAACCCTCTGTTCCAGTATTTTCTTTTTGAGAGTTGTCAGTGTGCTCCTTCCAAATTTCTTTATATTTAGTCTGCCCTTATTTTGCATTTATTTTTCTCTTTGCAAGTTATTTCCCTTCAATAGAATGTAATCTCCTCAAGGACAAGAACTATTTTGTTTCTGTCTTTTGGACACCAGAAATCTAGTAGGGTGTCTGTGTATATAGTGGCCTCTCAGCCAATGATTCCTGAATTGAAAGGGAGAACAGATGCACCATGTTTGAATTGAGAAAAAGGGAAGGTATTTCAGACAAGATAGCAACATGAGCCAAAGTCAATGTGCATATGTAGCCTTGAAGGTCTTTGGCCCTCAGCTGATTCTCCTGGAAAATGTGTTATTTTAAGACGCTATGAGCCAGTGGAGGGAATGTAAATCTAAGCCACAAACACAGAAGTAGCTCACTAGAGACTGCATAATACCAAGAGACAAAATTAAAGAACAAGGGGGGCTTTGGTATTTAATATAATTTGTGCTTCGCTAAACTTCTCAGAGAATAATTATCCTTGGAAAGGTCTCTGATAATGCATGCTATAAATGTCAGTTGCCATGGAAATTGTCTCTATGAACAGATGATATTAATAGGTTCCCCATATAGTACAAGATTGCAGCAGCCTCTGAATTCTCAAGGAATGGATGGAGGGGAAGAAGAGAGGCAAAAGGACCTCCCACCTGATAAAGGTATATTCTCTTCTTTTAAATAATTAAATCACAAGCCACAAGTGCCCCAAACCACACTCACCAGGGTCCAGGGCCCTGTGAAATGGCATCGCGGGATCCAGGTGTGCAGGAAGATGGCTTCGATAGACTTCTCCTGGTGTACTGCCTCTGTGGTGGGGCTCAAAGGGACTGTGGGTGACAACAGGGTCCACGCCTGGGACTGGAGACTTAGAGGGTAAAGGGACACTTTCTCTTTGGGTAGGAGTAAGTGTGGATTTCCTTTCATGATTTGAGGACTTCCCAGAAGAAACGGCAGCTGAAAAAGTAGCACCATCCATTAAGACAGATGACATGACTTGCATTTATACAATGGGCCCATTTATCAAGGATTCATGGGAACACGTATATTCTATCATTTAAAACACAAATTCCATCTATGAAAATCATTTTCTGCTCATTCTGTGCAGAAATAGAGAAAAAAATAACTATCTACTTTTGTTGTGTAAGCTTACTAAATATGGCAGACATCTTTAACTCCTCTGTGGGACATGAATACAAGATCTTGTCCATTGGAGATGCTCAATATTTGAACTTCAACTCAAATGAACTGACGCAAGGGATTCTGAGAGGAGTAACACCCTCCTTCCTTCTCCCACCCCCCCAGCACTTAGAAGAGTGCCTACTCCACATCAGGCCTTTAATAAATGCTTATTGGCTGGCTGATTTTGAAATGAAACTGTGAGTACCATGTTGACGAGAGATGCCCTTTTTCCACTTATCCCACTAATTGGCTTAATTTTCTCATCACTAATAATACAACCTTCAATACCCTTCTCACAGTAGGCTCTTAAATGCTGGGCTGAGTCTCACTGTCTTTAAAGTCATGCTGAAAGGTGAGGCTCTACCACTCTCAGGGAACCCAGAGCACAGGACAAGGCCCTCCCCATTTATACAGATCATGCTGACGTGGATGACAGGGCCAGAGGTGAAAGTGCACTGCCAGCCTGATCAGAAATGACCCCCACCCACACATTGCTAGGTGGTTTCTGTGTTAAGGAATTTGGGAGTGGAAAACAAGTCCTGAGTGAGCTAGAGCTGCTAAGCAATAAAGCATCAGAACGAGGGCTCTGTCTCCCAGAAGACCAGGGAGGCGGCTTCAAGGCCCATCTAAGGGCCCACGGCTTTCCTCCCAAAGTGGCCCCCACTCCTGTGGTTACTATCAAGCATTCACTTGGGTTTCTATTCTATTTTAAATATTAGCACGCTCTTCACAGAAACCTCCAATTTTACTGAGGACTCAGGAACTCCTGATGACTGAATCACCGTGTTCAAGATCAAGGCCTTTTGGTTTCAGGCAGGAACTAGCTAACAGAACAGAACCCCCTCAAGGAAGTTCAGAGCCATGTTCTCCTCCTTCTAGTGTGATCCAGGGACCATAGGCTATCTATCCGTATGGCTGCTTGAGCCTCAAAGTCGGCCCTCCACACTGCACCCTCTATAGCTGAAGTTGGACTGGAAAGCTTGTTATTTTATTTTTGATGGAACAGAAGCAGAATGAGGTATAAATTTTACTTCTGAGTAATTTTACAGCTCATCAACATAGGATGCTCCAAGCAATGGGATCCATTCACTTTTCTTCTGCTTTTTCATTCATTACAAATCAGAGGGGATTCACCTGGTCCATCTAAGCTCATTGGGAATGTGATCTTGACTAACACACATTTCTTCTTGTAAAAGCAGTATAAAGGCACTAATAAGGCAGACTAAAGCAAATGGAGTCTACATCACATCACTTTAACATGAACTAAACAAAGGATGTTTTCCCTCATTAAGGTATGCATTTAAGTTATGTCAAACTGGGATAATTGTCCATAGGTATAATAGGAATCTAAAACAAGCTGTTTCCCCAATAGAACTTAGGCTTCTTGAGAGCAGGAACTCCATTTTTCCCTCTGCCTGGTACCCAGTAAGCATTCAGCTATGGTCTGATGATTAAAAGAGAAATGTAGGCATCCATCAAAATTGAATTTCATTTTGGACTCGTTTTAATTTAAAGATTACATCCTCAAAACTGCTCCTTTTGACGGGCAAAGTTCAATGAGAAGGGTAAGGCAAGACTGCAAAAAGACCCTACCATCAGAAGTTCTGTTCATCATGGGAGATCCTCTAGACATGTTCTGATAATTCACAGGCGTTCTTCTTGCACTGGTGTCATCGTAAATCCCAGGACTCAGTTGTGCTTTGGGAGGTTCGTGAAGGGTTGACCTTAAAACAGAGGGACCAGAGCTAACAACTGATGTATGCCGGGAGCGGATTGGTTCTCCTGCTTTGACATCTTCATATTTTCCTCGTTCAACCACCTTGATGTTCTCTGGGACCATTTCCAACTGAGACAATCCACGAGGGAGCTTACTAGGGCCCGTGATGAGGGACTTGACATTATGCTTAATGGCAGATTGACTAGAGCTGCTTTCATACTTTATGGGTGTGCCCTAAAAAGAGAAAAATAACACTTTTTTCTGAGGATATGAAAAAGACAATTAAAAAAAATTAAATTGCTTTTACTCCCTTATTTTAAGCATTTGACTTGAACCATCTAACTAGATTTTCTTGTTCTGAATCAAAAACTATTACATGCTATGAGCAAAATAAATTTTTTTTTATTATAAGACAGCTTCTACATTTGTATTCCTGACCTCTTCTTCCCCACCTCCTTTCCCCCCATTATCATGAAATCCTATTATGAATATTGGGTCTTATTTTCTGAGCTTTTAGAGAAATATAGAACAAAGATGCACTGGGTAATAAGAAAGAATGCCAGATTGAAGATCAAAGTATCTGGGTTCAGATCTAGACTCGGAGGAACTGTTGGCAAGTCACTCAACCCCTGTAGGCTTTGGTTCATTTAAAATGTGGGAGCTGAACTAGATGATTCCAAAGATTCTTTTCTGACTTCAAGTGGAATAGTAAAACAGAAATATCAGGCCCATCATCTTAAAAAAAAAAAAAAAAATTACCTGAGAAATGGAACCTTCAATTATGGGTCTTGTACTCTGGATTACTTCTGGAGTTTTTCGGCTTTCCTGACTTAAAAGATCTTGCCTTGGAATTTCATGAATTGAGCGTCCCATTTCCTTGATAGTGGTGACTCCATCATATGGTTTTCCTTTTGTAATGGCTCCTTCAAATGCTCGGATGGGAGGACTCTCTCTTTTAATCTGTTTGGGATATTTAAGGCCTTCTTCAAAGCTTTCCGTTGTGGCTCTTGGTGTGCCTTTCAAAGAAAAAAGTAAATGACTATTTACTTAATGCCATTTGAACAATACTTTAAAAAAATTAATGTTCCTGCCCACATTGAGCACTCAATTCCTTAAAATTATGAATGAGAAAGAAAAAGAATAAGTCTGAAAACATTATTTTGACTGGTAGTCAAGAGATCTGAGTTCTAGTCCCAGCTCCTCCATTAATGAGCTAGGTTGGCAGAAGAAAGTCACAAACTCTCCAAGTCTCCCTTTTCTCACTTGTAAAATGAGAAAAGATGGATTGGCTTGTAGCTGAGGCACTTTTCCAGATCTAAAGTTTTTGCAATCAACATTTTAAGGCATTTTACATGTATAATGATTACTAAAATGTGGTTAATTAAAATAAAATGTTCATATATGTAAAAGAATGGGCACCTAGAAATTTTCCCAAGTCAGTCAACTTTGTCCCTTCTTCCCCCCCCCAAAAAAAAATAAGGAAGGATATAAACAGCAATTAGTCCCAGAGAACAGGCATTAAATACCACATATAACCTAAACCAGTTTACCAGCAAAAGGAAAATGAATCCATCATCAAGAAAATGTCCGACTTACCCTGCATTATGGAGCCAGACAGTGCTGCTCTCTCTTTAAGATCAGAATGAGGGCTCCCCCGGGGCAGTGCACGGCATATCAACCCTTTAAAAAAAAAACCAAAAAGCACAGACCAATGATCAAATACAATGTATAATTCTGAGATCTCATAAACATTTAGTATTATCCCTCATGACAACCATTCTTAAATGTGGCTTCCATAGAAGAATGCTGCTTTTTTGAAGATAACATACCAGAAACACTTAAATAAAGAACAGTAACACAGAAACATTATAGGCCAATTTTAAATACTCTCCTAAGTATAAAATGGCTGAAGCTAAAAACTATATTAGACTAACAGCAAAAAATAAAGCAACATACAAAGACAAGATACAGTCCCAATGTCCCTAGGGAACGATAAATAAGAGAATGAGGGATATAACAATAGATCTACCAAATTTAATGAAAGTGGGGGAAAAAACAAGTAGAAAAAGACACTGAAAAGGATTACCAAGACTGGACAATAATTAAGTGACTGAATCAAGGTTACTCCCTACATCAAGAACATGATGCTTCCCTCCTATATGCAAGCTTCCTGCTTTCCCTCCCAAACTACTCTTGGCGACTTTGTATCTGTCACTCCACATTAAATCTTTTGAGTATTTGCTGTTTTCCCCACTAGAATATAAATTTTTTGTTTCCAGCACATGTCGCGCATTGTGAGCACTTAATAAACACTTATTGCCTCACTACAATCTTGAGGAAACTCTCAACTACAAAATATTTTTTTTCCCCTGAGACAATTGGGGTTAAGCGACTTGCCCAGGGTTACACAGCCAAGAAGTATTAAGTGTGTGAGGCCAGAACTCAGGTCCTCCTTCAGGGCTGGTGCTCTCTCCACTGCACCAACATTCACTAGCTGCCCAACAAAATAATTCTTAAGAGATTTCAACTCCAGGACTATGTATTAAGAGGAAATCAGGCTCATTGTGTGCAAAGAAAAGATGGAGTCAGTGGGGCAGGGTTCAAGTCCTGGCTCCACTATTTTTGGTGAGATTCATGGAAAGCTGCTTTGCTTCCTGAGATCTCAGTTTCCCAAACAACACATTATGAGCCCTGGAGGCAATCATCTCCCAGGTTCTTCTCATCTCTGACACTTCTTTCAGTGTGAGGCGTTCTCGCTTTGCCTTTCACACTTCTCCATTGGGGGTTTTCTCTGTGTGACTCTCCCACAGCTGCCCGCCTGAGGACAGCTGCAGGCAGGAGGGCCGCCACAGCCCAGACTGAGGAGGCCTGAGCCCACTCCCTGGAAGGACCCTGCGTCTGGAGGCTTCCTCCTGGCTGAGATAGACAGCCCTGCTCAAAAGCCTTCACTGTCTCCCTACAGACTCCTGGGCCCTCTCCTGCCCTGCTCCCCTTTAGGGGGACTCAGGAGCTGCCCTCTGTCAGGACTTCCCATGGGCTGCTTTCATGGGGCAAGGCTTGTGCTCATTTCTCTGCCATGCCGATTCTGTCACGGCCCAGGCCTTCTCTTCAACTTGGTTCTTCTCTCGGCACTGTGCCTCGTCTACCTCATCAGTTCTGCAAACTTTCTGAAACTGAAATTCTGTACAAAAGCAGCACCTCAAATGGACTTAAAAGCAAAGCCTCAAACTAGTTTTGAATAGTGACTTTCCCCTAGAGTTTTTGACCCAAATTTCCTTACAACCACCAGCACTTTTCACCTGTGCTCTACTATTGTCTGGCAGAGACACTGTATCAGTAGTGAAAAGTACCTTACCCTCCAGTGGGGCCGACACAGGAGACTCTCTCAGCGACATCCCTTGTTTGATGGTTCCTTCCATGGAATCATAGCTTCTCTTTAAGCTGATTTCATGAGCAGCCCTTGGACTCCTGGTTCCTTCCCGAGCATTCTTAATATCTGAAAGGTGCAAAAACAAATCAGGCCAAAGGTGCAGTCAGAACACAAGAGCCTCCAAACCCCACTGTGAATGACACACAACAACCCACATTTGCAACACATCCTGAATACAAAGAACGTGACCAGTCACAAAACATTCCTGCTCTGAATTGTCCCTAACTTCTCTCCAAATATAAACCAAAAAAACCAAACCAAAAAAATACAAGTCTATACAGGGGCTTTACTGGAGCTACTTAATAATTAACACTTCAAGATTCTCAATTTTACATTCCGGGGAAAATGATCAGAATTGAGTTTTTACTAAGGGTTATGGAGAGAATATCCTAATTCCCATTTTACTGTCTTTTATCTGGCCTTCTATGGTAAATTGGATGTTTATAGATAATTTTAAGATAACACTTGCTCTTGTTAGTTTAACTAAAAAATCTCTTTATAAAAGCAATTTAAAGTTAAACCTGAAAAATACTTTCCTAGTCAAGGTGTTTGAAATTGACGAATAGGTAAAATTTCATGTACATGTACACACACACACACACACACACACACACACACACACACCTTTTTATGAAGCCAAAACCATTAAATTAAAATTTAGTAAATCTAGTTCAATTTACTTATCTGCACACATAGTAAAGCAGCAGAATCTGTAAATGACAATGTTGGGAGGGACAGACAACCTGCTGCACAATGGTATAAAAATGCCAAAATGCTCTGACAGGCTAGACCACTGAGCTGAATCTAACAGAATGAAATTTTTAATAGGAATAAAAAGTCATGTCTTAAGCTTAGGGGGAAAAAAAAAATCAGCTTCATAAGTCAAGATGGAGACAACTTAGCATGACCTGAGTGCAAATCTTGCCTTAAGGCACTTACTAGGTATGTGATTATGGTTTAAGTCATTTAACTTCTCAGCCTGTTTCCTCATCTGCAAAGCACCTCTCACACAGGGTTGATATGTGAACAAAATCCAATGAGATAAGATAAATCCAGCACTTACTTTAAGCACTATATGAATGTTAGCTAGGATTATTATTGTTATTATTCTGTTTTAACAAGGTCAAAAAAACCTGAAAAATTTAGAGAAATGGAAGGAACATGCAGAAAGATCTGCAAATCATTCCATAATAGCATCCACGAAAAGAAAAAGGGTTAAAGAGAATACTTGAGAAGGTGCATGAAAGCTGTTTTTAAGCACAGAAAAGGTTTGTTCTGCTTGGCTGGGGAGGGTGCAATCAGGACCCCCACATGCAGAGGGCCAAGATGCACCTTGAAGCTTCCAAGGCTGGCACTAAGGGCATGCTAACTGCAAGTGGAGGGGCCGGAGGCCATAGGTGCCAACTCCCCAGAAACCTTCCTAACTGGCTGGAAGAGTGATTCTCAGGGTGGACAAGTGACTCTTCTTCAGAAAAAGATCTGCCCAGATGGTCTCCATGATCTCTACCTATTGAGATGCCGTGACATGACTGTCATTCTACACAGTTCACTTTCCAAACTTACTATCATATGACAATATGTGTCCACTCTTTCCTTCATAAATCACATGGCCTTTGGCTACAGCTTCCTCTCGACTCTTCTCTGGGCTACCTTCTTCCATGGAAAGCCTGGCAATCGCTCCCTTCACCACTGAGTCTGTTTGTATACCAGACTGGGACAGAGCTGGAGTACCCTGACAAAAAGAGAAGAAAGCCAATTACCTTCTGAAGAGACAACTTGATTTTAATTCTACATGTGACAAAATAAACTTTAATGCATTTCATTTCTTTTTAAATTAATTTATTTAGTATTATTTTTTAAATGCACATTGCTTTATGACTCATGTTGGGAAAGAAAAATCAGAACAAAAGGGAAAAAATCATGTGAGAAGAAAAAAAAACAGCAGGAAAAAGAAGTAAACATAGCATGTATTGATTTACATTCAATCTCTATAATTCTTTTTCTGAATACAAGTTTTCTTTCCCAAGTTTGTTGGGATTGCCTTGGAAATATATTTTAATTAAATATTTTATAAATAACAATGAGAAGCAGCATGGGGTAGTGAGTGGAGAACTGGTGCTGAAGACAGAAAGACCTAGGTTCGAATCCTGGGTCTGAATGAGCCAAGCAAATGATTTATGTCTCCAGAGCTCTGGGTAGCTCTTGCTCATAAGCTGCTGAGATCCTGCACTCACTTGTGGAGAACTTCCTCCCCCAGGAGTCCCTAAGCTAATGGCTTCAGCAGGCCAGAGCCTGATCCTTTTAGATAACAGGAATGGTGATCCTAAACCCTGCTCTCAAAAGGGGAAGAACTGAACAGAGCTGGGAAAGGTTATGCTTAAAAAGTGAGATGCCATATCTGTTATATTCAAGTCAGTAAATATGTCCTCTGGCCCTCAAAGTGATCATCTTTTTTCAGGCTGGTAAACCTTTGAACAAATTTCTAACAAAATTAAAACTCTTCAATTCCACTATCATACCTATTACCTTGCAAGTTCGTTAAAGGAAATTAGTGCAATCTTCTTTTTCACTGTATTTCCCATCATGCCTTAGACATGGTAAAGGTTCAAGGAGTGTTCATGCAATGAATTAACATAATTATGACATCTAAAAGCTTATGGTGATACTTGGATTACTTAAACCAACAAGAAAAATGCCTTTTAATCTTCGAGTAACATGCACACTATCGCAAATGTGCATGAATTCTAAAAGGTGTTTCAAATCATGTGCCAATGATGAGTGTTTTTAGGGTTCAGCCCTTTGAATTTTAGCCCACTGTAGAAATTTTCCATACCAATAAAGATCAGATATTCTTCCGTAACTCACTTTTGGAGAATTGACCAGGGTACTACTGACAGTGGGAGTGACTCACCCAGAGTCACACAACCTTAAATCAAAGTCTTCCTGCCTTCCAGTGCTGCTCTCCACCCACTTGGCTAAGTTCAGTATGCCACTGGGAAATGGGCATGAGTCCACCTGCTACTACTTAACAATGTCTTTAATAAGTGCTTGTCATTGTTAAGTTAAAAGGGTAAAATGGGCATTTTCCCTTTCTTGGCTGTTGCTTATCTTAGGGGAGGATGTCCGAAATTTTATTTATTTTTTTGGGGAGAGGGGTGACAAAGTGGATTTAGAGGGTGGGTGGGGATGAGAGAGAGCTTGCAATTTGTTATTTTCTCAAACCTAACAATGAAGATCATGTAAAAACCCACTCCTTAGCTAAGAATAACCAAAAACACAGAAGTGTTTGGCAGTTCAACCACCACAGGCAAATTAAAAGTCCTCCAAGTAAGGCTGTGCACTGTTATTGTAAAAAGGGGATAAAAAGACCTTTTAGAATGACCACTAAGACATACAGAAGACCTAAATACTGTGCTTAGGATTGAATTGTAGAATTCTTTAAAATAAATCAATTCATATATGATCATTCACAAAATAATTTATAGACTTGTCTTTCTGATCAAAGTCTCTGCCCCTCAAAAAAAGTTTACAGAAAAGCATCCATAATCCTTCATCAAAACAATAAAAAAAAAAATTTTAAAAAAATTCACGTTTTCCTCTTCCTACTCTCTTCTCAATTCTACCTCTTGGTGGGTGCCCCATAAAAATGCCTAGAGCCAAGTCCTGATAGGACTGTGTAGAAAATATACTTCCATGGCTGACAAGACCTCCGGCCCTGCTTGCCCTCACATCTTCTCTGAGGGACATAACTGATTCTTCCCTTTTCCTAATTTTGAATCAGGGGCCAATCTTATAGGATTCACACCTACCCCAGCATGCATAACAGTACTCACATCAACTGGTCCCTTTCTGTCCCATCACAACTTGAGCTCTCTGATTCCAGCCCTTATCCCATCTCACCTGGACACTGGACCAACTGACCTCTACCTCCAGCTTCTCCCCTCACCCATCCACTCCCCTCAAAGAAGCCAAAAAGAAATTGATTAAACACAGACCTAACTATGGCATCCTCAAACTCTTATCTCACACTGCACCCCTCTCATACACAAAAATCTTCAGTGACTATTTATTGCTCCCCAATCCACTTTTTCATTCTTATTTCCCTTTAATCCCCTTTATGTTCATTCTGTTCTGTCCAAAAGGTCTATCGTAAATATGTCCCAAGGAAGCCCCTCCCCCCATGCTGGCAATAAACCATTATATCCTTGGTATCACCTCCCAGAATCCCAAGATTCCTTCCAAACATAATTCAAGTTGTTACCGCCTCCTTGAGGCCTTTCCCAGTTGTCTTGGGTACTTGCATCCTCACTCTATGACCACCATTTTCTATTTGCAAATTTTTTTACATGTATGGGATTCCCCAATGGAATGCACCCCCAATGCCTAGCACAGGGCATTTCACAAAAGGGGGTGGGAGTGGAAGAGAGATATTTGTAGGATTGCAATGAATTTGCAAAAGTGGTGACCCTTCTGGGGAAATCAGCCACAAGCCTCCCCCCTTTAGCTGACAATGGGATACAATGAAAATGTTCCCAAGTGTGATGACTGCCATCAGGCAACCGATGACACTTTGTGTTCATCTTTCTCATAAAGATAAATGAATGGAGGATTGGCTCTGTTAATTCTATTTTGAAACAAAGAAAGCTTTGGGGTCCCCAACAATATAGAGCTTTCACACTAAATTACCTGAGTAATAGAGCCTCGAAGGGAAGGGATATTTTCAACAGCAACTTTACTAGCTGGGGTTCCTCGAGTGATACTTCCTTCTTGGATTGCTGTTGGAGTACCTGGATCAAAATGAAATTAATGGCAAAATTATATCCTTTCAGGGAAAAATCATTCAATTTGTAACCTTAAACTATCAGAATCATGGGGAGATGAGGGTATGACATGATGGTCAATTATTTTAGAAGCATTATTCAACATATATTTATAACAAAGGGACATACAGTCTTACCAAATAACCACATTTAAAACAAAAACAGAATTAAAGAAGTGGAAACTACTGTTTATGAACTACCACCAATTGACTTACTTCCATTGGACTCTCTTTTCTTCCTGAAAAAAAAAAAAATTAACTTTTCTCTATCCATTCTGTCTCAGTATTAGTTACCTCTGACAACACCTTCATGCTGGGCCCTGACCAATAGGCCTTCAGGCTGAGAGGTTTGACCACGGGGAGAGAATTCCTCCTGCTTGATGTAGGGTATGGAGGCGGCTGATTAAAGCAAGAAAACAAGGAGGCCATGACTCCAGCGGCAGGGAAGGAATCTTCTTTCCAGTGCCCCAAAGCCAGTGCCCTCAGCTCCTTACCAGGCTTTGTTGGTTCCTGCTGCCGTGGTAATCCAAGAGAGATAGACCCAACTGAAGGCTTTGCTGGCTCTGATGTGTAGGAAGCTTGGCAATGAGAGGTCAAATAAGTGCCAGGGGTTCCCTGAAAGGATAAAGACCACGTGAGCAGCTAGCCTGCCCAGGACACCTAGGAAGGTTTGTGCTGCAGTGCAGGCTGCTAGCTAAAGGAGTTCTTGATGCTGTGTTTCCCCCCAATTCTGAGTATCTCTGAGGGAGAAGCTGCCATTACTGCCCTCTCTGGGACTGAATAAAGTGACGATTTTCCTTTGAAATTAGTGTAATTACCCCCATTTGGTAGCCATGTTATAGAAGAACTCATTTTCCAGTTCTATAAACAATACACCACTGCAAAGTCACAGAGCGGGAAGGGCCCGTGGAGTACATCGAGTCCAAAGCAGCCATTCCCTACAATTTACTAGCAGCATTCAGTCAGCAGATGGTGACGTCCATTCCCAACGCTAAAAACAGTCATGTACTCAGTTATGTAAAGTGCTCTCCTTGAGGAGGCCGATGCAGGACATCCGCAGCTGGTTCTCCCCCTGGCACCGCAATGTCAGCGCCCCCATTTCTCTAAAGGTCCCTCCAGCGCTGGCCTTCTCTGGCCAGGGGCACCACTTTTACTCTAATTTGTATCTTGGACTCTCTCCTCCTCCTCCTCAGCCCTCGTATCCCATCCATTAAACGAGCCCTGGGATTCTGTCTCTGCAATGTCTCTCCCTCCAAACACTGTCCCTTCTGACGCCCGCAGCTTCCTTTACTACACTAGGGTCTTAATGGGGGCAGCCGCAGTGTGGCAGTGGATAGAGTGCTAAACTTGATGCAGCCAGACACTCACTAGCTGTGTGACCCTGGGCAAGGCATGTAACACATTTGCTCAGTTTCCTCGCGTGTAAAATGTGGCTAATGATAGCCCTGACCTCCTAGAGTTGTTGTGAGGATCCAAGAAAATCATGTTAAGTGCTTAGCCCTGAGTCTGGTATAGAGTTAAGTGCTACAGAATTATCAGTTTTTATGATTATTAGCGAATAGATTTTTATCACATCTATGCTATCCCATGGATAACAAACTTTCATGTACTGGAAGAATACAACACAGATCTGGTTGTCACTGCTATTCTCAAATATCATCATTGGCTGCTAATAATGCCCCAAGTAATATTACAATTTCTCTGCTGGGCATTCATGGTGCATTAGATAATAGAAAGGATTGGGACTCAGGCAGATCTTGTTCAAATCCCTCTTCAAACACTTCTGAGCTCTTCCCCAATGCCTTTCTCCTAATGCCCCTGATTTACAGCCTCCCTCTGCAGACCTCACTTTACATATACTCTAACTCACCTGTAATTCTCCTAGGTAACACTGTGTATGACGCGTATTTGCATTTCTATCTTAATTCTCCACTAGGTTATAAATTCTTTAAGGGAGGGGACCAGGTTATATTTAAATTTTGCATTTCTCCTTCGTTTGGCTGTGTGCTATGAAAACAGGGAGGCAAATAATTAAAGGAATAAATGGTAAGTCATAGTCTAGACACTGTTGATACTCTGGTTGTCCCTGGGGCATGCAATAGATACCACTTTCTAGACAGCTTCAGTTTCTGAAGGGTCCTTGGGGAAATTACTACTAACTAGGTATAATTAACTAGTAAAATAAAGGCAGAAAAACCTAAAAAAAAAAAAAAAAAAAAAAAAAAAAAAAAAAAAAAAAAAAAAAAAGCAGCATTCAGAAAGACTTATACCTGTGAGATTGATCCTCCCATAATAAAGGATGGCTTTTCAGTGGCCACGGTGCTTTTAGAAGAAGGAATGAGTGGAGGCGGCGGCCTGGTGGGTCGTGTTGTTGGAAGCCGTGCTGCATCAGGGAGACTTGTTATCACTTGATGTGGAGCAGGCTGGAGGACTTTTAAAGAAAAAGAGAAGCTTGAAAACCACATCAATTTCTTAGTCTGCTAATATGTATTAACCAACATAAGACTTAATCCAAAGGTGAAACATGATTAACGGCTGGATCACAGAATGGTGCTCCCTTGTTCCTAAATGCATCTCCTTCTGATGAATTCTTGTTTTCCTTCAGAATTTAGGTCACTGGTAGTTCTTATGAGTCTGTAAAGCACAATTACCTTGTCTCCAACGACAACGTTTACCCTCACAAGCCAAACACACAATCTAGCTTGTTTTTGTTGCTTAAATATCTCATATTCTTTCCAGACCCTGAGCAGCAGAAGCAAACTATATTTAGTTTTTCTCCAAAAGGCCTTCATCACTGATCTGGACTTCACAACTCAGAGTAAAGGGAGGCTTCCTGGGAATAGCCTTAATTACTCTTTGGCACTATTTCCATTTCCTCTTTATGTCCTACTTGATAGGAAGAACAGGCAATGACTTTAGCTCCCACTAAGATGCTGGAAAACCTAAAATAACTCAGGATTTCATACACAAATGCTTTAAGGAAAAGCCATGTGGCCGTCCCAAAAACAGTCAGGGAAAGCAGGTATGTCCGCTCACAAAAAGACACAGAAATGGGGAAGATGTCATCTTGGAAGTGCAGAAGGAATAAGGAAAGGTGCATTACTGCACAGCTAAAGACAGACGCTGGCCACCACCAAGCCCAGGAGCCACAGTTACCTGGCAAGGCACTACAGCGGGCGGCACTCCGACCAGGCTGTGGAGATGCCCTACTGACTCCTCTTGGAGAGGGCCTCGGCCATGACCCCGCTGCGGGGCTCTGCATCTGTGCTGCCTGTTCTACTGCAGGTCTGACCTCAGCATGAGCCAGAAAGGCCACTGATTTTCCTAAGAAAGTTAATGTTACCAAATGAGAGAAGGACCTTAAATTAAAACATTAAGGACCTAGCCCACACCATCTAGGTCAGGGCAGTCTAACAATAAGTGAATGAACCCAAAGCCTTCAAACACCCCATCCCCCAACAAAAATCCACACTAAGATGGAAACCAGGAAAAGGAAAGCCAAACGAAAACTTTTCAAATTATCTAAAATGCCAAGTCCTCACAACCAACCAAAAATACTTTCCTCTCAAAAGCAAAGGAAACATCAGCACACTAACAAAAAAGGCAAATGCTGCAATTATCTTGGAAACTCAAGACCAGGGACCAATGGCACACCACCAGGAAACCACGTGCCTCAGGCGGGGTATGTAGGGCTCAGGAGGCACCAACTGTCTCAAAGGCAACCTGTGTCCTCAGGCCTTTTTAAGTGTCTTTAGATAATTTTAGAAAGAGATAAAACTGAGCTAAGCTAAACCAACAAAATCAACATCTGGCTTAAAAAAAAAAAAAAAAAATTTGAAGCTGAAACTAATTAAGACCAGAATATTTAAATGTAACCAAATATAAAAGTTTTAAAGGGTAGAGCAAGCTACAAATTCAAGTTCAGAAAGCTGGCAAAGATTTTGTGCCAACTAAGATTTCCTTCCAGTGCTTACATATTCATTCAGCTTAAATGCAAAATTCAGCTATAGCAATTTTAGAATCAATCAGCCTACACAAGCACCTATCATCACTTACACCTTTCATAGAATTTGCTGTTTATTTTTATAAGACTTCTAACAAAAACAGACTGTAATGGAAATCTGCATCTAACCTACAGAGAATTTTTCTTATAATTTGCTTTCTTTACCATTTCATCCTCTCCAATTTCAGTATGGGACTAAGTGAGTTTAAAATAGTTACTTTAGTTAATTTTATTATGTGTCCAGTGGTTTTAAAAAAATGAGAATATGTCACTCCTTTTACTCCTAACAAACTCCAGTTTTAAGACACAAGTGAGTAAGGAACTGAACAGAATTGTGCTTAGCTTCAGGAAGATCCTTCAGATGTTTGAATTTAATTACAACTAAAAGAAAGGGCAAGAAAGAGCGTGCGGCCGAAATATTCACCCATACCTGGACTAGTGAAAGTTTTACAAGAAAACTCCTTTTAAGGAACCTCTAAGTGAAGTTGCATTCCTAGGCTACTGGACAACTTTACATATAAGTGGAAAAATTCTAAAGTGGTAATTGTTGAGAAAACCATACATAAAATACATAGATCAGACACTTTAAATTTTTTGATTGTACTTTAAGATTAGTCTTGACAACCTGATATTTCCTATTACTTGTGTGTTTGTGTGTATATATGCACGTGTATGTGCATGTGTGTGTGTGTGTGTGTAACACATGCAACTTCAAGAAGAAAAGGGAAAAACAATTTCCCCCAAAACTAAAGAACTTTTAAAATAAATAAAAATTAACTGCACAAGAAACATCAAGTTGGAGTAGAAAGTGGCTAACCTGGGGGGCTCAAAGGTCTTCCTCTACTTGTGGCCTGGAAGTCACAGCCAGTAAGCCTATGGCAGACAATGCTCAGTGACAGATAAGCTTCTCCATTTGTAAAAGAGGGTCATAATATTTGCGCAGCTTTTCCTCACAAGGGCAGATGAAAGGATCAAATGAAAATCTGTATGAAATGCTTTGCCAACTTAAAAGGGATAGAGAAATGCTGTCAAAAATTGTTTCTGCCATGAGTTACTTTATCAACATTTTCCTGGATTCCCTAAATATAAAGCTACATCATTACTAGTCATTTACCTTAATAGTCCACGTAAATGATCTGTTTCTGCTATAACTTTAAAAATGAATTTTGAGACAGCCTTTTATAAATTGAATGCAAGGCAAATAAGTTTGACTCAAAAGATTTGGGGAGGGAAGTTATAGTGGATTAAGGAACTGAACTGTGAGTCAAGCCCACAGAAAGCCTAATCCGTGCTGATTAGTTACTGTTCAAGGAGCTAATATAAAGTGTAGAATCTTGAAAATTCCAGAGTGAGGCAAAGCAACCCCACATGCATAGGGTTCCTGAGCAGTTTACCTAGAATTTACATTTCTTAAATTCATAACTTTTGGTTTCTATCTGACTTAGTCATAACCATTCAAAACCAGCCTCAAAATTCACAAGTATGTTTATTTGGGGGAAAAAAATACAACAAAACACAAGGAAATGATGGGGGCCTAAGTTTCTCTTGGGTGTCTCAGATCTTTTCCCGCATGCAGAAGAGACTGAAATCCTCTTTTATTAGTAGTAAATTTTAGTCACACGCAAAATTTTTCAAACTTGCTCACTTTAAAGCAGAAGTTTATTGAGTTGGACGTGTGTAACCATTTTGGATGATAAATTTACCAAGGTTTCTACAACTTATCCTAAACCACTTCAAAGTAATAAATTTACAAACTCTATTTTCTACACATGCCTTCACCAGGTCTACCACGCAGGAAACAATGACCATCAAATCACAGATTCTAGTTCAATAAAATCTTTATTCCTAGGGATTCTATTAACAAGAATAATATGGAATAAAATGTGTGTCTGCAGTTGGGAAAACGCAGCATGATTGAAATAATCTCAGATGGCAATATCCTCAAATTTCACAAGATGAGACATTTTTATTTAGAAAGTAGATCTTGAATTCAAAAGACGCCATTGCTCCACTCCCCTTGGCTGGTTTCTCCCTCATTTTAAAATGATAAAGAGATAGGCTTGAGAAGGCCTTTGCATACAACACAAAATATAATTGCTTTTTGGCACTTTACTATAACAAATTCTGGCACGACATCCATTTTTATTATTTAAAGGAAGGAAAAAGCAGGATGGCTGAGTCCTGAAAATGCTGCTTTGCATTACAAAGCTTTTCACAAATTTGTCATTGCAAAGCTGACAACTCTTATTTACATCAGTAAATTCTTCTCAAGAGCCTTGTGAATCATCCTGAAAAGGAGGATAATGTTCAATAGGATTTTCTAAAATCCCATTTTACCAAACTACATAATGTCAGAAGGTGTATGACCAAGAACCAGGTCTCATTAATAGAGCTAAGGCTTCATTCCAGACTAAATGCAGAATTGTTTTGCCTTAAAGAGTATGGAAATTAGGGCTTCTTTCAAAAACATGAAAGGAAACCTGACTCTGGGGATTTGTACAAACTCAAATCACTTAAATCAACTGTAAGCATTTTAGACTGCAAACCATTTTTATTTTGGATGTTAGATGTTGAATCTTTATTTGCTCTTCAAATTAGAGGCTATACCCATAGCTTTGGCAAAACATTCAAAAGATACAAATTAAGAATGAGCCATCATGTAACACTATGAAAATATTGCTTTATTTTTTTAGTAGCTATAACTATTCCTTAATAAAACTAACTTTTAAGTTTCAAATTAAGGAATAAAAAATACTAATCATTTTTCCTAGGTGCAATTTTTAGGTTCAATTCTAGGAATTAATTTGTCCATCAAAATGGGAGTAATAACCCATTGGTTTTTAATGATAGTTTACAAAACATTTAAAGTGTAATGATGGACTAGCCATTCACAAAGTTCATTCTAGACTCCTTCAGTGGCTTCACTTATGTGCAGGAAGAAAGAAAAGGTGGTATGAATGTGCCATGTTCCTGGTCATGAAACCTACCTTCCCATTCGACATTGGGACTTGCAGAACGTCGACACTCTGGATCAAGTTGCTCTTGCCTCTGCCGCTCCTCCAGGAGGGCTGACTCATGCATGGCTTTAATGTGCCTCTGATAAAGAGCATAGCCACTCACAGGGGCACCAACTGGCACACTACAGGGGGTGCAGGAGACCTGCAAGGAGAATGGGGAAAATGGGCCAAGGAGTCTGCTGTGGCAGAATTTGTGAATCACTATTTACAGCAACATCCAGTTAATCATTGCTTTCTTTCTTTTTTTTTTTCTTTCTCTTAAACAAAACTTGAATTTTGGCAAGGATAAAAACAAATTTAATACTAAATATTACCTTCAAAAGTAAACACTAAAGATTGGGAAATAGTCTACCATGTACATGAACATAGAATCACTAAAACTTTTGCTCTAATAAGTCTATTCCTTTTGATATCTGACATTTGGACATGGGCTGGCCTTGAAAAAGATGGCATAACAGATATCAAAGTCCACTCCCATGAAGAAGCAACATACTGAAAAGTGATCATATCAAGAATGGCTCACAAAGTTAAATTCAAAGTTCAAGGGAGAAAAGCATGAAGCACAGGATTCTTTTCCTCTGATGGTCTCTGGGGTGGGGTAGGAAGGCAGGGGATACAAACAGGTTTCACTGAGGATTATCTGAAGGCCTATTATGTAAGAAAAGTCATTATATCTGTTCTGTATGGCCCAAGAGGGAAGAAATCTGGATCAGTTTAAATTCATAAAAAGACAAATTTATGCTCAATATCAGGAAAAACTTGCTAACAATTACAACTGTCCCAAAATAGGAGGGGATGCCTTGGGAGAGGAGAGGCTTCCCTTCAATGGCTGTTTTTGAGTAGAGGGCTCTCTGATTGCCTGTGAGTTCATTACAATGAGGATCAAATTTCTTCTTCTCTACCTCAAGTTTCTATCTACTTCCATCACCTCTTGACCCATCTATACACAATGAGAAAACACAAAATCTATGGCAATGAAAGAAGAGGGCTTTCTGGAACAAGTTTTCCTTTTTCACAGGTACTAGAATAAAAGCCCTTCAAATAAGAAATGAAAATTTAAGATAACCTAACCTCAAACCCGGGTTAGATAGCACTAAGGACTTACCATTGGTGGGATGACAGCAGCTCGATGATGAAGCTGTTGTAGGTCCATTGTAGCTGGTTTGATGGGAGAAGAGACTAATACAGATCCAGTAGGATTTAACAGTGAAGGTTTTGAATCCATAGGATATATTCTGGAGTCAGGAAAAAAGAGCAAAGAAAAAAATTCATTTTAAAAAAGTTAACAGCTACTTCCCTTGTATTAATCTGCACATTTTATTTATGTTAATTAAAAAATGGTTCTTACAACGGTACTGAGGAAACAAAGATGATAGCATGTCACCACTAACTCATAAACTGAAAGGTATTTGGCCTTATCCTGAATTTACAAAAAAGGGGTTGAAAAGATGACCCCGTCTGGGGTCCCGAAGAGACAGACTGAAAATCTTGGCCTGGGGTCTGCAGCGTAGCTCTGTCACTAACAGGTGAGCCTGGCAACATGCATGACTTGGACTATGCTTATGACCAGACCAAAGGACTTACCTTTAATGGGTAATAGTTATTGTGGATTTTAGAAAATAAGCAATTATCATTTATAGAATGTTAGAGAAATCATTAGGAATGTTAAAATAAAAAAAAAGGTTACAATTATGCAAAACAGTATAAAAACACAAAAACTATTTTAAACAGTTAAGGCTACATTTAAGGTCAATATTATACAAAAATGTATGGACTACAAGGATGATTTAGGTTCTAAAAAGTATATTAAGAGGATCACTTCACGTCATTAAAGGACAATTAAATATACCTATTTTTAAGTAACATGTAAAATAAACTTTTTAAATTAAGTTTTATTTTGAAATGAAGATTTCTCTTCTGTCCCTTCCATCTCCTATTCTCTCCCACTATATTGAAAAAAAGCTAGAAAAACAAAACAACTGAATATTGTTTAAAGTTAAAATTTAAAAATGTAAAATTGTTAAAAGGAATTCTAGGATGCCTAAAGAGTACTTCCACACTAAATTAATTTCAATCTATAACCACCATTTTAAACACTGTTATAGTATAAAGTTTCATAAACTTTTATTTGCAATTCCCTTTGTCTACTTGCTCCTAGATATATTTATCTAGGCTCCAGCCTTTGGTTATAACCTCCCTGCTCTCCCAATACAGCCATTTCCTCCCCTGGCCATTTTGGCCCTACTACTAACCATGTCAACTCTGTTTTCTCTTGTGTAGCCCCACTCCCACTTGTGCCTCAATAAATCCCAGCTCTCAAGATGCCATCATCTTGCTTTTTTGTTGCTGAGGAGCCCTGCTGGAAGAGACTCCGCTTCTCTATTTAACTGCCCGGCCCTTCTCTTCCCAAGCTGCTTCCATCACTCCACTCCACAGCTCATCAGGGAGGTCCCTCTTCTTGGGCTGTAGGACCCACTCTCTAAAAAAAGAATTTGTACAACGCCTCTCCTCAGCTTTGGGTGTCCCCTATCTCTTCCAGGGCCTCACTCATTCACTCTCGCTTTTTATCCAAATGTAACATCTCCACAGTGCCTAACTTTTCCCTGAAGCTTACAAGCCTTAAAAGACCTTCAGCTAACCCTACAGTTCCCTTAACCTATTATCCTAGATCTGTCCTAATTTCGATTATCAAAAGAGAGAGAGAGAGAGAGAGAGAGAGAATGAGAATCTGCTGCTTCCACATTTCTTACCCTGCTGCCTTCTTAATCCTCTTCAGCTTAGCTTCTGATCCAATCCCTTAGCTAAACAACAATCTCTTAACTATAAAATCTGAAGGACTTTTCTGAGTCCCTAACCCTCCTTAATTCCTCTGAAACGTGTGCTCAGACCTTCTCCTTCCTTGAGCTTTCTGAGACTATTCTCCCCTGATTCTCCTGGTCAGTAAGCCAGCCCTTCTGTATTAAGCCCCTTCTCTGGACCACACACAATGCTAACTGTTGAAATACAAAGGCAGAAGCAGGGTTCCTGCCTTAAAGAGCTCACCGTAGGAGACAGAACATGCAGAGAATTATACACGTATAAGATAATGCCTGCTTGCTGCATAGAACTAAGATGGGGGACCATGCAGGCCCCACCCCATCTGGCCCCACCCTCACTCACCTCTGCCTCTCAGGAGGTTCTCCATCCACATCTTCATCGGCGCTACAGGTGGCGCTGGAATCATTGTCAGAGTGAGACTCAGGCCTCAGAGCACTGGAAGCCTGGGCTACGGCGAAGCTCGTGTCCTCTGACTCAGGCCTCTCCTTTGGCCTTGTGGAGTCTCCCTCTTTGGCGTCCCTCTCTGTTTTCACCTGGACATTTTCGGGCAGCCTCACTTCTGCGTCACCAGGTTCTGTTTTGGTTTGCGCACAGAGACCACCAAGTGGCTGAGTGTCAGCAGAGGGACTTTCACCATCGATTTCCATGGGCTCCTCGGGGTCTTCAGTGACTTCCTCCTTAACCTGAGTTTCCATGGGTTCTTCTCCATCTACTGGCTTTGCACTTGGAACGACAGAAGCAGGAGAAGCGCCGGGGCCGCTGGTACTGGATTCCAGTTCTCCCTGGGCCTCGCTGGCTAGCCCAGAAGAGGCATTTTCCGTTGGGTCCTCGCCTGGCTTGGCACCCTCATCCGGGGAGGGAGAAGGTGCACTCTCTGTGTCAGAGCTATTTTCAGCACCTGGAAGATAAGGCAGAGTACACTCCTCAGGAGCACATTCAGGAAATCAGCCAAGGTCTCCACTCTAACTGATAGGGACTTGGAAAAAGGAGCTTTGCTACCTGCTTGGGAAGGGTTGAGCGATTTTAGCAGTTTATATTTCATAATAAACAACCCTTTTGCCCCACAGAAATGTTCCACAAAAACATCCTTCTGAAAATTTTTTGAAAATCTCTATTTGAAAATTTAAAAGGATTCCATAGGTTTTAATCTACCTCAAACTAAAATCTCCTTCTAAATATAGTTGTATCTGAAAATTATATATATGAAAATGAAATTTCATAAAGTAAAAAGTATTCACCTGAATTTCAAAGAATGATTTCCCATCTTTTATTTACTATAATAATTTCAGATTTTTTTTTAAACTGAGAATCTGTGATTTCACTAATGTGGGGAATTCCACAAGGTAGAAAGTTCTTCTTCAGATACTCAGCTTTTGAAGTGTCAAGGAACATGAAAGCAGGAAGGGACCAATACTACTGCAGTCCTTTGGGCTCCATGCTGTTCTCCCTCACTACTGAAATCAAATTAAATGACATTTTTCTACATTACTGAGCATTAGTCTAAGAGACCATTACAACAACCAAACAAGGAAAATCTCTTGTTCCAAAGAAACCACCTTACACCATGATGAAAAGGACAGAGCCTGACTTGACATTCAAGTCTCATGATTACTTCGCTAGTGGACAGAAAGTTTACAAGGAGCTACGTGTAAAGACCTTCGCCAGATAATGGTATATCTACAAAGTGGAACAAGACAGGCTATTATAGGACAAAAGATTCATGGAGAAATAATTCTAAATCAATAGAAAACATTCATTTATTGAATAAACATTTATTAAACACCTACCATGTGCCAGCAACTGTGTGGTGTTAAAACTTGGCAACTGTTATAGGAAAAGTATTAAGTACTAATAGAACAAAAAAAAATGAAAAGAGAAATTTTTTGTTGTTATTGAAGGTGTGAGAAAGTTATCTAGACAGCATTTCTACAAAAGGAGAGAGATTTTAGGAAGATACAAGTGAAGATAAGTTTGGGATACAGGAAAACAATTATGGTTGGTGATAAACTGGTTTTTATTCTGTAGGGTTGGGGTACACTGAAGATTTCTAGCAGGGAAATGCTATTTTGATGGCATAATAAGCCTATTGGAAGGATGACCCTCTGAGCAGAGAAAGAGAAGAGATATAACAAGCGCCTGTTCATACACTTCTTCCCCTGAGGTTGAAAGGCACTCTCTCTCAGAACTTGCACAGATTTCGTATGTCTCATGAGCCAGCTAACTAGAGTTATGAAAAAATACAATCTTTTTGTATATCACATTACAATCTTTTTCACACTCTACTTATTTGCAATTTGTTATATTTTTGTGACTTATTTGTATAGTACTGAGAATGTTTCATTCATCTAGCTAGAACAAAAATTCCACAAAGGTAATGATCTTTGTATCCCTGCCAGTTTCTAACATTACTTCACATACAATAGAGGATTAATTAAAGGAGAATGTTAGAAAGAAAAGAAGGCGGCTAGACAGAGAGGACTGGGGGAGAGACCACAAGGGTTGCTGCTTGTCCTTTGTTCTTGAAGAGGACCATGACATTGGGGGCAGTAATGCTATGCCATGCAAGTGAACTGGACTGAAGAGAAAGAGAGCGAGACAAGGTCGCCGGCCTCACTGACTCTTCTGGAGCCATCTGGATCTAGTGGCCCACTAGAGATCAGGATGACAGGAGATGGCCCTGGATGCAGCAGGAAACCCTGGCCTTTTAAAGGTGAGGTTTTCACAGGTCTCAGTCTGACTGAGACAGCAGCCATTCAATGAGTAAGGCTAGGTAAGAAATGAGGCAGAAAATGGCCTTTTTTACAAAGATTGTTGCTGGTACAGGAGAACACAGGTTGAAGTCAATGGAGAGGCAATGCTGGGTCTTTCACGGCCCACTCATCTTTCCCCAAAGCCACTCTTCAGAGACACCATATTCCTGCATCTACCCCAATATGCTTCTCAAATATACATCCTAGGGCCCAGTAAGCATCCAACCTCCACTTTTCGCTTGCTATTTTGAACTGCCTGTACAATGCCTTTTTTTGAATGTTGCCTCCAACTCAACTTGTCATCAAAAATCTACTGAACACTTACTAGAACTCAAGGCACTGTGCCAAGTGTTTAGGGAAAAGAAAGAGAGAGAACGAAGCTGGGGGTCCCAGGCTGAGGAGAAGGGATACCCTCTAGGAAATGTTAGCACTACCAGGCAGTGCCTCCAGAGCACCAGAATGAACCAGTTGGCAATGGCTGGTCCACAAGAACACAAGGGTATGGGAGAGGCCTAGAAGAAGCTGGATGCTGCATCGATAATTGCTAAAGGATGTTGATGAGGGATGAAAACCATGTAGCAAATGGAAAGGTCGACATGATTACAGACACCACCTTTTCATTCTGTTACCAATGGCATGACAAAGAGAACCATCCCTACGCTGTCCCTCCACGATTTTCAGAACCTTATTCATCACCCAGTGTTCACAATGGGAGAGAAGAAAGGCTGTGGAAATGCAATTCCAGGTGTGTCCTTTACCAAGCTGCTCCCCAGTGACTTAGCCCATTTGGTAAGCCCACAGGTCTGGACACAGCTGGGGCAAAGGCGCCCTATGATCCTTTCCGAAATTTACCTTCGCTGTCTTCTGGATTTTCTTCTTCATTGGAAGCTTCGATGTCTTCATCCTCCTGGGCAGAAACAGTAGAAGCAATGCTTTCACACTGGGACACGTCTCTCTCCTCCCGGGGCCTTCGTGAAGACTGAATCAAGAGAGAATGAGTTAAGGACCCGCATGACAACAAAAGCAGGAAACAGAGCTGCCCAACTCAAACAACACGCACAGGCAGCGGACACACACAAGACAGAATTTTCAGGCATTCCACTAAAAGCTGCCAGCCCACGAGGCCGCATATTCACAATGACAGTGGCAGGTCTCTCTGGTGTACTGAAAGGAGCCTGAACTCCAATCTGAGCTCGAGCTTCAGAAAAAAGAATGCTTTTAGCATTTAGTACCTCATGAAGTGGTGAGGATGCAATGAAAGCATTTTGTAAAAATTAAAGCTACAATTAAGCACAGGGCCCAGAGTCAGGAAACCCTGACATTGATTAAATCTAACCTCAGCCACTTACTTCTATGTTACTTCTGCTTGCCTCAGTTTCCCCATTTGTAAATCAGCACCTACTTCTCAGGATTATTTGTGAAGATCAGAAGAGTTAATGAGCATAAAGCATTTGCAACCTTAACGGGAAGGACTATCTAAATAGTAGAATGAAAGCCCCAAAGGAGGACCAAAAATCCTGGCTCTCTCTTTTTGGATATGTCAGCATTCTGCCCAAATGAAAACACTGTCTAAAGCTTTCCTATGGGCAGGACAACATGCTTCCTCTTTTCTTGTCTGAGACCCAAAAAAAAAAAAAAAAAAAAAAAAGACAACAAACTGCTCTTTCTTAACATACCATGATGCTTTTTATTTTCAACATCTCATGTGTGGCTTTCCCAAAATTCCTCCTACTCTAGTGCAGTGTGCAATGCCACGAGGATGCAAGATTGTCCAGATGTTACCCAAGCTGGAAAAGCTTAAAAATGGGACAAGGGCCTGTGCCTGCTGCCCGAGGAGGCAATATCCAGTGATGAAACATTTTCTGTTGCTGACCCTTAACCTCCTTTATCTACTGCCTCAGATTCCCTCTTGGCAAGGCCCAGGGGCATTTCTCCACTAAGATGATCCATACAAGTTGCCAGGAAGGCCCAGAACTTCCAGGGGCGCTGGCAACCCTATGTTAATGAGGATTTCTTCAGCTCCGACAAATGAGAAGAAAAATGCTGAGCAGAAAGCAATTCTTCTCATTTTTGTTAAGGCAAAGACCTTAAGGCAAAGCTGGACTGTGGGGCTCTAGGACTATGGTTCCTTCACATGCACCCAAGTGCTTATGCAGATACCCACAGGCACACTGGGTAATAGAAGCATGAGACAGGGCCCACCCCCAAACACCGAGGGGCTCACCTCAGCACCCAGATATAATGTAGATATATGTATATGTATGCATGTATGGGAAGAGCACATAGTAGGTGTTGAATAAATGCTTGTTTCTTGATTGATGCATTTATCCACTCGTGTTCCTCTCTAATTCCTAATATATGTCTTACTCCTGCTACCAGAGAGGTGTGCAATACACACACACACACACACACACACACACACACACACACACACCCCTTAATGTCCGCCTTCCAATTCAAGAACTGTGGAGACTGGAGATGTGGGGAGCTGAGGCAGCCTGGAGTCCAAACTGCCATGCATCCCTTGCTGTCTGCCCGCCCGAATAGACGGCATCCTTTTCCCCAAGAGACCCCCAGCCTTCAGAAGCTGCCCCTACCTTCTGCTTGTGCTGCTGAAGCAGGTTGTCCAGATTGTGGCGCCTTTTGTAGTTGAAGTAAAAGTTTTTACACTGGGCTTCACTTTTAGTCCCCACCATTTTGGCAATGGCCGCCCAGTTTCTACCGTGTTCCACCAAGCCTGTGGAAGAGAGGAGAGAGGCACCTGAAACTCGGGACTTGTCCTGAGAGGCCATGTCACCCCCAAACAAGGGGAGTTTGCTTTCCACCCATCTGCAGACACAGCCGTTGAGACCCTGGACACTAAATACTGGCTCTCCCTCCTACTTCTACCTTCTATAGGAAATGGAGCCAGGGGACTGGCTGAGCTTGGCCCAAACCCAAAGTTAGGAATGGGCAAGGTGGAGATGTTCAGAACTTGCTGAAAGAGGTCTTCCTAAGATGCTGCTATTATTTCAAGCAGAGGAGATGTGTTCCAAAACAGATCCAGCCTTCCATTTCAAAGCTAAGAATAAATTAAAGTCAAATCTCTTTGCATCATTGCGTCCCACATATTGGTGTGGCTAATGAGTTTTTGAAGGTAAATACTGTGAAGTTCAAGTTTAAGGTAAAACAAGATAAAGGATCTTAAAATCTACTGTCTTATAAAAGAGGCTCATGACTAATGCCCAGTACAATAGAGTAATACAGATATACCACGCAGATCTATGCAGCAAATAAAAACCTCCTATACATATTCCCCAACATTCAAGCTCCTTGAAGAACTAGTTCTAGGGAGCAAATCCTTCTGGATGTTGGCAGTCTGTCATTCCTACCCATAATCCATAAGCTGCTCCAAGCTTGGGCACTCCCTCATGACGACAAGAACTGATAGAACTAAAAGTCCATTCACTGCAGATCCCCTCTCCTCCCCTGATGATCTACAGTTTGTCTGATATAAATCACATGTGGATCTATTTATTTGCATGTTCCCCTCTCTCCCCCAACTAAACTTGAACTCGTTGAGAACAAAGAATATGTTTGCCTTTCTTTATATTTCTAACACCTAGATCAGTTCCTGGGACAAAATGTGTGCTGACTAAAAAATATTTTCCATAAGGAAACTCAGTTTAAAAAGGAACCCAAGTTGGGATTGGGACATTAAATCAGACTCTTGATTTATGAATGTTTTCTTTAAGCAATCAACCCAGAGACCAGAACGACTGATGTGATATTTTTTGTTTTTTCTTTTAGTCATTCAGTGAAAGGAACCTTCTAAACACATCCTACTCTCCTCCTCCCTCCAGGCAATCTACCTTGGTCTTTCCTATACTAGATTCCTTCATCATTTAGAAAAAATTTTTGTCTCACAAAATGCCCTTGTCCCCAATGCCTTTTGCCCAAGCAATCCCATAGGAAGGTGCAGGCTGGAGAAGTCTCTGAAAGGCTCCTCCTGCCTGGGAAAGAGAACAAGGAGCAGACTATGGAAGCTGCCCAGAGCTGAATCATAGATTGCCCCCAGCCAGAGGGCTTTGATGGTCATTTTTGTACACTGTAGAGGGAGGGCTTTTTGGGCAGAGGTTGGATTTTCAGCACAATTCACATCGAATACTTTGCTTGAAGGCATGTCCTCTCCTACTACTATGTGGGGGATGTAAGTATTTAACCCCTCTGTGTGGGTTGGGGAACAGCTTATCAATTTCTTTGGATGAGACCAATAAACTGGAAGAGGACCAAAGGATTCTGAGCTACTGAAAAGGAGAAAAGAGCTGACAATTCTGGTAAACAAAAAGCTGAGATAAAGGAGGCTGAGCAGGCACACAAGATGGCGCCCTAGGTCAGAGAGCCATCTATTAGCCATGTATCACTGACCAAGGAATCTTCATCCATAAAATAGGAATTGCTACAAAAATGATGTTATTCATTCTGCTGTAGCGTACACAACCCCCCTGTAACTCTGTAGATGGCCTCTATGAATTGCTGTGGTTGACAAAAATCCATCTTTGGGGGTCAACTCTACAGCAAGAAGCTGAATAGAGCTGGGCCACTCCTTGAATGGCAAAAGTTAGAAGGCTCGAAAGCTTTAGGAGCTTTGCTGGTTTCATTTTGAGAATCCAAGGCACCAAACCCCATAATTCTAGAGTGTTAGAATCCAGCTGCCATGAAGGACAGAAAAGGTGTATATGGTTGGGTGTGTGCATACATACCCACACACACGTCCATTCAAAAAAAAAAAGACTCTGAGCCCCAAATGCTTTTAAATGCTTTATTTTTAGTGTATTTGACTTTTCTATCATACAAGCCAGGAAATTGGGACTGGAATCACATCTCGAAGGTTTAATGACCAGCATAGGAGAGGAATGCTATGGCTGGAAAAGGATTCAAGTAGCCACCATTGCTAACGAAGGAAAAACCTGCACAGATAAGTACATTAAAATGCTGTGCTTTTTCTTCACATATATACGAAACAGTGTATTTACTTCTCCTACACAGGACAAATGGTGAAGGTCAGAATTAGAATACTCATCTATGCCAGCATGGAGCACCTTTCTTCCCACTGACTCTCCTGCCCAACTCTAAGATCCTTTGAAAAACCATCCCTGGGAACGCTACACAATTGTCCTCATTACACAACAACACCCTCACAATCGATGCTGCATGCACACACTGAAATACTGACTGAAAGCATTTTAAAAGTTCTTTTCTGTCACAGAAAATTCTTACATAGTTCCTTTCAATAGACCTTTCACCTTGATTCTAAAATTCAATTTAATTTTCAAAAGCAACAGGTTTCCTTTGATTTGTGGTAGCTATCAAGTTCTCTTTTAGAGAAGGAAGAGAAGAATGCTGTGGCATTTGTAGCAAAATCTCCATGGTCACAACTACCAAGACGCGGGGACCAATTAGGACAAGTTTTACCTTTTTTAGCAACTTCCATTTCTTCTTCTGTCCAACGTGAAGTCTCCACAGGTTCAGCAGAAGCTAAAATCAAAGCAAGGAATCTAATCAGGAAAATGCATTTTTTTAAAGTATCAATCCATCTATGAAATGATATGTTCAGAATACTAGAGGGAAAAATATGTGATGGTCCCAGTTTCTTTAACAGAAGCCATGCTTTTTATAGGATGAAATAATATAAGTTCTTCATAACTGTTAAATGAGTGAAAATAAGTTCTTCCTTAAATTGTCATGACAGAAGGCTTTCTCCATACCTAATAAATGCATTTACACACAACTAATTTTATCATATGTTTAGTATTCTGTAAATTACCAATTTTTACAAAGATCTAGTATAGAGTAATAAGGTAAGTCCCACTGTTACTGGTATAATTGTAAATTATTAAATTGTTCTATTTAATCCAAATTCTGACTTTAAAAAATTTCTAATATATAAGAACAAATTTCCAATATTCTAAGATTCAGTATCAGAAAATAAATTTAGAATTAAAATCATATTAATATTATTTAATACTCTTTTGGTAATTAGAAGGTTATTTCTATATATAACCCAATATGATTATGAAAACAGTCATTTTAGGGGCATATTTTCATATTTGCTATTAACAGGTTCTATGAAAATTTGATGTTAAATAAAATAATGAGATAGAAGCCAGTTTCACATAGGGACGATGTTACCTACATGAAGAATCGCCCCAAAGATACTGGAGAGCATTTAATGATAACATATTGATGATATTACTGCTAAATAACATTGGTTATGGGAAAGTAAGGTGGGGTGGATCAAGTTCCAGATGTGAAAGTTAGTAGAGATTGAGCTGAACACAGAATGCTATGTTACAAACAAAATTCTGTTAGTGACCTGCCTTACATCTTTAATTGTAATCAAGCACTACAGAATTGAACCAGCAGACCACAATGGGCAAGGAAGCCGGCTACTCAATAAAAGCCACCAAAGCTCAAGTTGTGTCTCCGATACATAATGGCAAGCCATTTCCTACTTTAGTGTCTTAGGAAACTCAGAGAGACTCTAAGGTTCAGACCTGTATTGGTAGAGAGTAAACTCACTGGGTTAGTCTTATACCAAAGAACTACGTGTCAAAGTGTACGACGCATTTATAATCATTTTCTGTTTTCCAAGAAAAATCCTTTATCTGTATAATCCATCCTTTCTGATCCTAGAACATTCTAAGGTTAATCCATAATACAGAAACTCAAATTATCAGGCAATCTAAATTTAGTTTTCAAAAATTAAAAAATGATCAGTTACATGATATGATATCACATATATCATAGAACTAAATTAACATATATTATCATATGTATATGATAATAAGATCTGTCAAGTACTTTACATTATCTTATTTGATCAGGCTAACAACTTTGTGAAGTGGGTGCTATTGTCATCCCAACTTCATAAAGAGTAACACAAAACATTATTTGGTAGACATACAAAAATAGTTTTCCAAACAAATGATAACAAATGACTTGGACATATTCAAAAAATGAGTTTATGCCCTAAAAATGCTCACTATTGAATAGAGAAATGCAAATTAAAACAAAAGTGAGCTACCACCTCACATCTATCAAATTGGCTAATATGACAAATAAGAAAAATGACAGATGTTGAAGATACTGTGAAAAAACTAGGACATGAATGCACTTTTAGTGGAGTTTGTGAAGTCCAACAATTTTGGAAAGGACTATAAAACTATGCACACCTTTAGACTCAGCAATACTACGACTGCTTCTATATTCCAAAGAGATCAAAGAAAAAGGAAAAGGATCTGTGTGTACAAAATTATTCCTAGCAGTTCTTTTTTTTTTTTTTTTTTTTTTTTTGGTGGGGGCAAAAAATTGGAAATTGAGTAGATGCCCATCAACTGAAGAATGGCTGAACAAATTGTGTTATATAATTGTGATGGAATGCTATGTGAGAAGGATGCTTTCAGAAACACCTAGGAAGTCTTCCATAAACTGATATAAAAGTGAAATAAGCAGAGCCAAGAGGACACCGTAAATAGTAACAATACCGTGAACTATTCTCAGCAATACAAGTGATTCGAAAAAATACCAAAGTACTTAGGATGAAAAATGCTATCCATTTTCACAGAAAGAACAGATTGGGTCTGAATGTAGACTTTTTAAAACTTTCCTTATTATCCTTGGTTTTCTTTGGTCTGCATTTTTTTTTTCAACATGACTAATATCAAAATGTTTCTGGATGACTGTACTTGTATAATCTATATAAAACTGTCTGGCTTCAAAAAGAAAGAGAAAGAAAGAATATGAAACTAATTTTTTTAAATGAGTGTTAAAACTTTCTGTTTACATGTAATTAAGAAAAAAAGTAAAAATTAAAATGTAAAAAAGACAAAAAACTTCTGGCTATTTAAATGAATATGATAGTTGCTTCACACACACACACACACACACACACACAAAATGCTCGCTAAATCGACTTAAATCTTTATCAAGCTGTTTTCAGTTAAATTTTCAAAGGAACTTAAAAAGTACTGATGTCAACAAGTCAAATGAATCACAGGAACACTCAGGGAAATTTTGTAAGCATAATGCTTTACATAAGGTTTTAAGAGGGGAAAAAGTTTTCCTTAGGCATCTGGTAGAATCTAACTATAGAACAAATCATCTTTTGTAAATTCTCTCTTCACAAAGAAGGAACACACACACACACACACACACACACACACACACACACACACACACACACACACACACTATTCAAGTACAGAAACACATTTTGTCCTGCATTCAAAAAGTATTTTAAAATTTGGAAATCAACCTATCAAAGCACAATTTTTATGCCGAAACCATTTTACTAAAGTTAAAGTGATAGAATGTCTATGCAGCAAGAGACACACTGACGTTAGAGAAAAAGAAATTAAGAGGCTTCAGCAAAAGTGATCTGTTCATACATTAGGGGGACAAAATCTCAAAGACCAATTTTTTAACACTTGGTTTAAGTTAAAAATTCTTAGAAAACACTTTACCACATAGAAACAACCACCACAATCCTCACAAAAGAACTTCAATGTGTTTCATGGTATTAAGTGCTTTTTCAAGAGTTAATTAAGATTCTTGCTTATAAAGAAGATTTCATTAAACTCTTCCAAGGAAATGGATCATTTTGCTATGTAATGCTCCACAAAATATAGTAGAAATATCCTTGGTAAATTTAGGGAAACAGGAGGAAGAAACATTCATCCTTCTGTTTCAATGTTTGCTCTATGAAGGATGACTAGAGTTGGTATCACTTAGTAAACTATATCAAGGCCTTAGGTCAATTCTGAGCCACAATTTTCCATTGGACACTTGCACCTGGATATCACATTGGTATGTTTCCCTCTAAATTCACCCCTCCTTATTATTTCCTTGTTTTTGTCAAGTACATCATGACTTTCCCTATCTACTTAAGGTTTCTTATGTAAGAATGGTCTTTGATGCTTCACTTTTACTTCCCCTGTCCCTCCCCACCCACCCCAATATATCCATTCAATCTCCTCAATATCTTCTCTATCCCTTTTTTCTTTACTGACACCACCATCAACCTGAGAATGGTTCATTAGGGAGGCAATAACTTCCTAATTGGCATCCAGTTTTTCTCTCTGCAATCTATAATCCATAGAGATACCAAAATGATATTACCAGAATACAATTCAGCCAATTAACTTTTGTAACTCCCTGACACCCTTTGACAATCCAAGTCCCTCCATTCCTAGCTCTGCTCCAGGTTAATTCCACCTTCCACTGTCCCTTTCCTATTAAACAATTCTCCGCCCATCTTAGCCCAACTGGCTTGTAGACTAGTCAGTAAACATGATATTTAATCACTTGCTTTTAGGCCTTAGCAAAGCCTAAGTTTCAAGGCTTTATCTTTATCTCATCAAAATCTTTGTGTCCTTCAAGCTTATGTGAAGTACTCCTATACTTTGTGTGTGTGTGTGTGTGTGTGTGTGTGTGTGTGTGTGTGTGTGAGATCACATAGCTCCCTTCCCCCATCTCACACACACACATTGCATTTTTTGAAATCTATAAGCAAGCCCCATGTAATAAGCTCCAAGACAGGAGAAACCCTCTTATTTTTAGACCTGTATGCTCACGTGCTTGCTTAGCAGGAGGTTAACAAATGCTTTTTAACTGATCACCAACTTTAGGTAACAGTGACATGGATGGCTTAGAGCTGACACATATAAACGGATCGTAAAACACTCATACCAGATTAAATGGCTATTCAGAAATGAAACCTAAGCAATGTGAAACAATCCAAGTTCTGCTTTGCTATGTTCTTGCTGTCCTGCCTCTCCCTCTCACCCAATTTTCCCCACTCCCCTCTATGCAATTTTGGACATTTCCCCAGAGTTCTGTATCTTATAAGTACCTAAAACTGGCTTAGCCATTGTTTACCCACAAAAAGAGCTTACATTCTAATGTATAAACAGGCTTTGTATTAATTAAGAATGCCTGGAAGAGATGTGAGAAGAGAGCTCTCAAAACTCTTCTGCAAAAGTTGAAGGTATCAGAGGGTAGGGTACAACACTGCATACATTTTCCAGACTTTTTCTGAATTATTAATCAGTTTTACTGGATTTTTTTCCTCTTGCTCTTTTTTTTTTTTTTTTTTTTTTTTTTGGTTTAAAAATATTCTTTGCTTTTAGAAATGGCTTTCTAAGCTTGAGAGGGAAAAGGATACTGGGAGAAATCTAAGTGAGGTTAAAACTAAAACAAAAAATAAGAAGGAAAGGATTGGAAAGGGAAAAGAATGTCTGGAACAAGAAGATTCACTCTTGTAATTTTGGAGGTATAACAAGCACAGACTATGTCAGTTAAAAAAAGATTCCCTACTATTCCACCACGGCCTTTTGCCAAGTCTCATGGATTTCAATGCAAACCAAGTCTATTTCTCTCCCCCTTCAGCACCCTATACTATTCCTGTTGATTTGAGCACTGTTCCCATGAATACCCTTTATTTGTTCCATAGGCCAACCTAAGACACACAGTAAGTACTCAATAAATGTGCTTTGTGAGTGATGGCTATCAATTTATAATGATTATTGAGTAATTCAAATAAAAAAAAAAATTACCAATGTCTCCTTAGTTCCAATGAAGAATTCAAGGGTCAACTAATTTAAAATCACAACGCTCTCTCTCTCAACGCCATTTAGTCTTTTGGTCATAATACTTGAAAAATTCATAATTTTTTAAGGGTCATGCAGATTCTACTCGATTTGTCTAAAAATAACTTTCTAGGTTACTGTTTAGAAGTCTGGATTTCTAATTATGCCCCTGACTGCACATTTGGGAAATACATGGATAAGTACTTCAATTTCCTCATGTTTAAAAGGATGAAGGATGACACCATACCACGATGTTGAAGAACCATGTTTGGAGAATTCAAGCAATGTGAAATGAACCAAATTCTACCAGTGAATATACGTGATTACACCCTGGCAGACAGGCTGACTTTTTGAAGACAATTTTGAGAAAGTTCTCAAAGCTAATGGACTAACACATGAATCAAGTATCCTCCAAACTAACAAAAGGATTCCCCCTCAAGAAAAAATAAAGGCAGCCATACCTGAGGAGATGCCTGAATGATGAAACGGACTGCACCAATCTGTCCCTTTTCCTACTAAAAGAAGAAAAATGGCCCTCCCACCACCATGTCAAGCCCAGGCCCAAGGACACTGCTCTTCTTTCACCTTTTCTAATCTGAACAGTCTGTGTGGCATAATGAGAAGCAAAGCACACGCAAATCTCAGGATTGGCTTACAACTTGAATTTAAATGTGATTCTAGAAGAGTTCTTAGCCTCAAGGAAAATTCCCACTTTCAGAGCTCATCATTTTCTAAAAGACAAGGAAAACTCGAGGCAAAAGTCCTGTTCCCAGAAGTGGCACTATTCAGTGACAAAACGAATTACTTACAATCGCTCCTAGGAACAAAAAGCTGACCAAAGCACAACTTGATCTGTTACTTCAATACAACAGCTACAAGTGTTGGGATGGAAAGGAGAGACTATCCATAACAAGTCAGGTTATCACGAGGAGTCCATGGCTATCACAGCTTACCTCATGGAGGCAGATGTACTAATGAATGTGCTCCTAAGTCACATCTACTCAGTAATGAATATATTCAACCAACATGACAGCTTTTTGGAACAGTGAAATCTAATGAATCCATGTGAAATGTTTGAAAATCTTTGGATAAGGTGGATTTGCTGTGATGGATGGGGGCAGCCCAGAGGATGGGGGGGAGCACGGGGCCTCCACCTTACTTACTTCAAATCTGACCTCAGACACCTGTTCGCTGTAGATTCCTCATCTGATAACAATCAACAACACACGAAGGTCCCACCATAGCTCAGGTTATTCCCTACCCAGACAAGGCAGAGCGCATTGCTGAGGGATCCCCTGTGGAGGGAGCGGCTTATGGACTGACAACATGAATGAGAGTCAGGTGGGACCAAGAGGAGGGAGGGGGTTATCTGCCCACCCTGAGAGGACCCACAGACCAACTGAAACACTGTCAAAAGTATTTAAATCAATTTAAGTGACTACTAAGGTCACAGACCTGAACTTGAAAGAGTTTCATGGTTATTTAATCTCACTAACCCATTTTATAGAGGAGGAAACCTCCTCCATACCCCCTAGAGGGAAGTGACTTGGCTAAAGTGACACAGTGAGGGAGGTCAGTGTGAACTCAGATCCTCAGAATCCAATCCAGGACTTTCCCCCATTACTATACCACCCTAATTGGGTAAGGAGAGATGCTTGTACCTCTTTGTGTTCAGGTCAGTGACTAATGGAGCTCTCTGATCTTGAACCTGACAGGACTAAGAAGGAATATGCCCTTGTTGAAAAGGAAAAAAAGCTCCTCATATCAAGTCCTCATAACAAGAAATGGGAAGAAGCTATAAACTGGCTAAGGCTAATTAGCTCAGAATAGAGCAATCAATCAAACATTAATTAAGCACCTATCCTGTGGCAGAAATTATGCCAAGATCTAGGATTTAAAAAGAGGCAGTCCTGGATTCTCAAAGAAATTCCATCTATTAGGGGAGATAATATGCAAACAAATTTATATATAAAACAACTTATACACAGGATAAATAGGAAATCATTAATAGTGGAATTAAGGAGAGTTGGGAAAAGTTTCCTGCAAAAGATGGGATTTTAGTTGGGATTTAAAATAAGCCAGGGAGGTGAGAAAAAGACTCAAAATGTGTCATGGAGGAAAGAGATAAGGATACATACAGCTGGTCTTGAAACACCTTGCAGGCTTTGGCAAATTCCTTTCTGCTGCAAGGGTGTAGCCAAAGAAACCAAAGAGCTCTTTTCCCCTAAGCTACTCGCCAGGGAGAAAAAAAAGAGAGACTCATTCTCTAAACAGTACCAAATCATATGCAAATCACCTACATTGAAACACAGAGAGAAGGGAGGGGACACACAAGAGATCCCACAGCAACTCACACAATGTGATCTGCCCCAAATCCTACATATCTCTAAGGATAGAGACAAATACAAAGCAACACACACACACACACACACACACACACACACACACACACACACACACGCGCGCGCGCGCACGCGTTTATGCTCGCAACACATATATACCATTTGCTCTTGAAATTGAAAATACTTTGTATACCAAGAAAGTCTAATACAGAAAACTGAAAAGGAAGTAGTAGCCTAAAAACATCTCTCAAAAGAGGATCAGATGTTTTTATTGTTAATCCTAACCCAAAATTTAATGTGGAATGTAAAAAGCCTTAACATCTGAAAGTGAATGAAAATTTGTCTCTACTTATAAAGAGAAATTTTATTATGTATTAAGAATCCGTGTGTATAAATTACACACACACATACACACCCCTACCCTCTCCTTATGAATTTAAATAAGGACTTCATTTTAAAACCACTTTAATTAAATATAGGATAATAAAATAAGTCAAAATTCAGTTTTTAAGTTTTTGTTTCAGCCAAGTATCTTATGATTCTACCAAAAGACCATTGAGACCACAAAAGCTATTTCTATAATAACAAAATGACTGCAGAAGATAGTATTTTTCAGTACAGAAAGAGAATTCCTCTCCCTTCTCCACTTCTTCTCAAAGACTGAATGAATTTTTTTGTGCAACAACAGCGAAGATCACAACAGACTATGCCTTTACTTACATTATCTAGAACTAATTTGTACTTATGCTTCAAAGTCCACGTAAACTTTGATGAAGCACTTGGATGAATTTTTCCTTCATTTCTCAGTTCTAATAAATCTAATAAATATCTAAATAAAAATAAGCCCACTCGTGTTAAAATATTAAAGTACTTTGTTTCTTCTTAAACTTTTCACACTTTGTACAAGTCTAATTTCCCCTTTTTCGCTCTTCCCCACCAGGGCAGGGACTGAACATGGCTGAATTCTGGTGATGGATAGAGAGGACTTACTTACCAGGTTCGGGCGGCGGCGGCAGTGGAGCCGGGGGCTCTTCAGTAGCAGCAGCTGCGGCCGCACTCGCTTGTGCAGCTTCGTTTGTCATGGACCTGGTGATTCGACCTTTCCGACGACCTTGACTGTTGGCTGTTTTTCGACCCCGAGGTGTGGCCTGCTCCCTTTCTTCTGTTTCTTCTGATGTCCCTTCAGTCTTGTCCTTCTCTTTGGTGTTTTCTCTAAGGAAGAATAAGAATAATGTGTGATGTTGAAGGTTAGCAGCTATAAATAAACACCACAATTTTAAAAAGCTACAATGTAACTATAAGCTTTTAAAAACTTAAAGAAGAAAAAAAGAATACTTCAATTATGTCCAAGAACTACTCTCAACAATGAGTCAAACTATTTCACAAATTCCATGTTTTCCATTAAGACAACCACTGCCATTTCCATGAAAGTACCCTTTCACAGCTTAATTATAAAAGGAGATGGCCCATCCTTGATGAGGAGTGTAACTAGAATCAGCAAAAGGGCACTACACTCATGAGGTGGTAAGCCTTGACAATAAACTGAGCATGGGATTTTAGGCAATTCACTCAACCCTGTGGACACAGACTTTGGCCAAATGGGTGAGAGCATCATGGATTTGTAGCTCAAACATTTCTGAGGTCCATCTAGCTGGAGCTCCTCTTTTTACAGATGAAGAAACAGGCTTCAGAGATAGGTATACTCAGGGCAAAGAGCTCTAGAAAGGGAGGATGCTACTATCACAATCTCAAAAACAAATTAGAACAAAGGCAGTGGAAGGTTATGAACTAAAACATAAGAATGTTGTTTAATATACAAATTATGTGTCTTTTAAAAATGGTTTACTACACTAAAGAAGGTGACAAAATGGCCCTTGTTTTAGCGGTGAGGATGTACCTGAGAATTCCAAAAATACCTCTCAAGAAGTCTGGTCTCTAACAACAGCAAGTAATTAATAATCATAAACTTTAAAAACAATAATAATTGTCAAATTAAAAAAACATACTCTATAGTAGTGTAATATTTGAAACTAATAGCACATCTATTTCAAAGGAAACTTTATAGAATAATAAAACAACAGCAATATCACTGTTATCACTATTAGCTAAAAGATGCTCTCCTGTGTTTCTCATACATATATTAAGATCATTCAAAATTTCCTGATAGATGTAAGCACAGAAATAATTCTTGTCAACTGTGCCAATTATGTCAAAGGAAGAATCAAACATGGAGCAAAATGAATGGCCGGCCAAATGAGTCCCCCAGAGCTACACAAAATATTAAGCCAAAAATGAAACATTTTCCTATTTCCTGATCACAATGGGAATAAGAGTTAATATGGTTCATCTTGCAAGGCTCAGCGCTCCCTTTTACTATCTCATGACCTCAAAGGATCCAACTTTTCCCAGTAGCAGTAAAGATGCACATATTTTTATTTAGCCTTTATTTAACTCACTTAGGTTCCTCTTTCTCATCTTTTTCATCTTCATCTTTCTTTTCTTCTTCTTTCTTTTCTGTCTTTTCAGTTTTATCTTCCTCAACTTTTTCTTCTACCTTTTCTTCTTGAGAAGGACGGGCAATTTGTTGCTGAAATGAAATATTTGTAAATGGTCAATATATATATATAAATGAGGAAATAAGGTGAACCAAAATGATATACTGTAAAGGGCTAGAACTGAGCAATGCACTTGGATAATGAAGCACGTGAGACTAATTGCCAATTGGACAGTTCCCTATTAACTTGTTTGAAGGTTGACCCTCCCCAGCTGTTCTGTACTGACTTGATTGGTGAGACAAAGAGGGGGAAGTGACGTGTGTGGGAGGAGGAAGAGGAATTGAGACGCAGAAGCTGACTTAGTCTCTCCAGGCGTTTGAGGGAGGAAGGTGTGTGTGAGGTTGCTAGGCCTAACCCCCTGACCTTGACTGTAAAAGATTAAAAGATCAAGAATAAAGACATTTAGTGATCCTGACTCCAGCTGATTTCTGGGAAGACAGAGTTCCAGCAATAATATACTGTAAAGCTACTTTGAAGATTAATTACTTAGCTAAGCATTAGTAAAAGTCAAACAGTTATTACCCATTCCAGAACATATAAATTTAAACTATCTAAGCCAAAATCCTACAATATGAATTTTAAGAATATATTTCTCAAAAATAATACTACAAATGTGTATGTGACCTAAACATAAAATATTTTCTCATCAAAAAAGGGTTTAATAACAGATTACATTTGTGTGTGATCATAAGACATTTCCCAGGTCATAGAATCACATGTACATTTAGAGGTAAAGGTGCCTGGTGGCCTAAATCTATATTCTTCCATAGTATTTTGAGTTTTTGATGATGTAACAAAACAGTAGCTTGAGGATTTCCATGGTATCTAATGGCTTAAGGATCAGCCAACGAATGGTGCCAGTAGCTAGAGCTTCAGAGACAATGCCTAATCTGACCCAGACTTTTAGGAATAGTTTCCTGATGAACCTGACTATCTGAGACAGCATGGTGTAACACTGGCTATGGTCAGAGAATCTGGGAGGAAAGGGAGAAAGAAAAATAGGAGGAAGAGGGGGAAGGGACAGAGGATGGGAATACATAAAAAGCAAACCTAATAACCCTTTTTATTTCTTGGGATATTGTGAGGAATAAATGTCCCATAACAGGATGAATTCAAAGAAAATGTTAGTTCAAATGAAATAGAAAAGCAAATAGGGAAAGCTAAGTAGCAGAGTAAGAAGTCAGAAAGCTCTGAGTTTAAAACCAGCCTGACCCTTACTAGCCATGTGACCCCTGGGCAAGTCACTTACCCTGTCTGCCTCAGTTTCCCCATCTGTAAAATAAGCTGAAAAAGGAAAAGGCAAACCACTCCAAGTGTCTTTGCCAAGAAAATGCTAAATGGGGGCAGCTAGGTAGAGCACCAGCCCTGAAGTCCTCCCTGAAGGAGGACCTAAGTTCGAATCTGGTCTCAGACACTTAACATTTTCTACCTGTGTGACCCTGGGCAAGTCATTTAACCCCAACTGCCTCAGCAATTAAAAAAAAAAAAAAAAAAAAAAAAAAAAAAAGGAAAATGCTAAATGGGGGTCACAAAGTGTCCAACATCACTTAACTTCAACGAAAGGGAGGTGCTGTGAGAAGTAAATACTACATGGTAGAAATCATCTTAATTATGAAATGTGCAATTCACTAAACATTATATAACATCAGGGATTATGTGCTATCCACTCTAAATGACTAATGTAGTTCATTAAGTGATGCCCTCTGGATGTAAAATTGGCCCCAATAATCAAGGTGTTATTAAATTCTGTTACATTTTTTCAAAGTTATTGTCCCAGAAACAACTACAAGTGCATGTAAATTGTTAGCACTACTCTCTATCTACCCAGGTTACTTACACCTTCGGAATCCAATACTTAATGTGCAACAAGAAAATTGGATTTACACACATATATTGTATCTAGGTTATACTGTAACACATGTAAAATGTATGAGACTGCCTGTCATCTAGGGGAGGGAGGGGAAAATCTGGAAAAATGAATACAAGGGATAATGTTATTAAAAAATTACTCATGCATATATACTGTCAAAAAAAGGGTATAATTATAAAATTAATTAAAAAAAAAAAAGAGGGAAAAAAAAAAACAAAAACAAAAACAAAAAACAACAAAGTTATTGTCCCAGTAGCATAGCCTAGCATTCACACATCAGTTTATACAGAGTGAATGAAGTCTGGGTTCTTCCAAGCTGCCCCAGGCTCCAGCCAGATCTTCGGGAAGTGATTCCACCTGGGTATTTGGCAGCCAGCCTTGGGGGGGAAGAATTAGCATGTCTTTAGTCACCATCAGGTAGATTCAGTCCTTCAAGCCAAATGATGGGTCAATTAGGAGCCAGCAGAGAAGAAAGCAGCCTGTGCCACCTTTTTTAGTATCCGGGAGGAGCTTCTTAAACTTCACGACCACTGGCTAACCCAATAGGAGTGGAAAATAATGAAATGAGACTCTATATCTGAAAGGAGTTCAGTAGTACAAAATCATTCCAATATCAGAAATCATCTAGTTATTAGCAGATATTGTCCTTCTGCATTATGTCTAATACCATAGCAGAAAAGACCTGCTTCCTTTCAAACACTGAATAAATCCATGAGCTCTGTGACCCTCAGTTTTCTCATGGGAGATATAAGTGTATTGCCACGGGTACCACCCACAACTGAATTTTCAGGATAGCACTTTGTAAAAATTCACATAATATATAAAGGCACACCATCTTTATTTGAAAATCATAATATGATCATTTTCAGCCTTTATGACTCCTCCCATTCGTTAGGGAACAGTTTATAAGGCCCAAAGTAGATCTTGTATTTGTAATATTTTGGGAGAGCAATATCTTAGCAACTTCTCTCAAGTCTGCCTTCCTCCCATATAATTTTCTTCCCCCCCCCCCCAAAAAAAAAACAAAAAACAGGAGTAGAGGCATCCTAGGTACTCTCTTCCCATCTGATCACTACATATTATTATCTCCAATGCTGGAACTCTGTCTTCCAGAAATCAGCCAGAGTCAGGATCACCAAAAATCTTTATTCTTGGTCTCTAGAGCTCACGGTCCGGGGATTAGATCTAGTAATCTCCACACCACCTTCCTCCTTCTCTACCGCCCTGAGAATGCCTCAATTTCTTCCTCCTACTCCACTCACATTGTCCACCAATCAAATCAGCACAGAATAGTTGGGGAGGGTCAACTTTCAAACATGTTAATAGAGAATTGTCCAACTGGCAATTAGTCTCATGTACTCCTTTATCCAAGTGCATTTGCTCAGTTCTAGCCCTTTACACTCCACATTATGTGGAGATCAAGACAAAGGGACAAATAATGGTGGCTGAGAAAAAAGGAGGCCAGTAGGAAGGTCTCTAGGAACTACCAATGTTGGCACCTCGCCTGCCTTACCAATGACAAAACCAATATTTCAACCCATCAGTCAGTCTCCCTGCTAAAGTGGGAACTTGGGCAGGCCCCGTGATGTGCCCAAGGACCCAGGCTGGTTCAATGTGTATAAGGGCCTTTCCTCACAATATCCAGAAGTTCACAGGTATTAGAATGTCTGCTCCTCTTTTCATGGACCGCGAGACTAAGTAACTATCAAAAAGAAGTTCTGGCTCGGCTCACTCTGTGAGTATAGGCAGGTCAATGGGAAGGACTACCAAACTCTCCAGATCCAGTGCTCCACCACCACTAAAATGTGACTGCTGAGACTTCAGCTCTGCTCCACAGCAGATCAGTCAAGAAGGATAACTCAGAAAAAAAAGCAATGTATAAAACACAAATTTTGCTGAGGTAAATAAGAATTTCAGTTGTTTTAGTCTTGTTTGTCCTTAGCCAATAGTCAAAGAATGAGTCAAAAGGATGCCAAATTTAATTCTAAAAGAAAGCGGAGCAAAACAGTCAAACAAACCATTTAGTCCCCAATGGAGTAAGAGTTTACCAAACATCCACTACTGTGAATTACATTATCAGATTTTAATTTACTTTCACAAGATAAAATGACTTTTTTTTAAGGTTATTGAGATATTACTGGAGAGAGAAAATTAAGGATGATTATTCTACTGTGGCTGCCTTTTTTCATACTCTTTCTTTTCCTAGGAAAGCAAATTTGACTGAATGTTCAAAGATGGATTTTTTTTTTTTTTTAAAGAAAAATTTAAACTCTGAGATTCAAATGTTAATGCCAAATATGTAATTGGTTTTCTGGTCTATCAACTTATAAGATATATAAGATATGTAAGATACGAGTACTGCTAAGGAAGGAAAGATATCTGTTTAAAACTGGAACAAAACCCAAGACTTGTCAGATAAGTTAAAGAACAAATCACTACAAAACACCCTTTGTGATAGCAGATACTGTTTCAGCCCAAATTAGAAGCACAACTTTTTTATGTGTGGTGCTTCTGTCATCACAAAGTATTATAAGAAATGATGAACAGGATGATTTCACAAAAAACCTGGGAGGACTTACATGAACTGATGCAAAGTAAATGAAGAGAAACAGGAAAACACTGTATACAGTAACAGCAAGATGATGTTATGATCAACTATGAATGACTTACCTATTCTCAACAATACCATGATCTAAGGCAATTTCAAAGGACTCATGATATCTTCCTCCCAGAGGGGAATAAAAATGATAGAATCTGACTGCACATTAAAGCTTACTTTTTAAAAGGTTCTTTTCTTTCTTCCTTTTTTTTTGGGGGGGGAGGGGACTAATTTGGCAATATTTTGTATGACTGCACATGTACAACCTACATCAGATTGCTTATCTTTGCAATGAGTGGGGAGAAGAAAGAATTTGGGATTCACAATTTTAAAAGATTAATGTTAAAAATTGGAAAAGATTAAATATTTTAAAAATATTACTATTACTGTATATGATATTCTTCTAGTCTGACTCACTTCATTTTAGATCGACTCAGTTAAGTTTTCCCAGGTTTTTCTGAAAACTGTTCCCTTTTTTTCTTCCAGCACAACAGTATTCCATCACAATCACATTCTATAACTTGTTCAGCCATTCATCAATTGAGGAGCATCCTTTCAATTTTCCAATTCTTTGCTACCACAAAAAATAGCTGTCCTATTCTTTTTTCTTCAATCTCTTCAGAATATAACCATAATAATGTTATTGCTGGGATCAAAGGGTAGGCACAACTTTATAGCCCTTTGGACACACAGAATTTTGTAAGATAGCCATTTATTTGTGACTGGTTCCCTTGTGTGAAGGAGATTTCTCTTCTCCCACGGAAGCAGATTAGGCACTGCACCCTTTATGACTTATATGGCCTTCAAGACTGGTGGTGACTTGGTCATCACTCTGTAGGCAACCTGAGGAGGGGAATCTACATACTAAAGGAAACTGGTCCTTGAACCCTTAAACAGGCCAAGTCTGGGCCTCAGTTTGTGCTCATATCTCTTCTCTTTGTGGGACTTGCCAAAAAAAAAAAAAAAAAAAAAAAAAAAAAAAAAAAAAAAGCGCTGCTTTATTTGAAGATCTGGTAAATACTCAGGGAACAATAGGACAAAGAAAAAGCTAAATGGAGCTGAAACCTATTCTACTGCAAGTTCATATTTAAAAAAAAAAGTAAACAATATACTTAATATTCAAAGGAAAGTAAAAGTAAAAATAGTATTTTAAAAATACATGAAAATGGCAATAACTGGCATGCAAGAAAAAATCTGTAGTCTTTATACGAGTTCTCTTGCAAGGTCAAGTTGTGTGACTTTGAGTAAGTTGCTCACTTGTGTTCCTTCCATTTTATCTCCAAACAGGCAAGACTTTTCTTCTCTAAAACTGTCACTAACAGGGTCTTCTGGGTTCTAAATATTTATGAAGCCAAATTCATATACTATAAAAATTATTCTTGTCTACTAACAAATCAAAGCCATTAAATTGTTTGCCACAACACCACTGCCTTTTGGGAAAAAGTCAAGCAATCAAAGATGAAACTATATTTGAAAATCATTCACAATACTGTAGTTTACTATGCTTTAAAAAAAAAAGAAAGAGAGAGAGAGAGCACGCGCAACTTAGTAAATTCTAAGCAATGATTTTAATTTGCTTATGCAACTACTCTTGGATTTGGGTAATGGTAAGGTCTTACACAAAACTGTACTATAAAAATAGGTAAGTTGACTATTTCTCTTTAATAACATTTATTCTGTCTCTCCTCCCCAAAACATAGCCAGATTTACTGTTAATTAATTAAAATGTATAATAAAAAATTGAATCTAGGGAGATTGTAGCAAATTTAAATTAAGAGTCCACTCAACTGACCAGCAATAGATTTATAGATTCTTAAAGTTTAATCTTAAAACTATTTATTCTAACATTCCAAGAAATGTTAGAATTTCTTCTACAACATGCTAGATAGCTGGTCATTTATTCTCTGCCTGAAAAAATACAGTGATGGGTCACTTACATTTTAATGAAATAACTCCTAGATAGCTCTATCATAAAGTTCTTTCTACTAAGAGCTGACATTTATATAGCTCCTTAATGCTGGCAAAGTTTTCTACTTGCATTATTGCATTTGAGATAATCACCCTAAGAGATGGATACCATTGCTATTATTAAATCCAATTCTTATGAGGAAATTGAGGACTTAAATGATTAGCTCATAGTCACTTAGTTACCATCAGAGATGGAATGTGAAGTCTTGGTTCTAAGTCCATCAATCTTTTCAACATAATATTCTGCCTCCATTTTTATGTGCAACTCAATTTTGTTTTCTTTTAAGTCAAATTCAAAGAAAAGTAAGGGAGATACTACATTTGAAAAAGAAAAAAAATAGAAGTAAACCAAGGACTCAAGATGTTATAAAATAATATCAGGAATGTGGGGCTTAACTTAGGTACAGTTGTGTGTGTGTGTGTGTGTGTGTGTGTGTACATACAATCAGGATGACTCAGCATTTGTTACAGATGTATATTCTAAGTGAAGACAATTTAGGTTCAAAGTTTTCAATAAAAAGAAAGAAAACATTGGCAGAAGGAATTCTTTAAAAAGAAAACCTGAAACAAATCAGGACAATCAGGTTTAAGTTTTAATATGTTTGCTAGGCTGTTTTAAGTACATAAAGGTGCCATAATATTAAGAGTTATACTTATATGCTTTAGAAGCAATAATGTGAGTTAAAACATTGTAATATTCCCCTAACAATTACTTTTCTATATAGGATTTATCTTTATTTTGCTCAGATCTTAATAACATGTTAGCCTGTGTATATGGGGAAAAATATATATATTTCTGAATTATTATCTGTAAGGGACATGCTTTCTGGTGTTTTTCCAGTAGTCTGTATTCTTCCTCCACATTCATCTTACCTAGTAACCAATAGCATACATCGATGTCCCAAACTGTCTACCTATTGTCACTGACAATCCTACCTCGAGCCCTCAGTACCTCTCACACAGATTTTTATGCTAGCCTCCTAAGTGGTCTCTTTCTAGTCCCTTTTCTTTTCACAATACACTCTCTACATAGGCTAACCTTTTAAAGGTAATAGTATGATCATGTCATAATCATGTCCAAAAACTGGTTTGCCATTGTCTATAATATGAAAAGCAATCTCTTTTCCTTACATTCCCTCCATATCTGGCAGGCACTATACTGAAAAAAAAAACCTATCGCTTACTTAAAATATATAGAGGTTCCTCACAAGCTATCTAGTCACCGAGTGGTAAATTTATTGGTCACAGCAACCCACAAAACAAAGGAAAATACAAAATTATTCTTGGTCTTATTCAGTCTTTTTGGTTGAGCAGTGAGCAGAACAAAACAAGTAAAGACAATTCTAAGAATGTTATAGCTTTTAGATATTCCATCAACTTTACCAAATTGGCAGTTACTTTGCACCTGAAGTCCATTCATGGAATGGAGGGATTCTCTCAACATGGGAGATCACCAATATCAATGATGACTATCAGTATAAATGAAATAAAGACAAGTTGTAGGGTGGAATCAAGATGATAGAGAATGGACTGGACACTGCCTTAACCCTACCCAGCTTTCCTCAAAATCAACACTGGATCAAGCTTCTGAACAGATATTGGAGTGACAGAACCCATAAACATTCAGAATGTAATAATTTTCCAACTTAAAATATCTTGGAAAGATATCAGGAAAAGAGCTTTCTCACTGGGCAGGGAGGAACACATCCGCGGCAGGCACAGCACAGGGAAGCCCAGTGAAGGGAAGCCTGGCATGAGGAATCTAGTAGGAGCCTCTTTGCCAAAATCCAACAGTGCTGGTTATTCTGTCCTGGCTCAGAAAAACGTAACTATAAAAAGTAAACTATGAGCCTCAGACCCCAGACTTGGCCAGAACCACCTAGTGCAGTGGAAAGCCTAAGGACCACCAACCTCAGCCCCAGTCCAGTCAAGCACAGGCAATGAAAGGCCCCTCTCCCTGTGCAAAAGAAAAAGAGAAAGAGAAGAAAAATGGGGAAAAGAAATGGGTACTATCCAGAAGAAATATAAAAGTTTGGGAGAAAAAACCAATAGTACAGAAAAGGAAACAGAGAAACTGACTGAAGAAAACTTCTTAAAAGATAAACTTGATGAAATGAGGGGGGAAAAATATACTGAAGAAAAAACTTTTCAAAGAATAAATTTGGTGAAATAGGAAAAAAAAAAAACAATTCTTTCAAAAACAGAATTGACAAAATGGAAAAAAAAATTCACTGAACAAAACTCCTTTAAAAGTACAATTGAACAAATGCAAAAGGAGGTTAAAAAACTAAATGAAGAAAATAATTCTCCAAAAATTAGAATTGGACAAATGGAAGTGACTCAATAAGACATCAAGAATTAGTGAAACAAAACAACAACAACAACAACAACAACAACAACAAGAAAAGAAAGAAAGAAAAAAGAAAATCTAAAACACCTCATTGGAAAAACAACTGAACTAGAAAAATGATCCAGAAGAGACAATATTAAAATGACTGCACTATCACCATCCCATAATGGAAAAAAAAGAGCATGGACATCATACAACAATAAACACTGTCCTGATGTCCTAGAACTAGAGGGTAAAATAGTTTTTGAAAGAATCCACTAATCACCCCCTGAAAGAGACTCCAAAATCAAAACTCCAAGAAATACTATAGCTAAATTTCAGAATTATCAAATCAAGGAGAAAATACTACAAGCAGTCAGCCAGAAATAATTCAAATATCAAAGAGCCACAATCAGGATTATCTAGGACCTAGCAGCTTCCACTTTGAAGGATCAAAAGGCCTGGAATATGATACTCTAGAAGGCAAAAGAGCTTGAACAACAGCCAAGAATCAACTACCCAGCAAAACTAAATATTATCTTTCAGGGGAAAATGAAGTAAGAGAATTTCAATTATTTTCAATCCTACCAAAGCTGAGGAGAAAATTTGATCTTCAAAAATAAGACTCAAGAGAAACTAAGAAGGCAAAAAGAGAAGAAAGAATAAACAATTTTTTAACGGTTAAAATGTTTACATCCATACATTTCTTACTTGGGAAAATGATACTTGTAATTCTGGAGAATTGATTCTCTATCAGGATTACTGGAAGGGGTATACTTAGAGGGTGTAGGTATGAATTGACTTCAATGTGATGATACAATAAAGAAATTAGGGGTAGCAGGGGGATTGTACTAGGAGAAGAGGAAAAGGGAGGTAAAATGGAATAAATTGTATCACATAAAGAGGAACAAAAAACCTATTAAGTTGAGGGGGGAAAAAGGAACAGGATGAGCATTGTTTGAACATTAATCTCATTTAATTTGGTTCAAAAAAGGACTTAAGGACTTAAGTTTGGTACAAAAATTGTCTCACCTTACAAGGAAGTAGAAGGGGAAAGGAAAGAGGGAAGCTAATTGAAGGGAGGGCAGAAGTAGAAAGGGGAAGGGATAAAAAGGGGGAAAGGCTGAAAAATGATAGGGCAGATTCAGAGGGAAGTGGTGGTCAGAAGCAAACCACTGGAGAAAGGCAAGGGTAAAAGGAGAGAGAAAAGTATAACTTGGGAAAAATAGTGAGACATAGTTAGTAATTTTAATTGTGAATGCAAATGGGACAAACTCTCCCATAGCAGAGTAGATTAAAACCCAGAATCCTACAATATGTTGTTTACAAGAAACACATTTGAAGCAGAGAGATACATACAGAGTAAAGGTAAAAGACTGGGAGGAAAATTTATTACGCTTCAGCTGAAGTTAAAAAATAAAATAATAATTAAAAAAAAAAGGTAAGGATAATGGTCCTGATCTCAGATCAAACAAAAGCAAAAATAGATCAAATTAAAAGAGATAAGAAGGGAACTACATGCTGCTAAAAGGTAGCATAAATAATGAAGTAATATTGATAATAAACATATAAGCACCAAGAAATTTAGCATATCATCCAAATTTGTAGGTGAGTTGCAAGAAGAAATAAACAGCAAAACTATACTAGTGGGGGATCAACCTCCCTCTATCAGAACTAGATAAACCTAACCACAAAGTAAAAAAGAAAGGAGTTAAGGAAGTAAGGGGACTTTCAGAAAAATTAGATATGTAAGACCTTTGGAGAAAATGGAATGGGGATAGAAATATACCTTTTTCTCAGCAGTTCATGGTACCTACACAAAAATTAAAGAACAAAAGGTCAAGAATTTCTAGGGAATTAATGGGGTGGGGGGAAATGCAAACAAAGGTAGCCTAGTTGTACTAGATCTAATAATATATTATAAAACAGTGAGCATCAAAAACATTTGGTACTGGGGCAGCTAGGTGGCACAATGGATAGAGCACCAGCCTTGAATTCAGGAGGACCCGAGTTCAAATCTGATCTCAGACACTTAACACTTCCTAACTGTGTGACCCTGGGCAAGTCACTTAACCCCAGCCTGGGGGGAGGGGGGGAAGGGGAACACACATTTGGTACTGCGTAAGAAACAGAAGAGTGGATCAGTGGAATAGGTTAAGTTCACAAGTCACAATAGTTAATGACTACAGTAAACTGGTGTCTGACAAATCCAAAGACTCAAACTTCTGGAATAAGAACTCACTATTTGACAAAAATTGCTGGAAAAAATAAAGTCATTTCTAATCATATGGGAAAAAAAATGCTCTAAAGTACTATTGATTAGAAAAAGGCAAATTAAGAAAATGCTGAGATATCCCTTCATACCTCTCAAATTGGCCAAGATGACAGGAAAAGATAATGATAAATGTTGGAAGGGATGTGGGAAAACTGGAACACTCATGCACTGTTGGTGGAGTTGTGAACTGATCTAATCATTCTGTAGAGCAATTTGGAACCATGCCCTTTTTTTAGTGGCAAGGAATTAGAAACTGAGTGGGTGTCCATCAGTTGAGGAATGGCTGAATAAGCTGTGATATATGAATGTAATAGAATATTATTGTTCTATAAGAAATGATCAGCAGGCTGAATTCAAGAGTCTGGAAAGACTTGCATGAACTAATGCTAAGAGAAGTGAGTAGAATGAAAAGAACATTGTACATAGCAACAAGAAAATTGTGTGATGATCAACTGTGATAGTTGTCTTTTTCGATATCTCATTTGTGAAATATTCATTGGGTTCAAAGTGAAATTCTGATGTAAAACTCATGTTTGGCCAGCATCTGAGACCTTTGCTTTAGTATCTTTAAAGTGCTTAAGAATGGGTTCATCATGTTTCTGAACCATATCACTAAGCAGTTCAACATTTTAGAAACCAGTCAGTCAGCTAAGACTTGGGAATTCCTTTTGGGTCTTCCTTTTTCATCATCTTTTTTCTCCTATTTAAACATAACTTCTCCTTCCATTTCCTCTGAAATCTCTTCAACTGTTTTCTACTCACATTGTTTCTCTCTAAGTTCATTAAATTGCACTGAAGATTTCACCTTCTATTCTCAAAAAGGATCTGGTAAAGAACAGCACACTTTCTCTAAAAAACATGAACTTCCTCAGAGAACTTGGCTTGTACTGGTGGACACTTCACCAGAAGTTTTTTTGAAGACATTCACATGTAACTTAACATCTTTTGACAAACTCTCAATGTATACAGTAGAAGCTTGCACTAAACCATTCAATCTTTCTTGAAGAACTATGAAAACTGAAGAATTTATTGATGAGTTTTGGTATTTGCATTTTCACCAGTTTCTTGTTCTTCCGTTTCTTCAATATCTTCTGCACGTTGTAAGACTTCTAAATATTTCAGATCAGTGACTACTGCAGGGATCAAGCACCCAGAACTGTGCAGGCTGTGACCCACAGCAGTGGAAGAAAAATTTTGGCCCGTATTAATCATTGCTCTAGTAACTAGATGACACTTCCTACAAAATCTTTATGGCTAATTGGTTATTACTTTGTCTACAATGCTCCTATAGTTCTTTTATTTCACTAGCACCTCATTCCTCAGTTGACCAAAACGCATTTCTGGATAAATGGTAGTGATGAAAAAACTCTTCAGGGACACAAGGGGGAAAGAGGAGGAAGGAAAAATTCAGTCCTGGCAATCATGCAATCGCAATGAGTTCCAAAAGCTGAACTGGAACTCAGCACTAAGTTTCCAATAGTTTCCACTAAAGCATGCAGAGAGTAGGCTAGCAAAGTTCATATAAACTCAACTGCAGCTAACCATTGGTCTCGTCACTGATAAAATTATTTCCATTCTTTTCATTTCCTCTACAGTGAGTCTCAACAGAGAAAAGAGGACTGCCCTGCATCTCAGTTAAGAGAGCCCCTGAGGTTCTAATAGTAGCAGAAAAGGAAATGGGAAGTGAAGTAATTCCCAGTCATTGACAGAAATCATTTCCCAAACTAGTCATTTTTGGAGGAGAAACTGTCCACTGTACTAGAAGAAAGATAGACAGGGAATTACTGACTCTTTTCAAAAGATTCCTTGAGAGCAGTACCAGTCGGTCACAATAAAGTGAGGAAATACACTTTGAGAAAACTGCAGAAAATAAAATTGGGCTATTTGTTTTATAGCAAAGGACCAACTAACTCTAATGAAGGAAAGAAACCAAGGAAGAGCACTAGTGTGAGTGTTTAATCTGGAAAAAATATTCTGACCCAAGAAGAGAGGCTTCAAAGCTGCATACCTCAAAGCAGTAGAGGCTCACAAAACAGTGCCCTGGGCAGAGGGCAGGCTAATTCCATCTAAGCACTGAGAAACTTTAAGTAGGAGGCTGCCCTAGACAGAAAGGGAAGCTATGTTCATTTATGACACTAATAATGTATATAAGAATATACAACATCCACATGTTGCTAAATGATTTTGTTTCCCAAGTACTGAGATGTTCATAGTGGTTGTGTATCTCTACTGGCAACGGAGAGCTATTCTACAAACAAGTTGGGCCGCACCTTGAGACTGGGGTAAATCCACAAGTCATGGAGGACACTTAAAAGTCCTTCCATCAGTGCTCCTGGATGCATAAAGCCTATCTCAAGAAGAAGCTGACACAACAAAACACCAACAACTTCCCCTTCTTGAATTTCATGAGACTCTACAGCAGAAAGGATGGAGGCTCCTCTGCAGTCACTCTCACACAGGGCACTATCAGCAGCTTAAAATGAGAGCTCCAACAAGAGAGCTTCAATGAGCAATATATCTGTGTACTCATCGGGTCATTCAAAATTCCTAATCTACATCAGGGTGCAGGGGCTAGGGTCACATCTAAAGGAAAGGGAACAAAACAGAACCAGGGCAGTAACATCACGTAGCTCCAAGAAGTCAATCTTAACCCAGCAACATATTTATTCCAGGAAATTGTGTCATCTTTCCACTTAAGCTGCCCAAGGAAGAATTGCCAATCTCATATTCAAGTCTCTAACCTCCAAGAGTTATTTGGGGTAATCCCCACTGAATTCAGCCTGATTGGCTGGTATGGCAGCAGAGCACACTCTAGCTTTGGCAGATCCCTCAACTAGAGACTTCTGCTGTGAAATCAAGAAGACTGACAACTACATAAGTACACAATTCTATTTGGCATTGCAGTCAGAGTTTGAAAAGTAAACTTTGTTTTTTATTGCTTTTAAAATTTTTTTATTTTAATTAATAATTTAAAAAATTATTATTTATCTTCAAAATATATGCATAGTTTTCAACACCCACCATGGCAAAACCTTGTGTTCTAAATTTTTTTCTCCTCTTACCCCGCCCCCATCTCTCCCCCAGATGGCAAATCATTCAATATATGTAAAACCTGTGTAATTCTTCTATACATATTTCCACAATTATAATGCTGCACAAGGAAAATCAGATCAAAAAGAAAAATAAGAAAACAAAATGAAGAGCACCAGCCTTGAACTCAGGAGGACGCAAGTTCAAATCTGGTCTCAGACACTTAACGTTTCCTAGCTGTGTGACCCTGGGCAAGTCACTTAACTCCAGCCTCAGGAAAAAAAATAAAGAAAGAGAACAAAATGCAAGCAAACAACAGTTGTTGTTTTTGTAAAGTGAAAATTGCTACTACAACTCCCAATCATTTAATTTGTTTCATCCAGTACTTAAACTCTCAACAACTTAATTGTAAAACTTTTTTCATTTTATTGTACTTTACTGGAGGCAAATAGGTGCAATTGATAAAGCACTGGACTCAACTTCATGAGTTCAAATCTGGTCTCAGATGCTTATTAGCTGTGACCCTGAACAACTTATTTGCCTCAGTTTCCTCATCTGTAAAATGAGTTGAAGAAGGAAATGACAAACCATTCCAGTCTCTCTGCCAAGAAAACTCTCAAGGGATCCTGAAAAATGACTCAATGAGAGAATACTTTTAAAGTGATATCTTATTAATTAAACCTTTTTTTCCCTTTTTCTTCTTTATAATCATTCAATTGTCAACACACACACACCCCTTCTTCTTACTCTCTTTAATATGGATAATAAAATAGCTTCTCTTTCCTCTGGGTACCTGCAAACTGCTGTTTGAAACACATCCTTTCTTCTCCCTTTATTAAGTAAGAGTTTACTAAATGGTTACTCATGGTTTGCACCTTGATTTCTTTATTTGTAAAACCATGAAAAACAATGCTTATCCCTAAGTTTGTGCAGGATTATGGTCCTCTATCAGTGCACCTACCTATTGGCTTTGCAGGTGTTTATAATAGCTTATTTTATAGTAACATACCAGTGATTAAAAACTGACACAAAAGTCAAAATATTCCTCAGATAATCAAACTACATTTCTGGATAAATGATGCTAATGGAAGAACTCTTCAGGGGTAGAAAGGAAAAATTCAATGCTAACAGTCCTCCAACTCACCAAAAGATTAACTTCTAAAACTCTGTTTGGAGCTCAGCACTCATTTCCCAAAGGACATAAAACGAAAAAGATGTTATGAATTTGTTAAGAGTAGCCCAGCAAAGTTCACGAAAACTCAACTGCAGCTGAGCTTTGGTGCTATCATTAGTAAAACTGTTTCTACAGAAAAACGTATGGTCCATGTCCTCTAGATCAAGTCTCAGAACACAGAGAGAGGACTGCTTTGAATCCTCTGAGAACAGATCCCCTGAGGTTCTTTATAATGGCAACAGAAAAGGAAATGGGAAAGTGAAGATTTCAGTCACTTTGATTAGTAACAAAGAGAGAGATGCTGGAGAATTCCCAGGAGCAGTGTCGAGAGGGCAAGGATCCCAGCTATCCACCACAGGAGCAGAGACAAAGTCATTCCGAGAGCCAAAATAAGAACCAAAATAAGTGGCCAAATATACATATTATATTTGGGATGTGAGTTAGTTCTTTAAGGACGGTTACTTTGTAATTATACCAGGACCAACTCATAGCTTAGATCAAACTTGAAATCAATTTTGATAATTGCCATATTCTGTAGCTTTATGGACAAACCAAAATTATGTGCCAGATCATTCGTCTCGCTGATGCAGAGATTTTTGACTTTCAGGTCCTAGAGTTTCAAAACAGCATTTTTTCCATGGGGGTACAATCTGAAAGTAGGAATGAAAGTCATGCTAAACAACCAAGTAGTGTTTGCTCATTTCAAAGCTGACAACAGTTGGCTAAAGACAGATTGTAGTTAAATGATCCCAGCATAGCCAATAATGTCACATTTGTTTGTTTGTGTGTGTGTGTGTGTGTGTGTGTGTGTGTGAGAGTAGAGAGAGAGAGAGAGAGAGAGAGAGAGAGAGAGAGAGAGAGAGAGAGAGAGAGCTCACATGCACAATGGCTAAACTGTTTATTTTAGGTGTGAATAATAATATTGAGGCTACTCAATCCATCAATGGACGAATGATCTCATCAAGAACTCTTCTTATATGGTCCAATAAAACAGGAAAATGAACATCATTCATGTGTCTCCAGTATCAGCCTTAGGAATCTACTCAACTTCTCCATCACATGTCTTACTAATAACTAACATGTTGTTTGTAATAACAGCTGACAGATATGATGCTTATAAAGGTTATAAAACATTTTCTTAACACTCATTCAAACCTCAATACAAGCCTGACATAGATAATTCAGTTCCAATTGGAGGCTCAGAGGAGGTTAAATGGCTACAAAGGGAAAGGCTAAACTCTAACCCTAAGTTTCTTCCTGACTGCTGGGTGTCTCAAAAGGAAACTGGGAAAAATGTCTAAATTATCAAAATGTGAAGATCTATGACTGTCCAACATAATGGAATTTGTGAGCTCACTCTGCTAAGGAGATGAGAATTAGAGGCAAAACAGAAATGCTTCTTTTTTCATTACAAATAGGAGCAGGGACAAAATTGGAAATTGTGACAGGCAAAAGGCTGATCTCAGTTTGTATTCCCCATCCAGCTGCCCAAGTGCAAGTAAGAAAGATGGATGGCCAAGAGGATTCCTTTCCTAACTTTTTCTTTGTAAACCTAAATGTGTGTTTATTTTACCCTTGTTTTAATTAGCCTGCTGTCATCTTTGTGTCAAATCCAATATATACTAGTAAGAAACAGATCAGGGGTCACCATTCCAAACTTAATTCTGTTCTCCCTCCCCAGTGCACTCTAAAGCTGTCTCAGGGATTAAACAATTTCCGAACGCTCTATTCGCTCCACATATCACACTGCATTCCTTCCTGAGGTCAAAATTCTCATTCTAGGAAATGAGCAGTTAGAAACTTCGAGTGAAGAGGACTGAGAAAACTGAGCAATAGGCTGAAGACGCTTCTTGTTCTAAGTGTTTATTTTTACCTACTGCCTAAACAGGAGGAAATTAGGACAATTAAGATCAGGAAAAATTACATTCTACAATCATCCTACTAACTTCTTAGCACTGGCCAAGCACCACAAAAATACATAACAGGGGCCAAAAAGAAATGACTGAGAGAACACAGAAAATTCAAAATAGCTTTATTGCTAATGAAAGACAATTTTAAAACATAGGCCTTACTGACTAGCATGTCAGTGTTAGCACCTTCCTAAGCTTATAAAATGTTAGAGCTAAAAGACTATTTGATTCATATATAGAAAACTGACGCTAATTTATAAGAAATCAAACCATTCTCCAGTTGATAAATGGTCAAAGGATATGAACAGACAATTCTCAGATGATGAAATTGAAACTATATCCACTCATATGAAAGAGTGTTCCAAATCACTTCTGATCAGAGAAATGCAAATTAAGACAACTCTGAGATACCACTACACACCTGTCAGATTGGCTAAGATGACAGGAACTAATAACGATGAATGTTGGAGGGGATGTGGGAAAACTGGGACACTGATACATTGTTGGTGGAGTTGTGAAAGAATCCAGCCATTCTGGAGAGCAATCTGGAACTATGCCCAAAAAGTTATCAAGCTGTGCATACCCTTTGATCCAGCAGTGCTACTACTGGCCTTATATCCCAAAGAAATACTAAAGAAAGAAAGGGACCTGTATGTGCCAAAATGTTTGTGGCAGCCCTTTTTGTAGTGGCTAGAAACTGGAAAATGAATGGATGTCCATCAATTGGAGAATGGTTGGGTAAATTATGGTATATGAATGTTGTGGAATATTATTGCTCTGTAAGAAATGACCAGCAGGACGAATACAGAGAGGCTTGGAGAGACTTAAATCAACTGATGCTGAGTGAAATGAATAGAACCAGAAGATCACTATACACTTCAACAACAATACTGTATGAGGATGTATTCTGATGGAAGTGGAAATCTTCAACATAAAGAAGATCCAACTCACTTCCAGTTGATTAATGATGGACAGAAATAACTACACCCAGAGAAGGAACACTGGGAAGTGAATGTAAACTGTTAGAACTACTGTCTATATACCCAGGTTACTTATACCTTTGGAATCTAATACTTAATGTGCAACAAGAAAATGGTATTTACACACATATATTGTATCTGGGTTACATTGTAACATATGTAAAATGTATGGGATTACCTGTCATGGGGGGGGGGAGTGGAAGGAGGGGGGGGATAATTTGGAAAAATGAATACAAGGGATATTATTAAAAAAAAATTACTCATGCATATATACTGTGGAAAAAAAATTCTAAATAAAATAAAATTACCAGTGCTACCACAAAGGAAGGTACCACGAAAGAAAAATCAGTCTGTCAACTCAGAATCAGAAGACATATATTGAGGTTTGATAAGAAGAGGATTTTGCTTTGTTACAAAATAAAGGGAAAGATTCCTCTAGTTAGATGGGGTATTCCCCGCCCCTCACCTGCTTTAAATGATTTACAACTCTGAAAAAAGAAATATCTGCTGCTGACAACAAAGGGCATTAATAGGTGTTTTCACTTTTTGATGTATAATTGTTTTCCACTAAAACCAGTATTTTACATAATAGTACAAGGATGCCATTGCTTCCCATAATTTCAAAATCTTAACTCTGGCTGGTTCCCTCCCTCCATATGGTCACTAATCTCAAAGAACAACTACCCACATCAGTGAGCTCTGGTTTCTGGAGCTAAACATCTGACCTCACAACCAGGCCAACAGAGTGGCTTTCCAGCAGAGATGTTGGTCTCTTCTTTTTGGGGAATACACATTTCCCTGATAACCTCAATCTTTTCCCATTATCCTTCAAGTTCTCACTGGTTCTCTGTGCTACAGTTAGTTCTCTCTGACAGGCCGCAAAGTGCAGGCTCTTCTTTCTGGCAAATACTCTTAGCATTTCCAAATGCACTCAATTATTGACCCCATATGTTAAATAAAGAGGAGACATTTTATACCTCAAAAGCAAATTTCAGATAGATAAGGACCTAGCCAGCAGATAACCATTACTTTCTGCTCTCTAAAACACTTAATTGTGATGAAAATATGGATTTTCCATAGATAACATTTATCTCAATATCTACGGGCACTATCCTACAGCTTTCTAATATACCTTATCATAAACTCAAGACAAAATGTTTTGTTAAAAGCTATACGATGACAAAGAGAAGTTGGCCAAGTTCTAGGATCCCTAAAATTACAATTAGAATGCTCACAGTAGTAAGCTATTAATACATACTCCATAATACTTTCATAATACATTTGGTAATATGGTGACAATTATACAAATAGTCACTACTCAAAAACACCTCTCTTATACATTTAGTTTATCTACTACATTAAACTGATTTTCATATTTAAGGAACAGACACATTAAACACAGAATCCCAATTGCCCCATTCTGAGAGATATGTCTCAAGCAATAAAACAATCAGGTACTGAAGCCCCCTTCCACTAAAGGAACTCTCTCTCCAAAGAAATCTTTCTTGATTTCCTTTCTCCCCACAACTAATCAGAAGGAACTTCCTTCATCTTAGAGCTCTCACAGCACTTCTTGCCTCTCCCACATTTACTCTACTGTGTTATTTGTGTTATGTGCCATGTCATTCCTATTAGGCTAAGCTGTTTGAAAGTAGGAACTTTTTGTAGCTTATTTTCTTTCTTCTTCGATATCAGGGACAGTGATAAACAACTACTGAATTATTCAGACACTAGAAAAAAATATTTAAAATGTCAATTAAGACCAACTTTTGAAGAGTCACCTCTAACATAAATATCAAATACCTCCTTTAAAACATCTTTCTTTAAGTGAAGATAAATTAAACTGAATATTTCCTGAAGAATTTAGTATTGCACTATGGAAGCTGTGGAGAGGACCCAACATTAAAGACATGGGTGAAAAGTTTGTACCTGATTTAGGCAACATTGCAAAAAGTGACCTTGAGCCAAGTAATCCACAGAGAATTACAGAGAGGAGCCAAGTACAAACACAGGAAAAATGCCCAATAAACCTCAACATTGAGAGGAAAGAAGAATCAACAAAGGAAGCCTAATAAAAAGCCACACAAAGACAGCTGAACAGGGCCTTTCACTAGCTTAGACTAGAGGAATTTCCCAATAGTTACTTTAAAAAAAAAACAAAAAAAAAAAAAAACCCTATACAAATTAACTGATTTTCCCCATAAATTTACCAATCAAAAATATACTCTAAATGGAAAAGGGTGATATGATCTTTCAAATATATAAAGCTACTTAGCCTAATTTAATAAAAAATAGGCCAAGCATTAAGTATCTAAACTTAAGGTTTGATGTGAATTCCTATAACATCCAGTTTTCACATTTTCACAAAGAAAAACAAAGTTTCTTAAACACAGTGATTACACATACCTGGTTTCTTCCTCTGCGTTTCCCATAATTTCTTCTTACTAGGGCTTTATAATTCTCATTTTTCTTGGTTAAATAATAATATAAAACACAGTCTGGCACACTCTAAAACGAAACAAGTCAGTTTTTCAGAGTTCAAAAAGATAAAGACTGTAGGCAAATACAACTGATTATACTTTCAAATTTTTTTCAAAATTTTTGAATTTTTTGAAGATTACATTTATAAATAGATCATGGGATATACATACAACTGGCACAAAATAGACTATAGACTTCCCAAGTATAAAAACAATCGTATTTAGGGTTTTAAAAAGCCAAAACACATAAACAATGCTCAAAATAAGAAAAATCAAGAAACCAAGACCCAACATTCCCTGTATGTTGACATTCTCTTATTATATATTACACTCACAATCTCTCACAATTTAATCTTAAATCACAATTTAATCACAATTTTAGAATTATTAGTAATGCCATGTTAAGCCAGTCTTAGTAACTCTGATCAAAATTTAACAGGAACTGTGATACTTCAACTGGAAATTCTTAATGTGTTTGATTTTTAATTCTTCTAGAGGAATATAAGGCTATTTCAGTCCCAGTAGCTATATCTACATATGCCTTATTTGAAACTGAGCAGTTTAATCTAAAAATAAACAAAACCCTCCTTCTGCAGGTGGAAATGTTCATGGTTATTTTTACAATTATGAGAAAGAATAAATATTGAAGCAGTACCATTCTCTCTTATGTTTTTCTACCCTAGGAACTACTTCGACAGAGGATCAAAAGGACACCACCATGTGTATCATATTCTAATATTTCCTCTAGAAGAAGTTCTTTTGTCCTAATTAAGAAATTCTGAAAACTGAAAAGAAAGTGTAATAGAAATAGGTGGCAAATGGCTTACAGTTTCTCCAAGTAAATAAGATATTATCATCTACTGGTTCAGATCCACTGGTCCAGAAGAACAAAGATCTAACTATAAAAGCCCAGCACACTTCAGTATGTTAATTGTTGCAAAGACCAAAATGGTTTTCAATTGAATTACCATTTTTCAGAGGGGCACGGGCACCCTAATTAGACTCTATTGAATCAAATTTCTCCTCCAATAGAAAACTGAAAAATTATATTGAAGCAAGAAAAACAAGAAAAGCTCAATATATCTCTTGCCATAGTTTGGACTCAAGTAAATAAAGAAAAATAATAAAAAAGTCATTACTGATCTAAATATAAACTAGGAGGAACAAAAAAGTCTTTTAAAAATACATCTTATAAACTTTTAATTTACTGGCATCAAATTTTTTGATTTTATAATTTGCTATGTTGAAATTAATGAATATTGTCAGAATTCACTGTCCTAGATTCTGAAAATTCTACATTGATGTTACAAGCATTGATATTCAAAACATCTCATCAAGTTTTTACTTCTAACTGAAAGCAATTCTGATCTTATTTTGATTATGAAAAAGTAGGTGAAAGTCCATTTCATAACTTCAAATGTCTTACTTTCATTAAAAAAACAAAACAGCAATTTTATAAATTATGTCTTTGATATTAAAAATATATTTTTATCTATTATAGGTATAAATAGCTCATGCCTCAGAAAATGCATCTGAGCAATCCAGTTCTAAAGTTATGTTTATTAAAAAAAACATGTTGGAATAGTATGGCAATGATGATTTTTCTATCAGAATCAGCCAGCAAGATTCCTAATGGAGGTGTTTCCATTGTTTTCAAATTGGAAATCAATACAAATAGATTTTTGTTGATCTTCTAGATTGAAATGTAAATAATGCAGATTAATCTTGAAAGTGAATGTGGATACATTTTTGAGAGATGAGAACCTGACTGTTAAATACTGATGAGCACACTCATATTTCTCTATAAACACTGCTTTAGCTAAGCAGGATTATAGAAGAAGGCTCAGGGAATGAAGTCATCATCATAATGGAGACCTGGTTAACTATATTAAAGTGGCAGTTGTATAGTGTTTAAAAGGTTTGTGAAAGAGAGAAACTGGATGTAGACATTTTTATTTAAACTTTTCTTAATGAATATTAACATGTGGAACAATTAAAATTTTGCCACATAATAAAATCTGGATGAGAAATTTTTATTACCTTTCTTTCCAAGTAGGAAGCAATAAGACCAAAGTTCTTTGGATGCTGGACAAACCTGTAATTGAGACAGATGTATTAACAACACTGTTCTTGGATAAGACTTTAAGTAAACATACATACATATTCCCCAAATACTACCTAACAAATCATTGGGGATTATTATGATGGAGAAAGAAAGAGCATGTGGGAAGAGGGAGAAAATAATCTCCTGACATTCCCTTATGTTGCTATTATTTTAACATGAAATATTCAGTTAATTAACTTTGAAATGAAGTTTTTTTTAAAGTAAACTGTGTTAATCCCTTTAACTCCAAAACATGAAACCAAAAATCTGTTCACACATAGGCAACATAAGAAAACTAAGAAGCAAAATTTTAAAATTCACATAACAATGGAAATTGCCTTATGGATCAACTAGCCCCTTCCCCCCCTGAGACCTGTATGCCCCCACATCCAATGATTATAATTTGTAGGAGGGCACTAGTTATACTGCAATTGGTATAAACTATAACAATTAATACAATTGCCAGCCTTCAGTGGAAATAAGTCAATACATACATTCAGTAACTCCCTTACTGTTTTATAACACTAGCTCTATTCCTACTTTTAAAAAACACCTGACCACTTTTATCACATTATACATGCAGGTCCCAAACTGTGCATCTTGATGCTGCAGGGACTCAAAGGGGTGCCATGGGATAGTTTAAATTTTTGAGGATACAGAGTGGTATCTATCTTGTGAACATTACACAAACTACAAGATCAAAGTAGCTCCCACTTTCAACTCAGGCTGGTTTTTTTTTGATAATGTTCACAAATGTTTGAGACATGTTTTTGTTTATTTGTGCTCTTGGTTACATTAGTAACTTCTCCAACTTTTTTGTTTTTAACGCTGGGATTTGATGGTTGCAGTGAAAAAAAGTACCATGTGAATGAAACCCAGTGGAATAGGAAATGACAGTAATGGTGTCTAATCTAATTCCAAAGGTTTGAGAAGTGGTGCTATGGCCAAAAAGCAGATATATTCCAATAGTAACAGTAATTGTGGCTATTTAAAAACAATTAAAAAAAATTATATGATTTTTTTTTCTTTGTTAGGACAGAAGTACTTATGAAATTAAGTATTTTGGCCTAAAAGTGCCAAGAAAAAATTATTATTGTGCAACATTAAGCATAGGAAAAAGTTTGGAGACTTCTTGTACGGCACCTCAGAACTGCTCTTGGTATCTCTTTCCTTTCACTGCCAAAGTCCAAAAAAGCTATCTACACTTAGTGTCTTAATTTTCCCGTTTCCTACTCATTTCTCAAAACCTTGAAATCTCACTTGCAATCCTGATGGAACTAAAATTGCCTTTTCCCAAGTTCTGAATGATCCCTTGTCAAACCCAATGGTCTATTTTTGGTCACCTTTCTTTATCTTTCTGCAGCAAAAGATACCTTTTCCCTAATACTTAAGTTCTATATTTTATCATGTTTATAAGAATTTTGTTCTTTTTCCTTTTCCTATATAAATGGATGCCTCATTTCCCTTGGTGGATCACTATCTATGTGCCAAAGGTATGCCTAAAAGATACCACAGAGTCTGTTCAAGGTCCTACAATATTTTCTCTTTTTCTCTCTCTTTCAGGGCAATCAAGAGTGCCCAGGATCACCAATGTTTTCTTTTATCCACTCTTGGTGACCTCATTAGTTTTTTATTAGTTAAATTATCATTTCTATGCAATCAACAAAGAAAGCGATAGATCCAGTCTTGCTCTCTGGAATCAACTCTAGCCCCACATCACCAATTGTCTAATAGAAACCTTCTGGTAAATATCTATTAAGCATCAAAAACTCAACATCTATAAAAAGAACTTATCTTTCACCCCACATGCGTCCCCCACTCCCCACACTTACTAGCTTCCCTATTTCTGGGAAAGGCAACATCACTCTTCGAGGGACTTAAACTTGCAATCTTGGAGACGTTCTCAAGTCTTCACTCTTCTCATCTCTCAGGTCCAATCTGTTAGCGAGTTTTGTAGACTGTACTTCCATAACATCTCTTACATCTGTTCTCATCTTACTCACAACTGTCATACTACATCAGCCCTTCATCACCTTTTGCCTAAACTATTATAATAGTCACTGCATTTGGAGGCAAGAAAATCTGCCTCCAAATTCTCTCCTTCCTTCCTACTCATCCTCCACACAGGCGTCAAAATCATAATCCTATACATAGTTCTGGCGATGTCATTCTGTCATCTCCCAATTGTCGCAAGGATAAAACATAAGTTTCTCTATTTGATGCATAAAACCCTTCACAATCTGATGCTAACCTATCTTTCCAGACTTATACAAATGATTCTCCTCTTCATAGAAAATTCTAGCCAGAGTGACTCACTGCTGTTCATTACACACAATGCTCCCTATCCCATCTCCAGAACTTTGGCCAGGTTATCCTCAGTGCTTCTAACACACCTTCTCTCCCAACACATGTTATACTCTCCATCTGGTAGCCTTCCTCCTCCCATCCCCAATACTCTGTTTAGTTTGTAGATAATCCCTCTCTACTGATATACCTCCATGTGATTCCCCAATAGAATGTAAGCTGCTTGAGGGCAAATAGTATCTCATTTATGTATTTTGCTCTCCAGTAGGGCACTTAATAAATGCTTGCTCAATAAATTTATAAAGGGGCATTGGCACAGTGTCATGCAAGTTACATGTAATTTTATAAAGAATTATTAAAAGTCTAGTTACTTTTCCTTAAAGATCTCCTTTTCATGGTCAGTCCAAACATTCATGAACTGTCTGTCTTTATAAACTTTCATGGGATCCTCCATGAGACCATTCATGTTGATAAACTTCACCCTTCTTTGTTCAGCATCAAACATCATGGGTGGGATGACAGAGAGCTGACGCATTTGTTTTTCATTGTTCTACAAAAAGAAAAGTAATTTATTTGGGATAATATTTAAAGCAGCAATTTTAAGTTGTACTATAGAAAAGACACACGTATAAATGGCAGAAGTAGAACAGCTTGGAAAGTATTGTGAGGAAGCAGTATGTTGGAGCAAAATTAGCACAGGATGAGACTCTTGGTGTTTCCTCGATGCATAAACTTGAAAAAAGTCACTTAGCCTCTCAGAGCCTCAATTTTCTTCTCTGCAAAATGGGAAGAATGTTCATGCTTTTCTTTTCCTATTGGAAGGACTCAAAAAAAAAAAAAAAGTACATGAAGCACTTTCTAATTTAGAAGTGCTATATCATAGTTGTCCATGCTAATAGATGCTCAAAGAGTATAGTTTAAAGATATTAAATATAAAGATCACTTTTTAAAAATGAAACAATCTGCCAAATAAGGATAATTTTAATTCACTGAGAAAAATTTCAAGAAAATAGCCTGTTAAAAATAGCCTGTCAAATATCTACACAAAAATACACAAAGTACAGCTAATAATAAAAGTGAAGGGGAAGAAATGGCAAAAACCATATAGTAAGAAGGCACTGACATGAAAAGAAACCAGACACCAAGGCAGGGTACATGGCAAAAAGGATTTGAGTAATATTCTAGAAAAGGAAAACCTATTGATAGTAGCATCAGAGAATAAATATTCTGGAGACCATGGGCTTAGTTCCTGGTACATAGTAGGCACTACATAAATGTTAGTTAATAACATTAACTATTAACTAATACTTCAGTTTTCAAAACATATATTGAAGGTGATTCTAGACATTTGTTGACTTGTATTACTAATACTTTTGTTCTTCAAAGAACATTTAAATTTTATCTGATTCTTACCAAAAGAAACTAATTTCTAGGATTGAAATGGAGAGAAACATGAGGCCTTGGAACTTGTGATAGAGAAAGAGAGGAAAGTCAGAAATGTTCTGATAAGCACTCTGAATTTTATGTGAACAAACTTCCAACCATTCAATGATGCAACCATTCTGGAGAGGAATTTGGAACTATGCCCAAAGGGCTATCAAACATGTGATCCGGCAGTGTCGCTACTGGACCTGTAGCCGAAAAAGATCATAAAAGAGAGAAAAGGACCCACATGTGCAAAAATGTTTGCAGGAACTCTTTCTGTAGTGGCAAGGAATTAGAAACCAAATGTATATCCTTCAGTAGGGGAATGAGTAAATAAGTTATAATATATGAATGTAATGGAATATTATTTTTCTATAAGAAAGGTTGAACAGGCTGGTTTCAGGAAATCCTATAAAGATTAAAATGAAGTGACACTGTGTGAAGTGAGCAGAACTAAGAGATCAAGAAGACTATGTGAAGGTCAACTATGATGGATTTGGCTCTTTTCTACAATGTGATGATTTCAAGGCAATCTCAATATATTTGGGATGAAAAATGCCATCCAAATCCAGAGAGAGAACTATGGAGACTAAATATGGATAGAAGCATGATGCTTTTCATCTTTTTTGATTATTTGTTTTTCCTTTTTCATGGTTTTTTCCCTTTTGATCTGATTTTTCTTGCACATACAACATAATAAATGTTGAAATACATTTAAAAGGAGTGCACATGCTTAACTTATATCAGATTGCTTGCTGTCAGAGGAAAGTAAGGAAGGGAGGGCGAAAAATTTGAATCACAAAGTCTTGCAAAAAATCATGGTTTTCTGAAAACTATGTGTTTTGAAAAATAAAATACTATTAAGAAAAAAAGAAACTGCAGCCAGGCCAGGAAGGGCAAAAACCCCCTAAGTAATTAATTCAAAAAACAAAGAGGAAAAAATTCTGAAGAAGAAGCAAAAAGGGAGCTAACCAAGAAAAATTTGGAATTGCCATTTTGATGATGATTATTTAGCCTACCCATGAACAATGAGTCTTTCTCCAATGATTTAGATCTGTCTTTGTGAAATGTGTTTTGTGATCGTATTTGTACAGGTCCTGTACACATCTTAGAAGTCAGATTCCCAAGTATAGTATTTTCAATGTAGCCACAAGTTAAGCAGCAGAATGCAGGTTAGCACCAAAACAGTCTTGAAAGAACTGCAAGATGTGCTTCCTGAGCTTTTCAGTAATCTTAGGAGAGTTAGTGCAGCACTGGAAAAAGGACAAATGTTACAATTCTCTATCAGGAGGAAAGAAAACCCTACAAAATACAAAATAATAAGCCTGACTTTAAGTTCTGACAAAACTCTTGAATATCCAGCTCACCTAGATTTCAGCAAAGCAGCTGATAATTGTTTCTTATGTTTTCTTTTCCTCTCTTTTGAGAAAAGATGTAATGATGTTGGATAAACAACAGGAGAATTTAATCTATTTGAGACTAAAACTGCATGGCCTGGTGTCAAATGGAAAGGAATTTTCCTATGGAGGATCCTAGGGATCTTGGTCAGCTTCTAACTCTCTAGTACAAACATATTTATCAATGACAATTGATGATATAGGTGATGTGCCTATTAAATTTGCTAGTGATACAGAAACTGCATCATTCTGGATAACAACCAAGGTTCAGAAAGATCTCTGTAAGGCCAGAACACCAGGCAGCATCAAATAAGATAAAACTGACTAGGAAAGAAAGGGGGGAGGAAAAGGGAAAGAAGGTGTAGACAAGAATCCATCTGAAAAAAGTCTTGAGGGATTTACTTAAAAGATTCAGTGGATAGAACACCAACCCTGAAGTCAGGAAGACTCAAATTCAAATACAGCCTCAGATACTTAACACTTTCTCACTGTGTGACCCTGGGCAAGTCACTTAACCCCAAATGCCTCAGAGGGGGGGAAAAAAAAAAAAAAAGATTCTCCAAATGTGTCAATAGAATGACATGAAAGCCAAGAAAGCAAACATGATCAAAGCCAGCATTAAAAGACGGTCCATTATAGCATCTCATTTTTACAAGGGAATTAATCTTGACCACATCTGAAATGGACTATCCAGTTCTAATACATCTTTGGGAAGACACTGCTAAGAATGGCAAAGGCTCTCAGGCTGAAAGAACTAGAGACATTTAGTCCTAGAGAAAAAGCTTGGTGAGTAGATGATAAGTTGCATAAGTGTTTGAAGGAGGAATGACTAAACGAGCTTTGTTTGGCAGAACTACAAGTAATGTGTGGGAGTTACAATTCCAAAAAAAGAAATGAAAGCTTGATGGAAATGGGCTGCTTTCACAGTCAGCAGGTTCCCCCTCAGTCAATTTCTCCCAGCAAAAACCTGAGTGACCAGTGACTGCAAAGACTGGAGAGCACGGTCTTTTTCAGGATGACACTGGGTGCCCAAGGTCTCACCCCCTTCTGTAGGACAAGGAGTAAATGGGCAGCATGGAGGAGCTGGATGGAATCTTAGCATTCACCTACTTCAATTTCCTCATTCTAAAGATAAAATGAAGCTTCAGAGAGTTAAGTGACTTCACCAAGATCATACATAGAAAACTTTTCTGAAAGAGGCTCTGAGGGAAAGAGGGGGAAGAGCAACATTTTCAGATAATAAACTAAACCATACAAATAAGACTGCAAACCTTAGGATGCTTCATTTTAGTTTAATTTAAACATACTGAGCTGGGTATAATGAAGGCCTTGTTGCTCCTTCTGCAGAGTATAAACTGTGGCTTTAGGAAGGTTAAGTGTTTTGCTGAGGATTCCACAGAAGGCCAGTGGCAGGGGTAAGGTTGAAGCCAAATCTGTGTGATCTGACTCAGAGTTTGGTCATTATATCCAAGTTTAGCATCAAGTAAAAAATTTGTCCAATCCCTCCAAATTATTTCTAAGTCTTTGTTTAACAGTCATGTAGTCAGAAGGTTATATAATCACAATAAGAGCTGATTTAATTTAGTAGCTTACTATATTTAAACAATTTTACAAAGTTTTTCATTTGATCCCCATGACCCTACAAGGTCAGCATAGAATATGATTATTAAACCCATTTTACAGTTTAGGAAACAGAGGGCACTAATGGTCACTAGACTCAGGATTCAAATGCACATCTTCTCATTCAAAATCCACTGTTAGTTTTTTTCATCTACATCAAAACTACAGGTATGCCCTACAAGAGATCAGTTCCATAGGAATACATCCTTATGCTTACATAGTAAATAACATGATCATCTTAAGCAGGGTCAGGGATAGGTAGATGAAAGAATGTAGAAGAACTGGGAAGTTATATATAATAATTTTTCAGGTCCTCCTGAAGAAAATCTTCATCACTTTCAAGCTCTATGAATTCCTAAACAGGCTCATACACGAAGCAAACTTAAGTCAAAGACAGTACTTCACAAAGAGAGATGAAATTTCCCAGGACAAATGCCATAACAAAGAGAATCTGCATTTTAAAAAAACTTCCCACTGCCAAAGAATGGTCCATGGATAAGCAAAATGTTATCAATTTAAGTATTTGGAACAATTTCATATAATCCCATGTTTTGTTTCTTCAAATATCTGAAAAGATAAATGCAAATGGCAGCCATCTACTGGGGAAAGCCCTAAATTGGGAGTTAAGGACCCAAGTCAAACTCATAATTCTGCAGTTGTTTCAAAGGCCCTCTAGCTCTAGGCCTTATCTCCCATATGGAGATAAGCTCAGAGGCTCCTTCCAGCTCTAAATTATGATTCTAGGATTAGAGTAGAATAGACCATCAATACAAAGGTCTTCTCATTGGCAGATGGGGCAACTGAAGCAAATAATAGCTCATGACTTGCCAATCACACAAGCTGACAGAATAGCTAGGATCTGGAAAAGCCAAATCCCACAAGTCCTTCAGAAAAGAGAGCTAAACTCTTGAACATGCTCCTGTCTGATCATAATACCAAGCCATTCTTGGACTACCCTTACCACTATACTTGTCAAACAATCCAAACACCTAAATCACCATTCTCTCTTCCCTCCCTCCATCAAAAAACCCAAATGTCTCCAATCTAAAGTTTCAGAAGCAATGAAAATGAAGTGAAAAAAGTTAAAAGAGAAAAATAAGTGAGTAGATGCAGAAAGATTATATTTATAATTCCTCTACAGAGCTTACATCAAATTATAGCATTATCTCTTGTAAATATATTACGTTCTTTAAATTAGGCGCTCTTTCTGTGATTACCCTCACCTCGCTATTCTTGATTTGTACAAACCACCAACTTTGTTGCTAAATCTGTAAATAAAGTTGAGGTCCACCAGTGGGTATAAAGATCTAGTTAATCTTATAAGGACGTGTACCGTGAAGATAGAATCAGTCATTCATAGACTTGTCCTCTTCTCTGAATAATGCATAAAAATATAGCTCTCTAGGGGCTAAGACTGAAAGAGGCTCCATAAAACCTCCAAACCAATCACCAGGCTTACCTCCTGCTCAGAGAGGCCATCAATAATTTCAGAAATCTCATGCTCACTTCGTGCAATTGTGGCAGAAAGACCAGCTCCTCTCTGCCCAACCCTAGACACAAGAAGAAAAGTTCAAGCAGAATAGAAGATCTTTTACATTTTAAAGTATACGATCATTAAATTTACCATACTAATTTCTAGAGGAGGGCATTGTGTTTTGCTTTTTAAATATCCTGTTAAAAACACAAAAATGAATGCAAAAAAAAATTTAAAATTTGACTAAATAAGCAGGCTAGGTAACATGAGGCGATCACCATGTAAATGAGTAACTATTTAAAAGCTGATCCAAACATTTAAAGGCCACATGCTCAACAAGTGCACATATGGGAGAACCTTCTGGAAGAGTATTCTTAGAGTCGGTTGTTTTTTTTGTTTTTTTTTTTACAGCTGCCGATTTCATCTAAACTTTAGACAGGAGCCTCTGGTCTGTCTTTCAGCCAAGAGTAGCATGGCTAAGGAGTATGACAAATGTAGCATGGCTAAGGAGTATGACAAATGTTTTTTTTTTTTTTTTTTTAAATATCCTCCAATATAGAATTAAGTGGGATGAAAAGGATTTTCATATTTCTGGTTTGCAAGAGATAATAAAAACTAAAAAACTCAAAAATCTTTACCAATAAGCATTTTATTTTCTAAAAAGAAAAATAAGCTAGAATTTATCCAAACAAATAAAAAGAATTTCTTAAACTGGATAACTTGTTATCAATTAACATCACCACAAACCTTTTTAAAGGTATTGTTAGAATGACTATAATGTGGAATTCAGATGCTCTGCATGGCATTGTCATCTATATTCACAGTCATTCTTAAAGAGGATTATATGTTCAAAAACTAGAAAGCAATTTTTAAATATTCTCTTCTACTCAGTTTTGCCCCAAAAAGAAAAGTTTAAAAAATGATAAAAGTAGATGACTACCAACTATTTGATTCTAAATAAATGTACTAGAGCTTTATTTTCCTTAATTTGATAAAGTGGTACAATGCATAGTGATAGTCAAATTTTTCATTGGAAAAAATGTTATAGATATTATTACCTCTGAAATCTTTCTTGTTGTTCCCTTTGCTTTCGAATTTCTGGAAATTGTTTTTCATAGTATTCTCTGGTTTTACTCTCTTTAGCTTTCCTCCGGGGATTATTCTCTATTCTGTCCACTTTTTTCTCCCATGCCTCCATGAGCTGATCATAACGCTGGCAGATTTTCTGTTCCTATTTAATATGGAAAAAAGAAGTTAATTATGGACAAAATATAACTGAAAGGCTTTGAATAGCATTACCCTGGTGTGTCACAAATATGTGACTTTGTCAAAGGGATTACACTTTAAATAGAATTTGAAAAGGCAGGTCGCTCAGTGGTGATGTCTCTATTCTGAAGAGTCAAGTAAATGGTGATTTCATTACCCAACTCAATTAGATAAAAGTACTTAGAAAATATTATTATTATTATTAGAGGGTGTACGTGTATATGTGTGTTATATTATACTTAGTTTGTCCACACTACAGGTTACACTGGTTGAAAAGGCAGAAGAATATTTAGAATACTCTGAAGAGTAGGCTAATACCAGGGAATAAGCTTTTTTTTTTTTTTTTTTTTTTTTGGCTGAGGCAATTGGGGTTAAGTGACTTGCCCATGGTCACACAGCTAGGAAGTGTTAAGTGTCTGGGGCTGAATTTGAACTCAGATCCTCCTGACTTCAGGGCTGGTGCTCTATCTATTGCCCACTTACAGCTGCCCCGAAATATCTTTCAAAAGCACAAGAGTTTCACCATCACAAACTAGAACTGTGTCAAAAGCTTTTAGCAAAGGGTGACAACTTTAAATTCATGCTCAGTTAACAACATTGTAATTAAAAAAGAAAAAAATTCAAGTGTTCATTATTAAATAGTCCTCCAAAAAGAAATTTGATTTAAAAGCTTTTCAAAGATAAAACACAAAATTTGCGCTCAAATTTCAAACACAGATAAGCCACATGAGCAAGTTAAGGTGAGGAAAAAATAATTTGTCAGAATCTAAATGTTAGAAATAAAGTTATCAAAGGCCAATGAAGACAGTATTGTTTACTGACTTCTCCCAGATGATCAACCAGTGAAACTTATATTAAAATTGGGACTCGATTGAGTCTAACTTCGTCAAAAGTTCTTTATATAATATCATTCTTTATATTAATTTTATTGTCACAATTATATTAATAATTAATTCTATTAATAACAATAATTATCTATGTTAGAAGAAAAGTTTTGAAATTATTTCATTAGAAAAATTATCTATTTAAGGCTTTGAGGATGAACAGAAATTTTTTTTTTTTTTTTTTTTTTTTTTTTTTTTTACAAATGCAGCTCTTTGCTGTCTTCTATTTAGCAACAATTCCTATTTTGTTTTTCTTAAAATACCACATTCAGGACCTTAACAATTAAACTACAAATTCATTCTGCTTTAAATTTAAAAGAGTAACATTTTATTTTGATATTTTAAATAGAAATAGACAAACTATAGTTTGCCTATGAAATGTCATATGAAGAGTACTATAAACTGAAAAATAGAAATTAAACATTGCTATAAAAATTACATCCAAGAAGAATTAGGCTCGTTAAAATCTAAGCATATAAATTTTTTTTTTTTTGCCATTTTCTAATTAAGTTCAAATTAAATCAAATTAAAATATATTTCTATCACCAGGTTTTTAATAAAGAGACCTTTAAGCAAAATTATTCAATTTAAAAGTTAGGGAGAGGAAAGCACAGCCCGCCCCATTCAATCTTCATAAATATTTTTAAAACCACTTACCAATAGTCTTATTCTGGCTGGATAAAAAGAACATAAAATATCGAACCAATCTAAGAATGACACACACAAATATGAAAACTACGACCCCACAACGCTGGTGGAAGTTTTTATTACAATAAGTCAACATCCTCATCAGCCCAACTCTGCACACAGTTGTTCCTCCTGGCCATGGTGCGGAGAAGAGTGGCTGCCTACGCAAACAAACAAAAAGGTTTGTACAAATCTCAGAGACATTAAGTCAATAAGGAGAAGCCCTCACCCTTTGCTTTCTTGCATGATTTCTTCTTTTAAAAAATAAGATGAGTTTTTTCCTCATCACCTGGTTTCTAGAAGAGAAAATATCATTTGTGAAAGTGAGAAAATAATACAAGTCAATAACTGATTTACTCTCTTCATCAAATAGCTTACTGACATGGGAAATCAAGTCAAAATGACTTGAGAATAATTTTCATATAATAAAGTTATCTCAAAATTATTTTTTCAAAGCCAGAAAATTAATATTTAATAATTATAATTGCCTAGAAGGTTTCCTCTTCCAGATTGAGGAAACTCATAAAAATATGTCAATTCTCAATTATTCCTGTTCAATTAAATACAGAAAAATCAAGCTTTCAAATCGAACATGCTAATATGCTAATACCTATTCCCCTTCATCATGCTGTAAGCAGGCCCTTTGTCTGCTCTAAACTAGGAGAGACTGCAAAGGCAGAAGTGTCTAAAGATCGCAATCACTCCAGGAAAGACTCAGCTGTGTAAGCTAAGAGTTTTCCTTTTACACAAGAAGCATGTGTTCCATTAGAGAAAGTTGGTAATAGAGAAATAACAGTCCATTTCCAGCAACTAATTAGAAACAAGAGAAAAGAACTGTGCAGGAGACCTCTATGAGGAAGCACAGGTTCATGATTTTGAAGTTTTGTGATTTTCCCAAAGAAAAGCAAGAAATTTGTGCAAAAACAAAAATATATCCCAGAGCAAAACTGAAATGACCTTCGGATTAACCACGTTACTGTTCCATTGCTATTGCAGGAATATTTGAGATTAGACTATATAGGAAAAGGAGCCTAGAATCACAGAATCATTGTAATATACTTCACCAATTCTATATAAAGTAATGGCCATAGAAAAACAATAATTATGTATATCATACTGTACATATATTCAATTACTGTATATGCATTAGTGCATAATATACACTCAACTGTATGCAGGTCAAATAATTCACATACATTCAATTTTATCTAATTTTAGTTTCTTGAAAAATCAGAAATACATATCCATCACAATTTATAAGTTCTATTTGAAAAGGTAGTTTACTAAGAACTCAAATAAATCTTAAAACTCAAACAGATGAGTACTGAATGTATGAGAGAATACAAATGAAATAGAAGACAGTAACTGTTCCTCAGGAAATATATGAGAGATATACAATGCACAAAATAATTAAAATGAGGTGATTGAAGAAATTATCTAGATTTTTGTTTGCTATTACTTTTGTAGGTATCACAGATTTATTCCATGTTCTAACTTTATGCTGATGCTAGTCAGTCATTTCAGTCATGTCTGACTCCATCTGAGGTTTCCTTGGTTGGTCATTTCCTTCCCCAGCTCATTTCACAGATGAGGAAACTGAGGCAAGCAGGGTGAAGTGGCTTGCCCAGTTAGTACCTGAGGCCACATTTGAATTCCCAAAGAATCTTCCTGATTTCAAGCCCAGAGCTCTAGCCATTGTGCCAACTAGCTGCCTTTCATATTTTATGTTTAAAATATTTTAAATAATTTTTAAAAAAATAAATCTTGTTAACCTCTTTTTTCAGTTTAATGGTATAAGTATCCCACAAGACAAGGCAGTAAGAATGTATAATTATGTTCATGTTCTTACAAATCTTATATTTATAAGGAGCTTTACCCCAGACCAGAATTCAGGTCAGTAACTGTTATTCATATACATAGTCTTACACATTCTTGGCTAAATAATCTTTGCCACCAGTATTCGAGTGAGCTCTTGCTCATGGGTGCAATGGGGTTTTCTGTTTCACTTGTACTCTCAGCAAGAAATGAGAAAAATTAACAACATGCCACTGGCATCAATATTAGTAAACAATAATATATCCTCTTGTTATGGCTAGCAAAACATTCAATAAAATATATGAAAACATTATATTGGAGCTTATCTCATTTTTTGGTAACTTACTAACAAATAATTTACCAGAAAGCATATTAAAATTACAAATCAAAAAACAAAACAAAACAAAACAAAACAAAAAAAAGAGCAAGATCCCTAATGATCCACACCTCACTGCAATTATTTTACGCAAGTCATTTTCATTTCACTTAAGCTCTGAGCCCCCAAACTGGTATCCATCCAGGCCTCATCCTACAATGAGCAAGGATAAGGACTTTGAGGGAGCGAGCAGTCTCCTCGCGCTTCCAAGGCACAAGGCGCCAGGACATTAAATGGCAGAAGGGTCTACAAATACCGTAGCTGGCAAGAGGCATGGAAGGGATTTCCCTAGAATAGGATTGTGAATAATGATAAAATGATCCGTGGCGCTTCTACTTTGCAATGGCAGATGTGGCTTGGTGGGGGACGGTGTCATCACTAGTCTTAAATGAAAAAGCTTCATTATCTTACTTCATCATGCGCCTTGCAGGTGCTCCACTGAAAAAAAGACAAAACAGGAGGCAAAAAATTCAAGCCTCAAGGTAAGCCATTTCAAGGTTCAGTATCCACTCTCTACTAGCGATTACAAAACCAGCCAGGTTATGTCACAGTCTATTTCACTTTTGGTCTTGGGGAACTCAAAGCTGCTCGCCCAACCCCCAAGAAATCAAAGGGAGCTAACACAACGTGAGAGCAAAGGCCCGAGTCTCAAAGGCCTCTAGGACTTTATCTTACAGCAAGCAGTGACCAACAGAGGACAGCCTCACTGACAGAGAGCAGTGCCTTATGGGTGGCCTCTAAATGACAGGATTCCACGATCAAGAAATACTTACGTCTTGATGTTTTCATGGTACACCTTGGTGTCGGACGGCTGGTTGTAAAGTGGCTGTAAAATTTTTAAAAAAAAGAAAAAGAAAAAAGAAATCATTCCTGATATCTATGGAGGATGCAACAGAATATATCCCATGAAGTGTACTCTGAGAAATCTGATATTTGCCCAATCTGAAACATGCCCAAAGAAAGACAACTCTTTGTCTTGCTTTTCCTCTTTTTAGTGAGAATGTTGTTTTGTTTTTTAAATCCAGAAATTGGGCTCATGTCTGATGATGGAAAAAAAAAATGTCATGGGTATTTTAAATTTCAAGTTTAGGGTAGCCATTAACATCATCACTGCATCTTTCCCTCCCTAATAATCCAAATTTACTGTCCTACCAAACAGGATAGAGGAAATGCAGTGGGTTCCTCATATACATAGGACTTCCAACCCTGTTTTCTTATTCACAATGAGTCAAGAGAGCTAGACTTCCTAGAGAGTGGGCTGGCCTGAAGGCAGCAAGGTTCATGTCCTAGCACTGGCCCTTCTCGGCTATGCAAACTGGTCAAGGTATTTAACTTTCTGGAACCCTAGCAAAAATCCTAAAATCTCAGATTACAGAAAGGTGCCAAACTACATGGGGAAGAGGGTCTAGCAGTGATGAGCTAATCAATCTGGACTGATAAAGGAAGGATCCATCAGGTTTGGCCTTTGCACAGAGGGTAAGCTTGAAGCACAAGCTGAGTGAGGCCCTGTGAAGATGCAAAGGTTTTTATCCAAGACCACCAACTTCAATAGAAGTTTGGAGAAGTTGATTATGGGAAGGCTGGGAATCAGGGGAGGAATGTTTTGCAGCCCTAGTAATTCCAAACAACTGACTATTAGGATGTGGAACAGTTAACAGAAGTACCCACAAAAGGCACAACCAACTCATATTAAGAATAAGTTCTACATTCTTCTGCTTTTCTTTTTAAATTTTGTTATTTAAAAAAAAAAAAAAAAAAAAAAAAAGAAGGTTCTCTGGGTAAAAAGGATGCAGATAGCAAAGTTCAAACATGTATGAAGTTTTGCCTTTTAGGAGAAAGGGTAGGGGGAAAGAAGGGGGAAAAAAATTTGGAACATAAGATTTTGCAAGGGTCAATGTTGAAAATTACCTATGCATATGTTTTGAAAATAAAAAGCTTTAATAATAATTTAAAAATAAATAAAACAACCCTTGAGGAAGGGGAAAAATATGTATAAAGTTCTGCTTTCTAGGGGAAAGGAGGGGAAAAAATTTGGAACATAAGGTTTTACAAAGGTGACTATTGAAAATTATCTGTGCATATGTTTTGAAAATAAAAGGCTTTAATAACAATAAAAAAGTAAAACAACCCTTGTGAAAGGGGGGAAAAAATGTGAAGTTCAAAAGGCATCAATTTTTGTAAAAAGAAAAAATGAAAAAGAGAATAAGGAACATAGGAAAACCACATTGGAGAAAGGCAAAGGCTCACTCACCAGCTCAACTTTGGGACCAAGACCTTCAAAAATTTTATGAGCTTCTTCTGCTTTTTTCTATAAGTGATAAAGATATTGTTGTATTGAATAATTATAGTTGAATTACTGAATATAATTATAAATAAAAACAAAATAACCACATATTGAAAAGCCCATACAATTAAATAGATCATTCTGTTACTAACATCACTACCTAAAGCATAGACAATCTTAATGCATTTTGCATTTACGTTTTTAAATGTATCTCTTCGCTGTTATCTCCAAAGAGCCTTCCCCTTGTAACTAATTAAAAGAGAGAAAAAAGTTCTGTTAAAGGCCTACATTGAACAACATATGCATTCTAATACTAAAGTCTCTGCCTGCTACAAAGAGAGGTGCAGTATATGTCTAGCCTGATCATTTTAATTCCTCGATGGTCGGTTTCAAGTGTTTTCAGCGGTTGTTTTTAGTTTACATTACTGGAAGCACTACGCAAAATGGCTTTCTGGTTTAGTTTACCTGGTTTAGTTTCTCCTCGACATCCATCCACATAATTCTTCCCCTTTCTCTGATTCTTCATGTCTGTCATTTTTTACAGCACAGTAACATTCCAATACATTCATATAGCACAATTTGTTTCCCAATTGAATGTCACATTAATTTCCAGCTCTTTGTTACTACAAAAAATGCTGTAATAAATATCTTGGCATATATATGGGACATTTCTGTTTTTGACCCTACACATGTGTGTATACATACAGATATATAAGGTATACAGACATAAGCAGTGTTATCTGTAGGTCAAAGGAAGCAGATGTTTTGATTACTTTCTTAGAATAATTCCAAACTTTTTCAGAATGATTAGACCAATCTGCAATTCCACCAACACTATATATGCCTGTTTTCCCACCAGTCCTCCAATATGAACTGTTTCATGTTTTGTCAAATTTAACAATTTGATAGATCTAATATCTGAGCTGTGTTGACTTGCATTTCTATTTATTAGTAGTAATTTGGAGTAGTCTTTCATGTGTTAAATCACTTATCCACAGGAAAATGACTCAATCTTAAATATTATGTTAGTTCTCCTTACATCTTAATTCTCAAACCACTAGGAGTATTTAATGCAAAGGTTTTTTAAAAACAAATTTTTCTATTATACTTGTGTTGATTCTGTCCACAGAAAAGTTTTTCAATTTTATCTTTCAGGATGTCTTATATCTCTTGTTTAAGAATTTTCACTCTAACTGAAATCATGGAAAATACCTCTATTTACTTTACTTCAATTATCTTAAATGGTGATATATTTTATATTTAATTGAAATAACAATTTTAAACTTAATTGTAGTACATGGTGTGGAATGTTGGTTTAAACCTAATACTGAACCAATCTACTTTCTATTTTTCCCAATACTTCTTGTCAAACAGGGACTCTTTCCCCAAATAGTTTATTTATGTTCAGAGTTTAGCTGTTTCTGATTCATGCTTACCTAGTCTATTCTTCTGATTTATTTTCAATTTTTTTGGCCTAGTATTATAGTTGTAGTGATTCTTGCTTTATGATATAATTTGAGATCTAGAAAGAATGTTTTTTCACACAATGCTAGAAATTCTAAATTCATTTCTCCCAATAAATTTCTATTACTTTGTCTGCTTCTATAAAGTAGCATATAAAATAACTTGTGGACATTCTATTCATACAATATATCTATGATTTAGGTAGTGTCACTATTTTCAATATAATGACACAGTCCAAACTTGGGCACTGATTATCCTTCCAATTATTTCATTTGTTCATCAATTCTTTAGAATATTTTGTAGTCAATTTCTGTTTTATTATTTTGAATAATTTTACTTTGTATTATTTTCTTTTTAAAAAATTTGCTACATAGAAATACTATTAATTTTTTGCAAGTTTAATTTGTGCACTGTTATTTTCATGAAGGTAAAAGTCTCCAATAATCTTTGCCAATTCTCTTATTAAATTTTCTACGTAGACCATCATGTAGTCTACAAAAGGAAATAATTTCCCCCTTCCTTTCCAATGTTCATACCATTAATTTCTTTCTTATCTTGTAATTATTGATACCATGCTAAAACTACATCAACTATTTGCGAGAAGGAGCATTCTTAATTTGCCTTTCATGTTTATTAGGAATAAAGCTTTGAGAATTGTTAAAGCCAAATAGAAATTAACAGCAAAGCTTAACTTTAAAAGTTAGAATTTTCTCTAACTAAAATTAATTGATTGTAAACTCATTTTAAAAAATAAATTTGAAACACATTTCTGGCTCAAATACTGATTTCATTTACCATGTATAATAAAGTTTATTGATTCAGGCTAAACTAAAGTCAGATTAAATTAGGGAATAGTCACAAGCATACGGGAGATATTCAATTTTGATCAAAAGAGAACAATACTTCTTTCTAATAAGTTTTATAATTTTAACATGAAACTTTTGTTTGTTTGTATTGTTAATATATGTATTAATGGCTCAAGGCATATGGAAACAAAATAAGTCCTTTAATAGGTAGACCATCTCCTTTATGAGTTTAATTTAGTACACAACAAAAAGCAATATTTGAATATCTATTAACAAGATGAGGGTAAGTTGATGTCTTTGATAACATTAACATAAGTCCTTGCCCTTAAGAAGTTTGCAATTTAATTTGGAAAAACAAAATATAAACACATGGGGGGAAAAATCATGAGAAAAATATGAAAAAGGAATATGCTATTTTACACTATCTGCTTGGGAAAACACCTTAAAAATAGTGCCCATATCAATTCAACCAAGTCCCTGATGAACAAGAGAAGAATCCCATTCAGGAGTAATCAAAGAAGAATGACCCAAAGCCCAAAGGACTCCTGGTGAAAAACACTCTTTGGCCTCCAGAGGGAGAACTGAGGGCTTCTGAATACAAACCAGAGCACCCTCACTCTCTTTCTTTCTTTCACTTTTTTTTTCTGGTCCATAGCTTCTTGTGCAAAATAACTGTACATGTATTATCTATAGCAGATTAGTCATAATCTCAGGAAGTACAGAACTTAAAACTTTTTTTTTTTTAAGGTAAAATTTGATTTTATATGTAGTTGGAGAAAACAAAAATAAACTATTATGTAAATACAAACAAGCAAAGGAAAGTGACCAGAACGATGAAGAGCTCCAAGAAACAGCAGAACTGGCTGATGGAGGACATGGAAAACCCAGAGGGGAGAAGACCTCAGTTTTTTCTCTTAGGAAGAATGGGGTAATAAGGGAAGAGCAACATGGTAATTCTGTCAGAATGCCTGACCAGGCACCATGTACAGAGGGCTCAAACTTGTGCTGCTTAGCTCCAGAAGGCAGAACAAGGACAAACATAGGTGATGTCTGCTGCAGGAAATAGTGAGCTACCCATTGCTACCAGCAAAGATTGGATGGCCACTTATCAGGTATGTGCAAATGGAAATTCTTATTGAATTTGATGGCCTCTAAAGTCCCTTCCAATTCTGATCAATTTCTGATCAATTGAATTTGAATTCAAAACCATTAGCTTAACTGCTAGTAGATATATCAAATTCAGGCAAAATTAAAGTCTCATTTTCCCATAATGCTTTAAATCACGAGGCAAAAAATTATAATCCATATTTATAGTTCCTACTTGCTCTGCAGTCATTCATTTGCAAAGTATCTCCCTCTCCCCTCAAAAAAATAGATAAATAAACAAATAGAGTATTTGGAGAAATTTCTCTGCTCAGCTCCAATAACTACTTTCCAACATGTATTATTCTGAAACTTGAGAACCAATGAATTATTTCTGGAGTCCACAGCTGTGTGAAGTAATTGCAGGTCATGAGACTGTTTTCAATATTATTACCCTGGTAAAATGGTATGTTTGGCAACCAAAAGAATTTCAGTCTGAACTTTAAATCTAACTCAAGCAGAATTTTCTTCCAGAATAGCTTAATTCTATAATGTCCAGCTTTGCTTTTCCAATCATCCTCCTCAATGTTTCTCACATAACTCCTTATGAACACATCATCGTATGAGGAACTCAAGTTACATGTACTTAAAATGCGGGGTGGAGGAAATGAAGACTATTTCTATTATCTGTCTCACCAAAGGCTGGTGTAATAATGAAATAAGTGTTTTATAAACATTAAGATTCTTTCCTTTCTCTCCGTACTTCAAATGTCTAATCCTGTCCTAGTGCTAGGACAGGACAGTGCCATACTAGAGACAATGATTCAGTAGATACTTAATAAAGGTTTATGTTTTTTTTTTTTTAAAGTAAATAACCAATAAAGTGCTAAGTAAAGTAAGCATTATAAGCCATTAACAGAAAAACTAATAATTTAATAAGTCTGACAAACCCAATCTGTAATCAAATTGGAAGACATAAAAGGAATGAAGAAGAAAATATTTTATTTCATGACCTTACACCTAAAAATTCTTCTCCTTTGGTGCCCCACTATTTAGGATTGATCAATAGAGATTTTTAAAATATGTTATGAAATATATAATTTTATACTAATTACTAAAGAGGAAGTTAACATCTTCACTATCATTAACATATCACTAATATTACAAACTTCACATTACATCTTTTAGGATTTTAAAGAACAGCTGGACATATACTAATGTTACAGCCTAAGAAAATGAATAGTCAGGAGAACTTTTTTCTGCCGGGCACAGAATTCAGAATGACAAGAAATGCTTCTCTAGCTATCAAAAGGACATATAGCTATGACTAAAATTAAATTTAAACAAAATTTTCCATCAAATATTTTTTTCTGTAAGAATTACACTAACACTTGATTCATGTGTTTTATGTCTATAAATCAAATAACTAATTATAAACATCACATGAATTTACACTTATATTTATGTTTCATTCACACTTATGAAGATAATGAGTCAATGATATTTAGCACAAAATACTTAAAAAGAAAAATGATAGCCTGTCATGATACCAATTCCCTAGCATCCACAAAGTACTTATAACTTAATATTTATCTCAAGCAAATTATTAATTAAAAAGTTAGGTTTTGGGGAGGGGGAAATTTAACTATGAATCTAATTATGAACCTATAAAGAAGCTTTGTACACATAAGCATTCTCATCAGTTTTCCATTTACAAATATCATATTAATTTACAGCAGACACTTATCAAAGGAAACACTTATCAAAGGGGAAAATCACATAGCTCTCATCTTAAATTGGACCTGATTTACTCCACTACAGCATTTGTTTTGAATCAAGACTAATTCCTCTTGGTCCCTAAGCTGGTTTATCTGACAGGACCCTTAGCTTTGTTGTATAATGAGCAAATATTTTGATGGCTGCACTTTTCATAACAAGCAAGTCAACTGAATAATCACAGTTTTTATATAACACTTTATGACAGTTTCAAGCTAATAATTTCTTTTCCGTTATCATTTAAAACATTATAAACTGTTGGCTAAGTAAGACAGTGTTTAAGGAAATAGTTAATTTTAAAGCATGGATCTGATTAAAATTATAAATTTTATATATAGGAATTCAAACAAAGCCACAATTCTTGTTACATAACTTCTATAAGTGTTAAAAGCTGACTAACAGAGAAAAGGTCAAAGATCTATAAATTCACATGTATTACAATTGTGTATATACAAATGACTATCATTATCTACGCCAATTTTTTTTTTTAAATCACAAATAGTGCTTTTGTTACAATAGCTTGAACAAAAATGGGAGGGTGAGGGGACCACATACTAACACTATTGTAACTGTAGTCCATTTCAAACCAATTGAAATTTTTAGTTCAAAGAAAACAAGAGATAAAGAAGTTATTTCATGAAGCAAGGAAAGCTGAAATTGGTTTTAGTCTTTGTGAATTCCAAGCATAAGTTTTAAAATTTATAATAATAAAGTTCAGAGACAATTTCCACCTATGACACTAGTTTATTAGTAATGAATAAATATATGTCCCCTAAGAGTTTAAATAATGAGAGATTTCTCTGTGACTTGGGCCAGTAGAGAATGTACATTGCTACTGTGAGAATCTATAATTAGATGATTTCCCCCAAGCCAACCAGATAAATTTGTTGAAACAAATTGTACTTAAGAATCAGGGCTGCTTCCTTACAAAAGGTGCCTATCAAAGAGCTTTCAATCTGATCTGGTGAAAAGGGGAAAAAAAAAAATCATCTTCAAGTCCTGAAAGTTTATGAATCCCAAGAGATTTACAAACATTGATCATTTTAAATGCTCACTGCAACTTACACTCAAAATCAAGAATGGAATGTGTTTTAATATAATGCTGAAGACTACATTCAACAAGCACCTCGAGGCAAACATAGGCTTACCCGATTTTCATCATAAATAATTTGGACAATACTGCGATGTTTCTGCTCCACAGGAGGAGGGGACACAGGCTTCTCTGGCTCTGGAGGTTTAGCAGCTTCTTCTTCAAGTTGTTGCTAAGAAACAGAAAGAAAAAGAAATCAAACATCTACAATATGTTACTCCAACTAATAATTAGTCACTAGAGATAAAATAGGCTACTGAGCAACAGTTGGCTACTTCTTTAAATGAACACAATTACAATAAGAATCATTATTTGGGGTTAATAAAAAAAAAAAACTGAAAGACAACGATGGGAAACAATGAGCAGAGAAGGTACTTTTATATTTTTATTCAAGTAAAAATTACCTTAAACTTTTTTAAATTTTAAATTTTAAAAAGGAAATCAAAAAGATTGGTTATTTCTTCATAAAACTAGATCATAAATACTCCCACAAATGGTTTTAAACAAATATTTAAAAGTACAAAAAAGCAAATCAAAAGCATGATTCATGATAAAGACAAAAAAAATTTTTTAAATAATATAACTTACAGCATAATAATGGATAAACTTTAAAAGACATTGTTTTAATCATGTCTTTAATTATGTACTTAAATTATCATAAAAATGACAACCATTAAATAGGCAGGATAAATAATACAAATATAAAATGAGAACTGGGAAATGACAGGCAAGAAGTATTAATAGCTGACATTTCATAGTACTTTAAGGTTTGTACATACGTTACTCTTATTTATATGTTATCATTTGATAACACAAATTAGTAAACTATTTTTTAAAACATCAAAACTAGAGGAGGCCACAAGATGAAGATTCCAGAACTCTTTTAAAATATTTAATTTATGGATCTACAATGCAAGGGTTTTTAAATACTTTCTCAAATTTTGGAATATAAGATTTTGCAAAGGTGAATGTTGAAAACTATCTTTGCATGTATTTGGAAAAATAAAAAACTATTTTAATTCTAATTTAATTTAATGCTCAATTCAAGCTTTTGTGATCAATAGCTCCTTAAGTAAACAGAATCATTTTGTTCCATTATACAATAGACAAATAGATAGCTATTTTCTCAAACTTTGGAGTCTACTTGTTTATACTCCCTCCTTTCCAGCTTCCTCTATATCTGACTTTGGGCCAAAGTTCATGGAATCAGCCTATCACGGAATCATCTGACATCCCTCCAGTCATAGCCTCTATAAAATTCTCCCAATCACACACATCCTTGTGCCAAATTTTATTTAATCCTCCCAAGAAGATTTCATGGAGTATAACTGCTCCACTAATTATTATCAGTAAATATTTTCTTTCTCATCTTTCCCTATTACAATATAATGAGTTTTTACACACGCCTTTACAAAAAATTTTTGCTTTTCCTATGTTTCTATATGTCACTGGAAGGCCTGTCTTAGGTCGGTCTTTCTGAATACTCTTTAATTCCTGTCACCCTTGCAAAGTATCTCTTTTTTTTTTTTTTCATCTTCCCCAGGATTTGACAGAATGCTAGGTAAAGAAAAGAAGCTCAATAATTAATGTGCAACAAGAAAATGGTATTTACACACATATATTGTATCTAGGTTATATTGTAACACATGTAAAATGTATGGGATTACCTGCCATCGGGGGGAAGGAGTGGAGGGAGGGAGGGGATAATTTGGAAAAATGAATAAACAAAACAAAAAAAAACTTTAAAAGCAAAAAAAAAGAAAAGAAGCTCAATAAATGCAGATGAATGGTGAAGAAAAATTGGAGCTGTTTCAAAAAAGGCAATAAAATTGAATCAGCACCTATCATATTGAAATACCATACCATTTAGAAATGGGGAAAAGTAAAGAGTTAAAGTGATTTCATGTATCTAACAAAGCCTAATTATATGTGAAAAATAATAAGCAGAAAAGTAATAAAGTACTTTTACAAGTTAGAAATTAAAATAATTAGCAATTAGAAAAAAGAGATAGACAAATTGTGGCAAACAAACTAATACAGAAGGTCATTAGTCGCTAAGACACACTTCAAAACATGTCTTACTAAATTTTACTTAGAAGGAAATAATACATCAAGATATTTATAGAAATCCAAGAGTTGACCAAGTTGCTAAATGGTGAGGCTATGCAGATACGCCTGGAAAGTATCTTCCCAGAAACAACCAAAAATAGATCCTATTAAGTGATATTTCCTCCAGTACCATCCCATGAACCATGGAAAACAAGGACTAATTATTATTAACTAGGCATATGACCTTTAGGCAGTCACATAACATTAGCCTTAGAAGTTAGAGGAGATCATTTCTCAGGGCCCTCCCAATTGTGGAATCACACAATTCCAAAACTTCTCCACACTAAAACAAAACAAAAAAAAAAAAAAAAAAAAAAAAAAAAAAAAATTAGCATTCCCTCAAGCTCTTTTCCCTTTCTCAGCTAATTGCCCAGAACCACCTGATCATTGTCTTCACTAGCCCCTCAAACTTTTACTAGAATCTAGTTTCTGATTTTATGAAACTGCTCTCCAAAGTGACTGATGATGGCATCTTTGATTCTCAAATCTCTTGCCTCTGTTCAGTCCTAATCCTCCCCCATCTCTTCACAGAGCACCTCTACTCATCTCTTCCTGGACCGTTTTCCCATCCATGCCCACACATTGGTGTTTGGTATACCCCAAGATTCCCCCTCATCTGTAACATCCCTCCCAATGGCTCTCCAGGGGAAGACAATTTACAAGTGAGTAGTTCCAGCCAAGGCGCCCGGCTATTTCCCCTTCGCTGCTTCAATTCTTTTTCCTTCCACCCTGGACCTAACTCAGGGACTGGAATCCTCTCTGTCCTCACCTTGGACTCTCTGAATCCCAAATTCCTTCAAGACTTAGCTTGAAAACCAGTTGCTAAGAGTAGTTTTGCTGAGGTCCTCGGGTACAAATGCCTCCATCCACAAACTACCTTGGATTTGTTTTACATGTGTTCTGTATTATCTATTTATATAGTGTGTCCCCAACTCATATGTAGATGTCTTGAGAACAGGAGCTAGTCTTTATAACCATACATCCTATCCCATTGCCTGGCAGTTCTTAGGTATTCATAATAAACGCTTACTGACTGAATTATCCACCTGTCATGGTCCAAGTCATCACCTCAAATTCAGAAAATTCCTGGAAAGACAGAATAATCCTTGCAACAATTGTAAAGGGACTGGGATGGTGTTTTGTTAAATCAAACCAGATCCTAGTCCCTTCGAGATAAATGTTTCTAATCTAACCGAACACATCAACATGCAGAACAGAACTGAAACGGCTCGTTAAATAGAAGTGAAATCAACATTTGTCTGAAATAAAATGAGTTTCTCTTCTTTCCTTTTCTCCATTTTCCTTCAGTCCCAGATGACAATTCTTTCCTATGCTTTACTTCACTGAACATTCAGCATTCATATCCCCTGATTTTATCTTTTCCTATTAAATCCTAAAGACCAAAAAATCACAGATTCGTACTTGAAAGGGATTTTAGACATCATCTAGTCCAACAACTTTATTTTATTGATGAGGAAAATGAGCCTTGGACTGGTTAATTGACTTGCCTGTGTTTATATTAAGATGAAAAGAATTAAATCATTACCATATGCCATGCACTATGCTAAAGTCCTGGGTATACAAAAAAGAGACAGACTGTTCACTAGGAGCTAACTAATCTAACTCAAAGAGATTGCACAGATGGATGACTAGTGAATGAGAAAGTTTTTTGGATTGGAGAATCACAAGGACAATGAGTGGATCCACAGTATAATCAATAAACATTCCTTTTCAGAAGTAAAGGTATTATTATATGATTACCATGCCCAGAACAAGAGGTAGAGGAGAAGAGGAGACATACAGAGTAATAGTCAAGATGGCCCAAATGAAAAATTGGGAAGACTGGGAAGGTAACTATGATCTGAGATCAGCTCTATATATCTCATTAAGGCAGACTCCTTTGCAATTTAGTCACCCATCAAGATAACGGGACCCCACCAAAGAAGTACAAAAGATTCAAAAAATGAGTGAGAAAGTTTGACAGAAATTTAGGACCTAGATTCTGATAATTCAGTGAATAGGAATGATAGTCTCAGAGGGAAGAAGCAGCACTGCAGAGGCAGCAAATGGCAAGCTGGACTGAGTAAATGGTTAGAGGGGATGTAAGGGAGCATGGTCTGCAACATGAGCCAGTGAAATACAGCAGAATAGGGATTAATAATAAGAAAACATAGAATTAGAAAACAGGGTGAGCTAGCCACAGGGCATAAGTGAGAGACAACCCAAGGACTTGCAGGCACCCTCAAAATGTCAAGCAACCTAAAGGGCGGTTCCAGTACATTGAGCCGAACCAAGGTGTAACATTTATGAAGGGACATAATAAAAATAATAATGACATACATCTTGTGGAAAAAATGGAGAGATATCAACCAGATGATATGAGAGAGCTTTAAAACTGGAAGAGTGATTGGATTTTTAAGAGGAGTCACTAATGTTTCAATACAATGGGGCGGAAAGGTTATTGGTGATAACCCAACAAAAAATTTTTATTCTTTTTTACCAATTTTTTACCAATAAATAAAGGCATAGATAGCATGCTCAACAAATGTCACTAAATGACAATAATTTACAAAGTATATCATGTCTCTATAAAATCCCAGCCACTTGGCAAGTTAACCAGATGGTATTGTAGGCCACAAGGCAATGGAAGCATGTTGACTGTATTCTAATCAAGGAGACTTCCCATAAGAACCAGAAGCCTACTTCTCCTAAAAAAACAGATTTCTTTAGACTTGATCCTGGGAGGGGGCAGAGCACGGAGAAGCAGAGAGAGAACTGGCCTCAGAGTCAATCAGGCCTGGGCCAGCCTCCAACAAGCCCTGACAGCGTGACCTTTGGCAAACCTTAAGTCCTTCAGTGGCCCTGGCAATGAGGCAGGATAGACCTGCATTGAAGGGAAGATTTCTCCCTGTCAGTTGCAGATTAGACCAGCAAAATCAAAGCTCTGAAGCCCCAAAGCATATCACTGAACACTGTATTTAAATCTAATTTTTAAATTGGGTTGTCAACTATTTTATTTCACCCTTAATTTTAAATTTAAAAACATAATTCCTATTCATTTCTTTATTTCTTTCTTCCTTTTACCTTGTTATACCATGCACTGTCCTATGAAGACTGTTCCATATAGCAATAAAGAATCTTTCTACCCAGAATATGGATAAATCTACTTTTAAATACCAATAACTAACCCCCTTGCGTAGCCTTCTCCTACCATTCCTATGGGGTGCCCTTTCATTGACGAGACTGGCCAAAGGAGATGGAAGCTGAGCCGGGAAGCCTGGAAGGTCCCTTTGAGCTCTGGAGCTTCAGTCCTTCCTCAAGCTTTGTGCATCTTACGCTCTTCCTAAGCCTCTGGATGGGCTCTGTGTCTTTCAAGGACTTTACAACACATCTACATTAACACTCAAGTTTTCACTCTTAGCTTTTTTGGTGAATTCTTCTAAAAAGGTTCCCCTAATCAACCAGTGGCATTTACACCCGAAATGATCTCTGAGCTCGAGAAAAAAGCTGCCCAACATTTATCAAAAGCCTGAAAAGAGAAAAATGGCCACCATGAAGGCCAGAGAGTTTGCCACCCAAAACATACAGGAATGAGGCCTCTGGGTTCAATAAGATAAAGGAGTTGCCTACTGCTTCACTATTTTTTTCTTGTTGATAAGGCTTCCTATTCCTTCTTAGCTGACATTTCCTTGAAACTTCATAAAACTGGTTCATTAATCAATTAGCTCTAAAAGGATTAGATAGAAACTATTTTTAATTAAAAGCTTACCAACTTTTCAAATACATTTAAATGAAATATTATGAAATGTAAGATTTTTCCATTAATGCATTAATAAAATTACTCTATGTTTCTATTAATGGAACTGGCTACTCAATTAATAAATTGGAAATAGCATTGGAAACTAGTTCATCAACACTATCATTTAGAAGAACCTAATTTTAAAAACACCTTGTCATTGATTTAAGCCATTTTACTTGTAAAATAGGCCAGGTCACTTGTCTATATCCCAAAATAACCATATCTACACCTGCCTAGTAATATAATTAATACCATGTAATTAGCACTCACATTCAATTCAACACAGGGTAGTAAAGAGAGAGATGGACTTGCAATCAGGGAAACCTCTATTTAAATCTTGTATCTGAAATATCCCATGTTGCTCTAGGAGAGTGATGTCATTTCTCAGGACCCTCTAAAAGTTCAGGGGGAATTGAAGGTATAGACATGTTTCACCCAGATAGTCCCACACCAGTGAGGTCATGGGTCCAGGCAGACCCCACCTCTGTCCAAGTCTAGATCTTCATTACCAAAGGCCCATGAGTTAGTAAGACAAGTAAGGCAATTCCTATGCTCAGAGAGCTCCAAATTTTACTGGGCACAGACAGAGCATGCAGGTGAAAGGTCAAGGGCAATTCTTGGTGGAATCTGAACTGGGCTTTGGAATACAGAATTTCAAAGGAAAAGGCAGAGAAATTTTTGCACAGAAGAAGCAACATTTAAAAAAACAAAACAAAACCCAGAGGAATGCATGCATTCTGCTCAGGAAGGGTCAATTATTCCATTCAGCTAAAGATTTTTCTGTCTAGAGAATGAGGAGAGCTGGAGATCTTCAATGCCAGGTGAAGAGGGCAAGAAGCCACCAAAAGTTCCTGATGACCCCAGTGTAACTGAGCTGTGTTCTAGAAGATTAACTTAACAGCAGTACCCATATGTCAGAGGAGGAAATGTAGGAACAAAGTTGGATGGCAGTGATGGCAAAAAAAGCAACAAAGCAAAAAAAAAAAAAAAAAAAAAAAAAAGGCTACAAAATGTGCTTACCTGCTTCTTTTTCAGTTTGAGAATCTGCTGCTCTACCTTTGCAATTTCTCGATCTACCCGGTCCATGCTCTGTATTAACTCTTCCTTGGAAAGTTTGGAAGGAGAAGCATTCTGGTCATCTCCACAGGGCTGGCCAGAAATAGGAGAAGATGGGGCTTCATGTTTGCTTCCAAAAGCTGGCTCCTTGAGAAGAAAATCAATGGGGTTAATTATGAAAACAAGTTTTTCTCAAATAAATCCAACCAAAATTTGAAAAAAAAAAAAAAAGATGAGACCACAAACTGCCATGTTATGGACATCATGCTACCGTAGGCAATAAAGACTTACCTGAATTAATGGTTCAAGAGATAAAGATCTTAAGAGATGATCTATGCTAACCTACTCATTTTTTCAGTAACAATTTAAATGTCCAAGTAAATCTGTTACTACAGCAACTTTTCTTAGAACATCAATATACTCTGGGACAATTCTTTTTAAAACCTTTGTATTGCTATCTTGTCTTTACATCACCTTTATTTTCCAATATAGTCCTTCATCTACCCTTCCCAAAGTCAATGCTTTTAACAATGAATAAAAAAGGTAAAAAACAATTCAGGAGAATGAATGAGCCCACTAAGTCATAACCCACAATCTTCTACCTCTACAGCCTCTCTCCATTTGGGATTGACATTTTGCTTTCCATTTCTGCTGTTATTTATTGTTTTCTAATTATATTACTGTTGCCATTGTTTACATTGTTTTCCTGGTTCTGCTTCCTTAAGTTCTAACCATTAAGTTTCCTTAATTCTAGCCATGCTTCTCTACATTCTTCAAATACATCATGTTTTTACAATGCAAGAATATCCTACTACTTCCATGTACCAAAATTTGTTTAGCCATTTCTTCAATCAAGCACTTTGTTACTATAGAAAGTGTTGCTATAAATATTTTTTTGTGTAAATGGACCTTCCCTTCTCAGCATAATTTCAAATTCGCTTTTGAGAATTGTTGGATTATTCATAGCTCCATCAATAAGGTATTAATTAGTGCCTGCATTTTCACCCTCACTCCCTCAGCACTGATTATTCTCAGTTTGTGTCACTTTTTCCAATTTTCAAAATGTGAGGGGGAAACCTGAGTTGTAATTTGCATTTGTCTTAAAACATTAAAGATGGCAATCTTGCATATGCTTTTTTTTATAGCTTTTGAGAACTATTTTTTTCATATTCTTTGACCACTTACCAACTGGAGAAAGGCTTTCAGTCTTCTATTTTTGTGTCAGTTCCTTATATATCTTGGATGTTAGCCTCTTTTCTTATTCAAAGATTGTTTCCTCCAACTAATCACTTCCTTTCTTACCCTGTTACACTAATTTTGTTCATGTAAGATTTCAATTTTATGTCTAAACTATTTTATCTTTTATTTTTCATGATCACTTCTGTCTCTTGTTTGGTTAGAAATTTTCCTCTAATTCAAAACTATAAAATGTATTTGAAATAATTATCAAAAAAATTTTAGGCAGCTTTTTTTTTAAAAAAATATTAAACTTACATGTCTATTTTGAACTTTAAGTGTGGCATGTGGTCTAAGATGTTAATCTAAACCTGAGTTCTGCCTAACTCCTGGATAGCATCTTCTCAAACAGGGAGTTATTATCAATATATATATATATATATTTAAAACAAAAAGTCACACATCTCATCCATCACTTTGAGAATCCAAGAGATAAATATTGGTAAACAGAGAAGGGGCAGAGTGAGCATGCATCATGAGGGCAGCTCTGATTTTGGAGATTTAAGGAAGAAGCCATCTTTTCCCCACTTCTTTCAATTTCAGTAAATCTGACAGCACAGACGGTAGGTAAAAGTGTGTCCAAAGTGAGATACAGCAATCAGAGAATGTGAATGCCAATGTTTAACTCCTCTTCCTTCTGGGAAGCAACTGTCAGGTAACCAAACAACCACCAACCCAATGACTGCCATCTCTTCCCTGCACCCCGATGGAGATGACCCTGAACACAGAATACAAGAGCCTCAGAAATCAGTGTCTTCCAGGCCACTGAGCCTGCTTCCAGCCCAGAACCTACAGCTGAGAGCAGAAATCTATGAAGGGAACCCACCTTTCTTCTCACAACCAGCAATGGCTACTGGCGAATTGCCACCCAAGAGGATATCCACATAAAAGCACAGGGTGTCAACCTCTAGACTACCAGTCCAACTTCTACTCTAGCTCTCACAGCTGGGAACCAAATATTGTGGAGAAAGATCTGGCTATTCCCACCAACTGCCAACCAATGACATTCTTGAGCTAGGCAAATCAGTCTAGCTGATCTAAGAGGGAATCCTGGGGGAGAGATGAGCATCATGTATCAGGCAAATTAAACCACCATCACCACCATAACCTGGATCACCACCTCCATTCCTTGGAACAGGGACCTGGGCCTTGGGCATGCCAGGGCTTCCAAACCCTATGAAGGTGCAACCTGATACCTGTTTCTACACACGCTAGCCACACAGACTAAAGATCCGGAAGAGAAAGCTTCTGTCACCCAAGTCCTCAGCACTGGCAAATGTTTCCAAGGGATGCTGTTAGAGGTGGCCTTGCTCTTTGCTTTGCTGCGGCCTTTCCACACAATCGCAACCGAGACCTCCCACTGATGTCGCCTGCCCCCTTAGAGTGCGAACTGCTTGGGAGCCAGGCCTGTGACTTTCATACCTGTGCCCTCAATGTGTAGCTCTCAGGCATTTAGGTGGCACAATGGACAAAAAGCACTGGGCCTGGCAGCAAGGAGACCCAAGTTCAAATTAGTTTCAGACTCTTGTAGGCTATATTTCCCATGGCAAATAACTTGACCTCTGTTTGCTTCGGTTCCCTCAACTTCAAAATGAGGTTAATAATAACACTTACTTCCTAGAGTTGTTTTGAGTCTCAAATGACATTGTCTTTGAAAATACTTATTAGAATACTGTCAGGCACTTAATAGGGGCTTAATAACTCCTTATCCCCTTCCCTTTCCTCACCAGTCACAGCATCTCTCAATTTCTTACTATATGGCTTCTGCCTTCAAAATTCTACTGAATTTGCATTTTCTTTTTAAAATCCTAATATTCCAAACATAGTGATCCAAGAAAATTCAAACAAAATAAAAAATGAATGTACATAAAACCACATACTCCTAGTTACTAAAACTTTATTTTCAAATGTATAATTTATCTTAACAAAATAGTAAGAGAATAATCCTGCTTTCTAGACTTCCTTGTGTGTTCTATGTATTTTTAAAGATTCTCTTAGCTCTATAACAAGTAGCAACTAGATCTACATCTCTCTGATTTGGCTTTCTTCGTTCTACTTTATTTCATTTCAGTTTTCCCATATCTTTGTATTCTTCATGCTTGTCATTTCTTATAGAGTGTAAATATTCCTTTCCTTTCATGCATCACAATTGTTTACTCACACTCCAGTCTCATGGCTAATGCCATTTCTTTGTCACTAAAATAAAGCCGTGATGAATATCTTCTTTATCAGAGGAAGTCTGATAGTTCTTTTTAAAAACTGTCTTATTGTTCTCTAGAAATGCTACATAGCAATATAAGTTTCATAGCAATATAAGTCTGCCAGTTTCACAGCTCTACCTACAATGAATTTTATCCTTCTTTAAATCTTTTCCCCAATTTAACAATAATCAGTAATCAACAGATATCACATAACTGATTCAATTATCATTTCTCTCTTTTTTTTTTTTTTTTGGTGGCTGTTCAGTAGCTTTCAGTTATGTCTGACTCTTCATGACCCATTTGGAGTTTTTGGGCAGAAATACTAGAGTGATTTTCCATTTCCTAACCCAGTTCATTTTTACTGATGAAGAAATGGAGGCATTTATGGTGAAGTGACTGCCCTAAAGTCACACAGAAAGGAAGTATCTGAGGCTGGATTCGCACTCAGGAGAAGTCTTCCTAACTCCAGGCCCACGGCGGTACCTAGCAGTTCCATCTCTCACTGTCAGAACTTGCAGCCTTCCTCATAGCTCCTCCTAAACTTTCTTCTGATGACCCAAGTCAAGGTCTTTGTTTTCTGTCCACGTCACCTGGCTGACTAGCCCCTCTTCCTGAACTTGAGAAAGTAACTACTTTCTTCTGGTGCTTTTCCAGCCCATCTCAATTGTCTTTCTTTGTCTACTTTCTGGTCGCCTCACCTCAAGGTCAAGGTTGGTCATGGTCTTAGGAATTTGGATTTCTCTACAAGTTTTGCTCACAAGGAGCACTTCTAATGGCAATGATGGTGACATTAGTTTACATTCATTCAGTATAAATGAGGATATGGATGTGCTATGCCTTCTAATTTTAACATTCAACAATGATAAACAAATGAATGTTTTCAAAGGCTGCCTTATATGGTTAGAACTAGCACCTAACTTGGGTTCTGGTGACACGAGTTTGAATCCAGCCTGACTGAGCAGTTGTGTGGGAGACATGAACAAGTTATATTACTTTTAAAATAGCTTTTATTTTTTTCAAATCCATGCAAAGATAATTTAACATTCACCTCAGCAAAACCTTGTGTTCCAAATTTTTCTCCCTCTTTTCCCCTTCTCCTAGATAGCAAGCAAACCACTATAGATTAAACATCTGCAATTCTTCTAAATATATTTTGATATTCATCAAGCTACACAAGAACTCAGACAAGTTATGTTATTTCTTTGAGTCCCAGTTTCCTCAGTTGTCAAACTGTTGCAATATAATAAATGTGCTACCAATGTTTGTAAGGCTGTTGTGGACAAGACTTTTTGAACTTTAAAAAACAATAAAAATGTAAACTATTGTGGAAAACAAGCTACATTCCCACTGGTAACTAGTGGCTGCAGTATTTAGCTATATGATGTTTAATTGTGACAGCAAACAGTGGGATAAAGAAAACTCCAAAAGATAAACAAATTCTGAAATTTTAAAGTTCTTGGTACTTCCCCCCCCCCCCCAGGCTGGGGTTAAGTGACTTGCCCAGGGTCACACAGCTAGGAAGTGTTAAGTGTCTGAGACCACATTTGAACCCGGGTCCTCCTGAATTCAAGGCTGGTGCTCTATCCACTGCGCCACCTAGCTGCCCCTAGTTCTTGGTACTTTCAGGTTGCCTCACTTTTTTTCTCCCATCGTGTGTCCTGCAGACCCCTGAAAATGTGATAGTCTTTCCTTTAGCTACAAAGCCTTCTTCATTTCAAGAAGATCTGATTATTCAAGACCTAACTAGGATCCTTGCCTCCTGTGACTTCCTCCTTACCCAGCCAACTGCAGCCATTTCTATTTTTAACAAGTTGTAGGTAAAATGATCTTTGTTTACCTCTGTAACTACTCTCTGTGGTAAAGTTTCCTTCTCTCAGAGTTAAGTGGATGCAAAGGGCTGGATAAATCAGGCTACTGCTCATAGAAATGAACATCCTGGTTATTTACCAGATCATGACCTAAAAGTGAATGTGTCCACATTGTCTTCAAAAAATTCTAGTAAAGACATTCTAGAAAATGTCTATGTCACTTTTCTATTATCCACAATGAATAATATTCCCTAATACAGGATAGATAATGCTTTTAGCAGATTGGAGTTTGTGGATGGGGAAGAGCAGGGGAAATTAAGTTTTAATAAGTTGGCATTAGCAAGAGAACTTACAGGTAAGAAGTTGAATGGCCTTCAAACATATGATGGGAACAGAAGAATACAACATAGCAGTTCATTCTTCCGTTTCCTGGAGAAAAGAAAATGCTCAGATATTTTAAGAGGTGTAGGGTAGGGTTCAGATAAAAGGGAGAATTCAAGAAGCCCAAACTAGGTTAAAGTGGCAAGTATATCCAATGCTTCTAAAATAATTATGGGGTTTAAAGTTATATTAATGGCTGCATTTATATGAAAGTTATTTATATAGAATTACTAAATAGGACTTCAAATCTTTTAACTTAACTTGTCTGTCACATGCTATACCGTTACCTTATTTTCCCAGGGATTGGGGAATCAAGATACAAAATAACCTAAGTAAAATCCCAGTAACAGAGAAATTGGGGTAATTCGAATAGAAGTTGAAATAGGTTTTCTTTACGTTATCCATAGGGGAAATGCATTAAACAAATTAATAGTAACAAATAACAGTTGTCATAGGTATATTTACATTAAGAGAATAAACTTTCAAGCCCTTGACACATATCCTTAGAGAAACACTGCTGATTACCAAGTTTAACTCTTTCTTATTTGCAGCAGATCTTGTAGTGCTTTTATTCAGCCACATTTCCATGACTTGGTATGCATAACTATTTATATTCAAAAGCAATAACATTACAATCCAGATGGGTTTGCCCATTTCCCTCCATAAATGACTTCAAATGTTACTAAACCTGCAGATTGGGCAATGTTTGATGGATGGGAAAAATTCATGTGGGGCTGAAAAGAAAAAGAGTAGGAAAGGAAATAATGTTTTGTCTAGGCGGTATTACTGCCAGGCACCTCGAAGAGGGCTGCCCAAGGGAGGAATTGGTTGTTTTGTTTTGGTTTTGGTATACCAAGATCAATGAAATGCAAAAACCAATATGGAAGTATCCATCCTTCATTTCTGAGCACTTGTGCAGCAGGACCCCATCCAATGGTTCTATCAGAACAGACATCACCAATCACTTAAGCTACACTACCCCAACACTGCTGGTATTCTTAAGGGCTTGATTAGCCATTTACTAGAGGAAATGAACCACATCCACACAAACCCTCTACGAGATGTAGTTACACTGACACCAACAGTCAAGGATTTTCCTCCACAAGATTCCTGTACAGTTTGTGGTATTCCTGGTCATTTTGCCTTGCAGTGCTCAAAATAAGACATTGTCACAACAAGAGCTATAGCTTATGCTCTAACAGTGATAGCAGGGAAAAAGGGAGAGGTATCGTATGGCAAATCTGACAAAAGTTCATTGATCTAAGTGATGTCAAGGTAAGCAAAGGAAACAGCAAAAACTCTTGGAAAAAGTGTTATGGGAGATACTGTGCAGAGGCCTCGGGCATTTGATCAGATTCTCTGCTTCAGAGGAAACCCAAAAGAAAGCAATGAACGGATATGAAGGAGAACAAACTGTTGACCTTTGAGAAGTGCTGCGTTCTCTTTCATGACAGAAGTGAAACTTTCATAAATAAACTCTACCACCTTTCATGACTGAAAAATTAGAAGTATAAAGGCATTTAAGAGGAAATGAGGATAAAAGAAAAGAGTGGTAATGAAACATTCAAAAACTACCCATAAGAGAACCGGGGACAGCTCAGAAGGGAACACTGACAAGTCCGATAGTGTTATGCTACATCTACAATAAAATTTATACTTTTAGAGGAAATATGTAAGAGAATCTCAGTCTATTATCCAATCCTCTTTTTCTTTGCATATGAAAATACTCGTTTGTTGACGTCTGCAAAGTTCATAATTAGAATTTTAAAAAAGAAAGTATAGATAGAAAAGGATAAAGGATATCAGATAGCAATGGATACTGGAGAAATCCAATGGGGAGTTGACACAATTTTCAAGGAACTCATTCAGGGATCAATTTTCAAGCTTTTTTCAAAGAAAGGAAAGATTCTAAAAAGAAATGAGAAACATCAGGGGCAGCTGAACAGAGCACGAACCCTAAAGTCAGGAAGATCTGAGTTCAAATCCAACCTCAGACACTTAACACTTCCTAGCTATTATGTGACCCTGGGCAAGTCACTTAACCCCAGGTTGGGGGGGGGGGGAGGGTACAATGGTACATGGGAGGAAACTGGCCAATATTAATTTAGCATCAACAAACACTATGGACTTATCAATAAGCCAGTGAAAGTGGAGGGCAGTACTAAAGGCACCCAATACTTCATCAGCCCTGTACCAACATGGCCATCTTCAGTACACATTTCTGATAGCAGCCAAGTCAAGCACTGGGGTCAAGTCAAGCATCGGGGTTAGTCCTGATATTAAAAAAATAATAACAACATAAAACCATGAAAAAGAATTATGTCATAAAACTTGAAAGTGGTATGAAAAAGATAGAATTCACCTGTGTCTATGTTCTCTATTGATTTTTTAAATTTTTTATTGTATTATACAATAAAACATTTTATCATAAAAAAAAAAAAAAAATCTAGTCTTGGAAATCTCTTCAAATGAGGTGTTTCCAGTGCATACATTACATTTATAGAAAAGCCCATGTAATAAGCAGCAGACCAATGAGTAGGCCACATACATACAAAAGAGGAGCTGCCAACAAACACTGACTAGGTTTAGAATGGAGAAGAATACTTTTAGACTAGATTACATTTAGGAAAATGTGCCATGGTATATATAACTATGATCAAAAACTGATTCCTGCTTCAAAAAAGCAATATACCAATCTCCTCCCAGAGAAGCTATGAAGCAATAAAATATCCTAATCTCAGGAGAATAACAATTATAAATAATTTAAGAGGCAAAGAAAAACATGAATGTGGTGGGCACAAAGAGGCCACAGCATATTACTGATACTCCCTGACCAAGAAATGTAATAAATTATTCTAATGATGAAATATGGAACCAGAAAAAAGTTAGCCCATCCATTCACCAAAAGAGAAAGGCAACCAGCACTACAAAGGAATCAGAAGGGCCAGATGAAGGCCTTTGGTCCCTTTGGGGTTAAGAGCCACACAACAGCACAAGGTCCTTAGAGCATTAATAGGTGATACTTGAGGGAGATCAGAGATCTGACAGTTCATTAATGTAAATCATTATAAAAACAGTCATTTTCATTACAGGTTATGTTTCCAAGTAGGATTTACTAAGCTGGAAAGACTCCAATTTCAGGAATTCATCACTAACTTGTCTCTAGGTAGAAAATCTTTGGCTATGTCAACACCACAAGAAGAGTTGTAATCTGCATCTTTGGAAGGCACCCTAATATGAACTCAGAAAGTGCTGAAGTATTGAAACAAAATGATTCCATCAACACAGCTTATTTAACAAAATACTGGGCTTTAATTTTTAAAGCAAAAGTAACAAAGATCTATGTTGGTTATATTGAATTTCTAAGTGGTTCATTTATAATTCTTCTATATCTAATATAGGGAGAGAGGAAAGAATTTTCAGCAAAACCTAATGCTCAAAATAAACCATACAAAAAAAATCTGTAATATGTTCTTGCACACGGAACATATCTCACTGATGCTTTTTAAATAGAAAATATCCCACACTTAAGATCACACTTTATGCCAGTTTCAAAGGGATGCCCCAATTATTTCACTTCATTGAAATTTTGTTACATCAAGTAGATGCAAAATACCCCTTAGAAATATTTATTATAGCCACTCTTTCATTGAAACAAAATTAACTTGTACTAATCTCACTGAAGTAGAAAGAGGAGAATAAAATAAAACTAAGAAAGCAGACGCAAATTATATTTATTCTTTCAGTAATACTTAAAAGAGAATTCTACATTTTATCAATTGAAGAAATTTCTTGATTTTTTTTTTCCCTGAAGTAATTGGGGTTAGGTCACTTGCCCAGTGTCACACTGCCAGGAAGTATTAAGTGTCTGAGGCAAATATGAACTCAGATCCTCCTGATTTCAGAGGCTGGTGCTCTATCCAACTTCTTGAAATTTACTCAAAATGTATTATCTCTGTGGAATCAAAATAATAAACTTGTTTCACATAAGAAAAATGTGTTTTAAAATGCAAGTGACTTTGTTATGTTTATTTCGCCAGTTCTTTTACCAAAATGTGTTATCTATTCTAGATGAAACTATAAGATCAGAAAATAAATCACCAGAAGGGAAAGAATCCAAGGAAAGAGTTCCATGTTCTAGCAATAATAAGAGATGCACTTTCCAGTTTTCAGAGCAGGTTCCTTATAATAATCTTGTACAAATGAAGAAAATAATGTTGAAAGGGGTCTAGCCAGCTAGAATTTGAGCCGGAAGCTTGTGATTCCAAATCTTCTGCACACTAAGACTGGACCAAATTGGATAGGTGATTAAATTCTCCATTTTACAGGAAACCTAGCCACAACTCTTCCCCACCAGGCCTCTACTGAAATTCTCAAAAGAAAAAACCCTTATGCTCAATTTAGTTCAATCCAAATATTACAGGAAAGGACGAGTCAAGTTCAATCCCTCACTGGCCCCCTTATTCTCCTCAAGATTCGCTCAAATGGATCAGGTAGACCACAAAATCTTCGAAGGAAAGTTAAGATCCAAACCTGGCTTGGGCCCTAGCCAGCTCTTGCAGATCACTTCATTAAAGCCATAATCACACTTTCGGCACTATAACCATTGGATGACAATCATCTTCTGAAAACATAATCAAGAAAATTTCATCATATGCATTGAGAATGCCTCAATAAAATTTTTTTTAAAAAAAAATCAAAAGTCTACATTGTCCAAATGGCATTTTAGTTTGAGGGGAAAGTCTTATGAACACTTCTACAAGTCTTAGAGTTATGCTAGTTGTTGAACAGAAACTTCTAAAGCTAACATTTAAAAAGCTAAATTTCACTATTTTTTGCACTTAATATGGTTACTTTATTCATGATACACTCTAGGCTTCTCCCCCCACTACAGGGATGGCTTGAAGACAAGAATGTGAATAGGGCATGGGGTTTTCAGTATAGGAACATTGGTTTGGGATGTGGGCTCCTTACTCCATTTTTTTTTTTGGCAGGAGCTAAAGATCCATGGTTTTCCACTTTACTTCTTAGAGGCCATATAGACAATAAGGTCCACTATATGATTACTATAACCATACCTGTTGTCATACCATGAAATGAACGTGACAAAATGGTCATTGAGGGCAATACCAGCACCAGCATTAAGGATAGAAGAGTGGGCATTGCTCTTAAAGTCACAGGATATATCTTGAGTTCTCTGTGTAGCCCAAGATGCCCTTCAAAGGTCCCTCTGCTGCTTGTTCACCAATTTCTTAATATCATCCTATTAGGCAAGGTCAGAACCACAACGAATACAGAGGGAGGCCATGCCAGTGAGCTTTCCATTCAGTTTAGTTATGCCCTTGCCTACAGCCTGAGCAGCACCAGAAGCCCCATGCCTATCACACCCCAGCTTGCCAGAAGGGCTATCTACTAATGGCATGAACTGTAGTCATGAGTCCTTCCACAAGGCCAAAGTTGTCATGAATGACCTTGGCCAACGGGGTCAAGCACTTAGTGGTGCCAGAGGAAATGCTGATGATCCCAAATTTCTCATGGTTCATTGCCATCAGGAAGACGGGAGCATCAGCAGAAGGGGCAGAGATTAGGACCTGCTTGACTCCATTCTTCCATGGTGGTAAAAATGCCAGCGAACTCTACAACATACTCAACTCCAGCATCTCCCTATTTAATATTAATGGGACCCCACTCCTGGAAGATGATAATGGCTTTCCCCTGATCACCAGCTTTCCATTCTCAGCCTTGACAAGTACCCTTGAACTTGCCATGGAGGGAATCATATTGGAACATATAAGCCATGTAGTTGAGGTCAATGAAGGGATCATTGGTGGCCACAATGTCTTCTCCTCCTGAATTGAATGCAGCTGGTCATCAGGTGCCCAATATGGCCAAAGCTGTTAACTCTGCCCTTCACCATCTTCTTTCAGGAATGTTAACAAAGTAGTGGCTTCTGGCACTGAGCTTGGGAGAAGAGCCGAGAACCTTAAACTTTATTTCCCAAAATACTACTGTACTTCAAAGGCCATGCTGCAAGGCTTCCCTGTTATTCCTTAGGCCCCAAACCAACCAAATGGTTCTTGACAAACAAAAACAAGGATGGAGAATCACTATCAGCTGGAACATACTTTGTACATCTGCATCACTACACCAGACCTTCCTAGAAAACACACCCTTTGTGTTTCCATCAGTTAAAAGCCTACCTATTCTTCTGAGTCCAGCTCCCATGGCATTTCCCTTGAAGCCTCTCAAACAACCCCAGGCTCTCCACTGAAATATACCTGTATCTTCTACATCACTAATTTGATATGATTAAATCTATTAAATTCAATAAATATTTGAATTTACCAAAGTGGATGACATATAGTCCATGTCCTCAAGGATCTTACCATACAGTTGGCACACAATATTAGACAATGTATTAAGAGAAAGTACCATGAGATTGTCTAAGAACTAAGGACACCTTGGCTTTTTTCCTCTGAGGACAACATATTTTATTCTCCTCCCTGATTTTTTCTACAATGCTTTTTCCTCCTCCCCCATCCCCCCCCTTTTTTTATACTTCCTCCTCCAGATCAGGGCCAATCATTTTACCTGATTTTGGTATTCCTAACACTTAGGAGCCTAATGCTTAGCCCAAAGTAAGTACTAGATATATACTTATGGACTTGACTTAACTAAAGAGGAATGTCTGGGTCTGGGTTTATATATCTTATCTCTCCAACTAAAATGAAAACTCCTAGAGGGAAAGGCCACATTTTATAGTGCTTCATATCAATCACAGCTATATGAATAAAAATAGGCAGGTAATAAATATGGTGATTCTCTTCTGACAATCTTTTGCAGTAATTCTGAATAAGATAAAAGTAGATATATCTACTATAGCATCATTACTAATTACAAGGATACAAAGCCAATTAAAACAGAAAGCTGGTATTTATTTTCACATATATTCTCCATGTTAGTAGAAAAAACTAAATTTTTTTGTTCCTAACTTTTACAAGAAGTTTTTCCAACACAATCTTTTGAAATTAAAAATTTTCTATTGGGCTAACTTTTGTAGTATAAAAAGAAATAAACAAACATTGTTAATCTGTATTCGGTGGCCAAAAATTGTCAAAAGATGTTTTCACTTTACACTCTGGCTGCTATGGAATTTTTTAAAAGCTTAAAAGACAATTCAATAGAAATATTTCTTTAATTTCCAAAGTTTCATTAACAATTTCCATTTAGTCATTAAAATGAAGATCTCTTAGATGATAAACACACTCCATTTATACTTAGACTTCTTATTTTTCATAAAATGTTTTTCTGCCCATGAGCTAACTAAAGTTTGAAAGGCTGTTCTAACTCTACTTTTCCTCCAGTGGACACTAAGTTTCAACATAGTTAAACAAACAAACCTCCAGTTCCTCAAATTAAGAGACCAAATATTTATTTACCTTCTTAACCTCTGTAGATGCCCGCAGCCCCTCTGGCAGTGTGTGTACTAAGGGCAAGACAGCAGCACTGACCCGCTGAAAATGTGTGTCAGAAACCTGGTCCAGCCGAGGTCGCTTAGCTTCCAAGGAATCATGGTCCACCTGAGAAGGACCTGGATGAAATTGTTCATATCCAGCTCTCCTTTCCTGAGGCCTAAAATAAATTAAAAAAACATTTAATCTTTTGAAAAGAGTACAACTTGCCTCCATAACAACTGCACCTAGGCTTGAAATAAATGCTGCCCTTACTTGCACATAGAGCTTCAAAGGAGAAGTTACACTTTCTCTAACCGATACTGAAAGAAAAGAAAACTTTGGATCCCACTACGTTGGTGAATTTTTTTAATTCCAAAGTTATATCTGAAAGGAAGGGATGACAATAGTATGGATTGGTGCAGGGGATTTCTGTTGTACAAAGTTCCTCTACCATGACAACTCCTCTAAACTCCCAGGCTGGGGCACTGAGACTCACCTAACTTGTCAGGGGTCCAAAGACAATCAGAAGCAGAACTAAAACTTGATGCCAATTTGGGCCCTGCCTCCATCATTCTCCTGCCTATCAGAGTTATGCAGAGCTCAGCAAAGTGGGACAGAATGTCTGAGACATGGCCAATTCTAAGAATCACTGACATTTGACTTTCAAATGTAACATATGAACAGATGAAAATAACATATTCTTTTGTACTCCCCAAGCCTCTCTCTTAAGGCCAGGGGGGAAAAAGCCTATACATATACAGGAAATAAAGGAAGCCCGGCAGCCCAACAGAGAATGATGACAGGGATGATTCCCAGAGTAGATAAAACACACACTGGGAACCTCATGTGGCCTGAGAATGTGAGTGTGTGCATGTGCACACAAGCACATTTGTCTGTGCACATCTGCACATGTCTGTGTCTTGGACCACTAGAGGGAACATTTCCACCCTGAAATGAAAGATACCAGAGTCCAGACTCAGTCAGAGACCAGATGCTCACTAAAGGAAGTCAGAGCAGACTAAGGATATAAAGAGTGATAAGAGCAGAGTGGCTGTAGGCGAGAAATCATTATTTTCAAGTTTGTTTGAAGTCACACTTTTGTAACCCTATTCTGTAAGGACTTCCATTATCTTTTGCTAAAGGGTTTGATAAAAGATTTTAAAATGTGTGTAAAATGAAAAGGCTGGGGAAATGTGAATTTTCTTAAAGCTCCATCAATTTTAGTTTCTTTCATTTTAGTGCCTGGATCAGCAGTTACGCCTGCCTAGGGATCAGCAAGGGAGGCTTCCCACCTTCAAGCTCCCCTACCAATCAACTAAACATGTAGTAATCAGGCCTTACATCTTTGAAGATTTAATTTTTATATGCATCTGTGTTTTTGCTCCAGATAATATTATAAACCTCTTGAATCAAGGCAGGATTAGACTGTAAATCCCATTCAATCTGATAGAAATCAGTGCTTTGCATATAGATAAGCTATCCATCAATATTTGACTTCATTTGTTTTATTTGACTGACAATTTAACTTCACTATTATTCAATCACTGTTTTGCTTTAGTACCTAAATATTTCTGATCCACGTCTCCCAAAACATCAATATTTCCTTGAAGAAGCAGACAAATTTTATATCTTTTCAGGTCAGGAGATGAAACAACACCAGAGTAGCATTTCAATGATAAAAAATTTTCTATACTGCTAACAGCGTTATGTCAATGTTCAGAATCATCCCACTTCATGCCCTTCCCCACCCATACACACACCTGATCTTAGATTATTATCAAAGGGAAACAATAGATTTTAGACATGATACTTAACATGACACAAATAATTATAACATGGTTGAACATAAGATTAATATGCAAATTCCTTGGCAACTTAGTTATAACCCTTATGTAAAGTGGCTCTAACATATATAATTGTTTTTTAAAAAGTATCTTGAAAATAAAAAACTCTAGGTATGAGCAACTCTGTTTGCCTCTAGGGAAGGAAATGGCAAATCATTCCAGGACCTTTACTAAGAAAGCTCCCTGCAGAAATCTGAGGGGTCACCAAGAATAGGACACACGTATATTAGCCACACTATCTACAGCTTCACAATGGCCTGAGAGAGCCATTAGGAACTGACTCATTTTTATCTTCAAGTGAAAAACAAATTAATACAAAATGATAAAAGGACTTTAAATAACCAATCACAAGCTAATATTTAAGTATGAATCCAACTATTTAAATAAATAAACTTTCATGTTTATGACAAACTCTGCTGCTTCATTTTTACCTGGAGAGAAAAAATGCCTTCTGGGGAACATGCAAATATATGAATTTTGAACAAGTGAAATCTAGGAAATCTGTGGAGAGGAATCACGCTGTAAGGATTCCTTAATGTAGCTGTATCATTTCACCTGGCATAATCTCAAACAGTACCAACTTTTCTGAGCCAAAAGCCTAAATTTTTCAAGTACTGGAAGCAATTTGATTCTTAAGGAGATTTTGCAAAGTCAGAAGGTTAGGAAGCCAGTGGGGCAGTGCCATTGCTTGAGGTAAATTTAATTTAAAATACTTGAGACTGACTAGAACCTGGGAAGAAGGGATAATAAGGCACGCACGCACAATGAAGGGCTAGAACTTTTAGTCATTACTTTATCAGACTGATATTTACAACTAAAAGAAGTCCAAATAAAAGAAAAAGATACTAAGAAAGGGAGCTGAAGAGGTAAATTAATAATTTTGTAGATGTGTGTATATGTATATGTCTATACACACACAAAACACACACACACACACACACACACACACACAATCCACCATCCAGCCTTGGATGCAAAATTAAAATAAAACTACCTGTCAGAGCCTGGGTGAAATTCTGAAAGCAAGGAAGGTCGCCTCCTCAGCTGTTGCTGCTGTTGCTGCTGCTGTTGCTGCTGTTGCTGCTGTTGCAGAAGCTGTGATGCTTGACTGACTTCAAGATGAGAAGACCGATAATCAGGCACAGCAAACTCCTAGTATTCAAACAATAATAACTCATTAGTATGTTAAGAAAAACCATAAAGTGCCATGAAATCAGGCTGTACAAAGGCATACAGATAGTCATGTTACAAACAATGTTCAACAAGAAACTGCAAACCTGAATCTTTGCTGTCACTATCTCAAAGTTTCAGAAAGTTCCTTAAATACTTCCCATATTTCAGTAAAACACAAAGTATTTAGGGTTTGGCTCATATTAGCATTTTAATACTTGCTTCCTCTCAACAGTAACCATTTGAGTCCTAGATAAAATCCCATCATCTCTATGCCAAATGAATATTGAAAAGCTATTCCTGTTTTTAGTGTATCACACACACACACACACACACACACACACACACACACACACACACACACACGCACGCGTACTCTCTCTCTCTTACTCAAGTATTTAGAAAGTAAATGACATTTTTCATTTGAGATATCCAGAGCTGGAAATAGACTGGCATCTAAAGTACAACTGAAGACACCCACTGAATAGTCGTGTAGACCTAACTATACGTCACCACATCAGGAGAGGAAATCTGGGGCTTTTCTCACCTAAAAAGATCTGGCATGTGAGCAACACCTGAGTTAGGGGAGGATAGAAGTATAGAGCTGCTCATGGGAGCAGACAAGTTATGTCTTCAAACCTAGATGGTGGCATTGTTTTAACAGAGGCATTAAAATGCTCGGTGAAAATAGCAAATTTAATCTTAGATATCAATCAAATTAAACTGTAGGAAAGTTAAGGTTTTTAATGCTCAATAAGTAAACCTCAATTTAATTCTTAACTAACTATAAGACCAGATGCTTGTAAACAAGGAAGTCAGAGGGGTGAGAGCTGATCAGCAAAATGAAATCTCTGCCCATTTGTTCCACAGCACAAGGCAGAAACTTGGAGAAGGCTTAAAAATCCTTTTGCGTTGGTAATCACTGACCCTTTACCATAAACGGTTGCAGTGTCACCATTGGAAGGGGCAGAAAGATTCTGTCAAAGTCATTCACGATTGTTGTTCCAGGTCAGATGAGCCCCCTCCATCCTAGTACGATGAACAATGAGCAAGACAGACTGTCTTAACTTTCAGTCTACCCACAAGTCGCTCAGATTGATCTTTGTACTGATCCAACTTTCCAAAGTCTCAGAAGCAAGTGGAGATACCAGGGAGTCAAAAAGCACCCTATCCACAAACAGTTTCCATCCACCGCCTTCAAGCTGCAGAAGCCAAGGCAATGGTGGTCCTGTCCTGAAACCAGCCCCAGAGCGGAGGCAGGGCAGAGGCCTGAGCATTTAGGCACTGCTGCACACGGCTTACCTACACTCTTCACAGCTAGGCTCACTGCTTAAATTTTTTTCCCCTCTTACCTGACAATAGGATTTGATCTTTCCACAGATACATATAAAATAGAAAAGAGGAATACATTCGTAGGATGTAGAGCTGAGTAGTGCTTTTCCTTACCTGCTGGTGGCGAGTGGTAGGAAAGGTATACTGGGCAGAGTGGGCAGGGTAGCGACTCTGGTCAGTGCTGAAGGCTCCCTGGTTCGGAGGGTAGCCTGAACTTGACATTATCAGGAGAGAAGTCTTCACTGGGTTGTGAGATCAAGCAATCATGGTTCTGGGAAACCGCCTAAATTAAAGGGAAAAAAGAATACTGATAAGAACTAAAGCACCAAGGGTACCGGTAATACATTGTCATTGTAGTTACTTAAACAAAACAATAATTACCAGTAAAAGCTTTTTCTAATGTATTTATTTAACATAATGGAAGATCTAGTAGTTGGGAAAATGTTAATAGGTCTTACACTTTTTTAAAGTACCCTAATATATCATGAATAACATAAGTAGTTACATAAGTGTCTGAAGGGTAGCATAAGATTAATTATGAAGGCTGGCAAACCTGTTAATAAACAAAATGACCAGTTCTCTAAAAATGTTTTCAGTTTTAAGTTGGATTGAGTTTTTTTAAGTCTATAAAATGTGTTATTTCAGGCATTTCTACAGTTCCACAAATGACGATGGGATTAGGCCCATGATTTCTTTGGTAGAGGGCATCCACCCAAACAGGTCAATAACCTTCTCTACAACTGTACCCAAGGTCACAGAGTGAGGAAATATGCTAGACACGAGAGTCCTGCCAAACACACTAGAGACTACCTTATTTTCTTTTAAGAGAACATTAAATAGGATAAAGTGTTCAATGTGTTTTTCTTGTTTCCCCTTATAGTGCTTTATTTTTCTAATGATGTGCAAAGATAGTTTCCTACATTTATTTTTCTAAAATTGAGTTTCAAATTTTTCTCCTCCCTCCCTTATCGCCTCTATCCTCATGACAGCAAAGGATATGTTAGAGCAGGGGTTCTCAAACTGCGGCCCACTGAAGAAGTTTATGCAGCCTGCTGGATTATGACAAATGGGCTGAGGACAAAGACAGTGTGAGTTTTTGTTTTTACTATAGTCCGGCCCTCCCACAGTCTGAGGGACAGTGAACTGGCCCCCTGTTTAAAAAGTCTGAGGACCACTAGGTTAGAGGTTATTCATAAATAATCCTTTTAAACCTATTTCCCATAGTCATGTTATGCAAGGAAAATCAGAACAAAAGGAAAAGCCACAAGGGAAAAAAAACCCAAAATAGCGAAAATAGGATGCTTCAATTCAAATTCAGTTTCCATAGACCTCTCTATGGATGTCGATCCGTGTTCCCTCAAGTCTATTGGAATTATCTTGGATCATGGCATTGCTGAGAGAGCTAAGTCTGATAGAGTTGATTACAGCACAATCTTGCTGTTACTGTAGTCATACAATTCAACGTGCTTTCCAATGAAAGGAGAAAGGGATGGGGTCCCTAGCTTTTACCCCCATACTCAACTGTAACTGTTAGCTTCTGTTGGCAACTGGCTTCAGGGCTGAAACCCAGGGCACAAAACAGTCAATTCTGAATTGTTGGTGCTAAGAGGACAGAGATAGCCTGGGTCAAAGTGGGAATTCACAACTGTCCTACCCCTTCCTTAAACATCAGTGAGGTACTATGTAATCAACAGCTAGATTACATAACTATTAAGACCTGAAGGCAGAATTCAAACCCAAGTCTTATGATTCCATGCCCCCAGCTCTATCCTCAATAGCTCAAGTCAGAAGCCTCAGAGCGGTTTTCAATCTGGGCCTTCTCATGGCATGGGGAGGAGGTGACAAGCAGGCCAGTAAACACAATCACTGGCCGGTCCCAAGGTGGGAAGCCAGACACATGTCTATCATAGGAGAAGCAGCTTGTCTTTGGAGGGACTCATCAGAGGTTTGATTCTGTCTGGTAAACCCCAGATCCTCCAAGTAGGAAACCAAGGCCGATGGCTCTGCTAGTGGAGGAGACTTCCAAAGTGGGTGAATCTACAGATTTGACAGTAAGAAAATGAGCACTCAGAGAAGTTAAGAACTTGTCAAATGAGAAACTAATATTTCTTTTACTGCCCCATGAGCCTTTCCCATGAATGCTGCTACTAAGAAGATCCAACAAATACATCCACATACTTTTCTCTGCATTAGAACAGGTGGGAAAGCACAGGTAAATATCTTTAAGAAAAATAACTATAAGACCTAATAAGCTCTTAAGACAATATTTCTAGTGTTCTATATGTCCTTGGTATTCTTTGAAGTGCAAACAAGGGTTCAGGAAGAAAGTCTCAGCTTCTGATAATTTCCTGGGACACAAGGGGGAGGAAATGTTCAAAAGATAGCCAGTAACTTTTGTCTTTATACAGATGAGCAGGACAAAGATAAGAGCATCATATACTTATGCTTAAAGGTTGCTGTTAAGTAAGTTATTTAGGCAAAAGGGATTGCAAAAATACTGTAAATGAGCCAAAGATCTCAGGATAGTTTTGTATAAGACTGGACTGGTCCAAACTTGAGTCTTTCAGAGATAGGCTGAACAAAAGAAAAACCATCAGGAATGAGAAACAAAGGATGATACAGCATTAAGTCTTTCCTTTAATTCAAGAGAGACTTTTGGGATGCTTGTGCTCTGAATCTTTAAACCTCTAAGTCCCAGAAGTCATATGCTTCTTGAGTCACTGGCATCTAAACCCTAATCTGGTTTCTGTCAAAAATAAATTATCTTAAAAAAAAAAAATTTACCTGCATATTTTTTCCTCTACTAAAACAGGCAAAACCATCTCTATTTTATCATTCAACTTCCAAGACATCCCCCTAATTTCATCTATAGGAGTCCCATTTCCCAAGACTAGCAATTATAGAAGTCAAGTACTTGTACAAGTGAAATCCAAAAGTATATTCCCTAGACAAATCAGTTTGGGGACACTGATTAGCCATTAGCCATTCAAAAAATTAGGAATTATAGGCAAAGTCTATAACCTGCACCTGTGCCTATTTAAGATCTTTTCTTATAAACAGCTACCTCTCAAAATTCAAATATGCAAATAAAAATAATTTATGAAACAAAAATCTGTGATTTCCAATGTGTTTTTTGTTATTTGTTTTTTGCTGAGGCAACTTGAATTAAATGGCTTGCCCAGGGTCACACAGCTAGGAAATGTTAAGTGTCTGAGACCATATTTGAACTCAGGTCCTCCTGACTTCAAGGCTGGTGCTCTATCCACTGAGCCACCTAGCTGCCCCGTTTCGTTCGTTTGTTTTTTTAAGTAAATTAGCTTTAGCAAGGCAATAAGGTGGTCTGTGTTTCTGTGACCTCCTAAGAACCAATTTTCCCTTTGGGAACCCTTTTTTTTTAATTTTAAAAATTATTAAGAATGAAAATATTTCTATTATGTTTGGATTTAAGTGTTTCAGATAACTCATTTAATTTAATCTGCCCTTATACAAAAACAGCCATTCTATTTAATATTAATCACAGACTAAAGTCAATTCACCAAGCTTTTATTCAGAGCACTAGGCTATGAAATCCCCCTCCTCAGGTAGTTGCCATTCTGATTCTCTCTCTGTTCCTCTCCTCCTCATTTTCATGAAAGATCCATGTACTTGTCATTAGCACTATATTCTGCTTCCAGGTTTATAGATTTTATAAATACTAACACTACATTTTCAATTTAATGGAAAAAATTTACTTGCTTAGCAGGAAAAATTTCAGCCCCACCAAAACACCTGAAAGGAAACGAGAAAGCAATGGTTTCAAATTTCTATATAAGCAGTTCTCAAATTAAAAAAGAAAAGCTTATAAATTATTTCCTAACTAGGATATATTCATAATGGCTTTAAGTATGCTGCTAAATTTCAACTATACTTAAACATCATTTTAAATCACTGTTTCTATGGGAAAATACATTCTGAGAGCTTCAAGTAAGGACCACAAAACACATCCATCCATCATTCAGGCAAAGACTGTGCACCAGCAAAAAAGAAGAGATTCCTATGCACAAATAAGAACAATACAACCAAGATTAGAAGGGAAGCAGAAAGCTGGTAAACAATTTTTAGTCAGTGTTTCTGATGAAGTATTTTCTCATAAATGAGTTAAATTTATAAGATGGTGTTTTAAGGTTCTCAAAGTACTTATCCTGTAAATATCTCTGTAAGGTAGATATGTCAAATGTTAATATCTCTACTTTACAAATGAAGTTATTTATCAGACAGCTGAGAAGTGGCAAAATTAGGACCAATTCATGGCTTCTGATTTGCAGTGCAGAGTACTAATTAGAGTAGTACTCCATAATACTACCAGATTCATACTGAGGCACTTTGACAGAGGCAAGTGCCAAGTGGGAGCTTTGTCACTTACTACTTAGTTCTTGGCTTCGGATATATGGTAGACGAAAAGACCTGTGCAGCAGAGATGGTTTTCCTAGGTAGGAAGGGCCGGGGTAGAGTACCAAGAAAGGAGGAAGTCTAGAAGCTGCCAGCTGCAGCAGCAACAAGTGGCTCAGACTCCAGGTACACAGGAGGGTCTCATTAACAGCATCTAGTCCACCCTGCAGAGGAACAACCAAGAAGGAATCCCAGACCAAAGAGGAGCAGACAATTCAGCACCTGTGAACGAACAGAACTTTCCAACTGCCTGAAAAGTAGGGAGAGCTGGAGTTGTCTACTCTTGCATAGGCCTAAACCAGGAGAAGGAACTGTAAGAGCTCAAACAAAGCAAATAGCAACCAGACTTGAATCATTTGGGAAGCACTGAACAATTATTGGTCTAAGACAGTCCCTAAGATTCTGGGAAAACACAGCATTCAATAACCTAAGAAAGCAGAAAACAACAAGAAGCCCAGAGCTTACTATGAGAAGAGTGGCAGAGTCCTGCCGTAAATATCAAATCCAAAGTCAGAAAGTAATCTGAAAGAATGGGCAAACTATAACGAGTTATTATGATGACAGAGATGTTCAAGACTCCAAGACTCTAAAAGAGTCTTGGAGAATGACTCCAAAACATCTACAAGCAATGTTCCAGAGAAAAATCACAATCTGGGCACAAAATCAACTAGAATTCCTGGAAGAGATGAAGCAAGAGCTTTAAAAAGTTTTAAAATATTTTTATAAATGGAATGAGAGTACAAGAGGGAAAAAATTGGAAAGGAAATGGGAGCTAAGTAAGAAAGAATTGGAAAGGGAATTAAAAGCTTGGCACAAAAGGTATAAAATCTTGCTCAAGCAAATCTGAAAGTCTGAATGGGCCAAAGAGAAGCCAAGAACTTCAAGAGACAAAAGAAATTTTTTAAAATAAAAAGACTGGAAAAAAAAATTGAATAAAATGTAAGGTACTTCATTGCAAAAAATAACCGACCTGGAAAACAATTCAAGAAGGGGAAAAAAAAAAAATTTTGCATCATTGTACTATCTCAAAGTTATGAATGCGAAAAAGAGCCTTTTAATATTTAAAGAAATCTTAAAAGAAAATTGTCCAGATGTCTTAGAACTAGGAGGCAAAGTAGAAATAGAAAGAATGCACTGGTCACCTCCTCAAAGAAACCCCAAAATGAAAACTCTCAGAACATCATACCAAAAACTGAGCTTCCATGTCAAAACACACACACACACACACACACTGTAAAGCAGCCAGAAAGAGAGTTCAAGTATAGAGAGGCCACAGTCAGGATCACATCTGACTTAGCAGCCACTAATATAAAGGAACAGAGAACCTGGATTATGACATTGGAGAAAACAAAGGGTATATAGACTTACAGACAAAAATAAACTACCCAGCAAAACTGAGTGCAATGCTACAGAAAACCCTGGACTTTTCTGTGCAATAAAAAGAAAAAACTGGATCCTTAAAGATATAGAAAACTTCCAAGGATTCCTGATAAAAAGAACTGAGCTGCAGGAAACATTTAAAGTTCAAACACAGAAGTGAACTATTAAAAAAACCAAAACACCATTAATGATCAGTGATAAAGAACAAAACTGAGATAAACTGCTTATATTTGAATCCAGGGAGATGTATCTTGTGTCTTCTTTGAACCCTAACGTCTTAAGAGCTCATACAGGGAATTGAATTAGACTAGGCTTGGGAGAGTTTGTTATGTCTTGATGACCTTAAAAAATGGAAAGAGAGAAGAGGAATACATTGGGGGCAAGGAGATGGGGAAAGCATATAGTTCTCTGATTAATAACCTCTCTAAATAAAGATTAGATTCATTTTCCAAAGAAAGAGGTTTATGATGAAATATACAAATCTTTATAAAATGCTTTTGGAAGGTCTCTAAAACCCTCTTTCACATAGCTATAAAACTAATGTTAAAAAAAAAAAAAAAAAAAAAAAAACTGATCTCAAACCTTAAAGGTTTGAATGGCTCCAAACTATCTCTAGGATGTTTCCTAAATTAAAAAAAAAAATTTTTTTTTAATTTCACACTAATTTCCTATTATAACCTTGAAATTTCTCACTAATTTTTTTTTTTTTAATCTCACAACACAATGGACAGAATAAAGAGCCCTCTTCATCAATCACTATTATTCATCTTCTTGGCTCAAGGTTTTCAAAGGAAGTTTGATGAAGGCCTGGCAGGAGGATCAACCCCAAAAGCATGACTAAACACAAATGCACAACACATTTGTAAATTTCATTTTAATCATTTATTTCAAGCTCATCCACCAAATCTTCCTAAGTGTTATAAGAGCTAAATGCCAGGTTAGGGATAGGAAGAAGTCAAACATGTGATTTCATTAGTATGAGGAAGTGTCGAGGGAAGAAGGATACTTCTTCCACCAAAGAAGGAACACTTTCTCTGTGAGAAAATTGCCTGGAGCATTGAGGGATTAAGTGACTCACTGGAGGGAGAGGGAGAGGGAGAGGGAGAGAGGAGAGGGAGGGGGAGGGAGAAGGAGAGAAGAGAGGGGGGGGGGGAGAAGGAGAGAGAGAGGGAGGGGAGAAGGAGAGGGGGGGGAAGAAGGAGAGAGAGAGAGAGAGAGAGAGAGAGAGAGAGAGAGAGAGAGAGAGAGAGAGAGAGAGAGAGAGAGAGAGAGAGAGAGAGAGAGAGAGAGAGAGAGAGAGAGAGAGAGAGAGAGAGAGAGAGGAGAGAGAGAGATTGAGAGACAGAGACAGAGACAGAGACAGAGACACACAGAGAGAGAGACAGAGACACAGAGAGGGAGAGAGGCTTAAACCCATCTTCTTGGCTTCTAAGTCAGCTCTCTCTATTCACTGCCACATTACAAAGTAATGGACAATCTTTCCAAATGTCTAACAGGTGATAGGGCTCCCTACAAAGCAGCACATCAGATGTGATGTTAGGTCACACAAGAACAGGAATCCATGGTCCCTAAGCTTGAGATTGTTATAACACTGGCAGATTACCAATGGATTACCATAAAGCAGGTCTGGATCAACCACCAATTGGTTTGCTGCCTTATTAGATGCCTGGCATGTGCCATAAACCATGATAAGCACCAGGAATTTAAAGAAAATCTGCACCAATCCCTGACCTTTAGAGGCCTCTGTTCTAGCTAAGAGAAAAAAAGAGATGCACACATACAGATATAAGATAATTTTGGAAGGGCAGGATTCCTGCCTAAAAAGGGGCTTTTGGAAAAACTGGGAGGATATCCTGGGAAATGAAAAAACTTAGAAAGCAGATCAGAAACAGGGTGGAAAAATGCACAAGATTTCTAGCTGATCAACAAACATGCATAGATCTAGATATCTCTTAAAGGGGACAGGGACCAGACCTGTGATTTCAGATGGAACTTCCCAGGTAGGCAAAGTCCTTGTGCTGATGAAGGTCTGCACTTTCTTTACTGACTGGAGAAGTGGTGTCAAACTCAAAAGAAACAGCTCTCTATAGGCCTCCTACATACTCAGAAAGCCACAAATTACCATTATTATGTTGTATTTTTATTGATTTTGTTAATTTCTCAATGATGCTTGAAGTTGGTCACACCTGGGAGTTTTGCAGGCCATTTTTGGCCCAAAACTCTAAGAAGCAAAGTGCCTCAGACCCAAGACTTCCTGGTTTTGTGCTTCTCACTCTGCCTACTACACCTTACTACCTCTCACAAGTGCTGATACCAAAAGCAATGTCTTAACACAAATCAAAACAGATGAGTGAGTGAGATGTATTTAGGTTTATGCTTTAATTTCATTATGCACCTGATGGATTATCTACAACCAGTTTTTAAACCTGTATGCCCTATTCAGCTCCCCAGATGTCATGTTTCAAGACAAACAGAATGTTCAACAAAAAACAAGGCAAAACCTCATTATAAACGTACAACATATAAATTTTAAAATTAAACCCATAGCTAAAAAGAAATTATTTTGGCACTGGCCACTTCTCCACTAGCATGGATAATAGAGTTAGTTCTATTTATTTCTGGACACACCACATTTATTCATGCATTTCTCCCCTCCAGCATCTTTTTTCCCCATGCTTAAAATGTAGAGAAGTTTAAAAAAAAATCTCTTTACTATAACACTTCAAGCACAATATTTTTTTCTAACAAAAAATGGCAAGAAAGTGACAATGCCATAATGGACAGAGAGCCAGTTCTCTTTGGTTAAAAACCTGGGTTCAAGTACACCCTTTTGGCAGAGAAGGTGGTTTACTTGCACCCAAGAATTCCCTACACAAACAAAATTACAAATCCAGGCCCCATTCCTATCCCTGCAAACATGGCAGCCACAAGTTCATTTGAATAAGGCCCAAATATGGCTCTTCTCAAGGCCTTCTCTCTCATCTAGCTTCTCCTCTTCTTACCCCAGGGCTAGGAATTCAAGACTAGTCAAAGAGCTTCCCAAATCTCCTTCCACTCCAGACAAGAGACCCTGGTGGGACAGAACAGCAGCTGCTAAGGTCACCAACCTGAAGGGAAGGAAAGGGAAGGAAATCCCAAATGCGAACACCACCTTCTAATTGCAAACCACCTTTTTCTTTTTAAAGCAATATCCCCAAGTGAGATTCACTCAAGAGATAGCCTTTGCTCTACAAACTGGGAGATCTCAATCATAAAGAAGTGACCACAAATTTCTCAGCCACTCTGGGTAAGTCAGACTATAGATCCTTTGGTAAATGGGGGTGAGATTCTCTGGAAATTAAAAGTGACTTTCCAGGTGGCAAAAGACCAGAGAGTAGAGTTGAAACTACCTTCAGCTGGCACACAGCTGCAGGTTCTTGGACAAGTCATTATAAATTTTCTTTTCCTCCCAGGCATTTCTCAAATGAAAACAGGGCTAGATAAGCCCTGCATTAGGAGAAAAAATTTTCCTCTCCCCACACCAGTGAAATCTTGTGTTCTCTCTTCCCATGAAAAGGCAGGAATCTGGTACTTAATAGTTTGTATCCCAAGTCTTAAAGAAACTAGGCTGGTATTGATTGCCTGAACAAATTTTGTTTCCCATGAGGATACTGAGTCAGTCCCTGGTCAGCTACTAGCTCAAAAGTACTGCGTTTCCAAGGAGGCTGGAGGCTGGCAACCAAGCTCCCGGTGCTAGGACAACCAGAAGAAACTGGGACCTTATGAAGTATGATTCCAGTAGAGGGAGTGTATGAAAGGAAAGGTGGATCTATCTCCCTGTTTAAAGAACAGCTGAACAGAATCTGAATATTAGTATAGAGATCTCTTGTTGGAGGGAAGGATGCTCATAAATAAAGTGACTTTCTTAAGAAGCTAAAGGCTTCATCTCTGTAATTCCAAAGGTTAGGGCCATTTCCCCATGTGTAAGGGCACATTTGCTTGCACATTTTACCTTATAATAAGGCTTAGGTAAATGATATGTTCTACTGGAAAGCCATTTCTAAATTTGGGCTCACATTAGTTTTTTTTCTTTTGGTAGCACCAGCCCCGCCCTCAGCTTCTGGCTCATAAATTCCCTGGTAACTGCATGAGATTTTGCCTGATTTCTCCAGACAGAGAGAGAAGCAGCAGATCATAAAAGAGATTGAGAAAGCATAAGGGAGGGAGCATATTTACTAAATATTTATTTTATGCTGAGCATTGTCCTAGGTGCTGGGGGATGTAAATATGTAAATAAAAGCAAGCAAGATTGCCCTCAAGATTACATTTTCATAGAGAAAGAAAATAAATAAGGAAAGCTGAAAAGAGAGGAAGGAACAAGAATGAAGTTACTCCAGGGAGTTGGCCTGGAAGCCTAAGCCCCAGCAACGTGAGGCAAAAACTGACCTTTCTGAGTCTAGGAACCCATGGTTGGGGAGGAAAGTGACGATCCAAATAGAGGCAGCATGGAGGAAAGAACAGTACTGCAAGTATGACTTTGTATGCACTTTTTATTAATTATTCTATGCACATTATTTTCCATCTATAAAATGCAAAATCCTTGAGGGCAAGGGAAGCTTTTTTTTTCCCCTTTAGATTGCCAGTGTACCTAGTACAGAGCAGAAAAACTTAATAAGGGGTGACAATGATTTTACTGGTCCAAGTGTGATTCTTTACTAATGTCATGAAAAGTAGAGAGCAAAAGGTAGAATTAAAGTGACTGGGCTTTAGATTTAGGATGGTTAAGAAATTTGGTTTTACACACACATATATTGTATCTAGGATATACTGTAACACATTTAATATGTATGGGATTGCCTGTCATCTAAGGGAGGGAGTAGTGGGAGGGAAGGGAAAATTTGGAAAAATGAATACAAGGGATTAAAAAAAAAAAATTACCCATGCATATGTACTGTCAAAAAAAATTATAATTATAAAATTAATTTTAAAAAATAGATTTAGGTTGGTAAAGCACTGAGAAATTCAAAGCCCCCCAAATTCCCGAAATCAAAGTTAAGCCCCATTTCAGTCCTTAGGAGCTACAATGAAGAAGGCCATCATGAAAGCTCATCTCCCTCTGTTAACCACGGGCTCTCACAGACCTGATTTACCTGGATCCCTACAACTTGCTCACAAAGTAGGTACCAGGACATCATGTTCCACATTTTACAGATGAGGAACTGGCGGGGTCAGAGGTTAGATGACTGACAGAGGGGGTTACACAACCAGGTCCCTCCAGCTCCACATTGTCTTTTCATTAAACCAAGACCTTAGCCGTAAATTCTGGCCTTTCATAAAATGCTGCAGCCACAAGAGCCATCAGGATACCAGGAAGTCCTGGTGTTTTCATGTGTGCCTATGACCAAATGGAGCACTGCAGAGACAATGATGTCAGGTGTTTGCAAATAAAAGGCCTATGGGTGCATGCCAAAAGATGTGTCCCTCCCTCCTCGGGTGACAGCACCTGAGCTGACCAAGGGCCTCATCCATATAACAGGCTCTTGTGGTTTAAACAGGCCAAAAGAGCAAAAGAAAGCAAACAAGCTCGGGATAAGAATGCCAAGCCCCTCGAAATGATTCAATAATAACTTCAGCAATGGAGAAAAAAGCCACTCTGCATTTTAAGCATATTTTTTAAAAATTTCTAGAGGGGAAAAAAAAAAGCAACTTAAGAATATGTAAATTAAGGAACACATTCATTCTGGAATCTGTCAATGAATAGAAGGACACATAGTTCTAGTTTCCAACAGAAACTTGAGTTCCCAGATCAATTTATAACATGTTACTTCATTTCAATAGGTACGTAGCCTATTTGTAATGCTACAATAGGCACTAACTGCAGTTTTTAAAAACAGACGTGATCTGAGACTTAAAGGCTTGGAAATTAGTTGGGAAAACTGTGACAGCTACACACATTCCTATACACATACATCTAGTTCGCACCCTGTCTGAAAGCCTCTGAGATAATAAGAAAGCGTGCTTCCCAAGCGCACACTGTCTACCTGGAAGGGAGTTTCAGACACCAACCAACACCGTGATACAAAGTGAAACAAGATCCAGGAGAAGGGGAAACCAAATGCTCAAGTATGGCCCCGGAAGGGAAAGTTCTTTAGCCACTTTGGGAGCAGGAACACATGGTACAGTAATGAGTCTGGGGCAAGGCAACAAGTATTACTGAAGAACTTAAGATGTGCTAGGCTTAGACTTGGATCACAGACCTATCTTTTCACACTTTTATGGGGGGTTTTTTGGTCACCTTCATTTTCAAATCTCTCTCCCCCTTTATCTCTGCTTTAAGCCACGCTCTTTAACAAAGAAAAAGAAAAAAGTTCAGCAAAATTAACAAAGAGGCCAATTACATCTAATAGCAAACAACGCTCCATGCCCAGTTACTCATCTCTGCAGTGAAGGAAGTGAGGGGCATTTTCTCATCTTTGTTGAGGTCAAGCTTGATTTCTCTAATTTTATAATGTTCTTTCCATTTACACTGCAATAGTCATCGAGGAGGTTATCTTCCTGGTTCTACTGGCTTCACTCTGCATTAATTCTTAAAGTCTTCTTAAGCTTCTCTAAATTCTTTATACTCATTTTTGGAGTGCAGTAATGTTCCATTATGTTCACAGTCATTTCCTCATTTGTGGGCACCTACTTTCTTAACAATTGTTTGCTATAAAAATTGCTACTACAAATATTTTTTCACATACATGAGCCCTTTCTTTCTGCATGAACTCCTTGGGGTGTGTGAACTAGCTGGATCAAAGTTATGGACATTTTAGTCTGTATTTTTAGCATACTTCCACCACACTGCGTCCCAGAAGAGTTACAGCAATTCGCAGTTCCATCAATAGTACATTCGTGTGCCTGTCTTTCTCTGCCCCTTCTTAGCCCTATATTAAGCAACATTTTCGTCAAAGATTTGGCACTGAAAACATAAGCCATGTTGATTAAATATTCAGATAACACAAATCTGGAAATAGTATCATAGGTAGTGAAATTAAAGTCCTAAATGATTCTCAACAGGATGGATTCGTCATTGAAACCAACAAGATGAAAATGCAAAGTTCTGCACTTTGAGGGAAAAATTCTGCACAAATAGAGAATTGGACAGTATTGGCTGCAGGGGCCACTCAGGCCTGATTGTGTTCCCAGGGGCCATCTGTGGCTTTGACAAGCAACATATGCAGCACCTTAGACTACATCCATGGAAATACAAGTGAACAGCACCAAAGCATACAACCATTCCCAAAGTTTTTGCAGTGACAGCCTCATTAGACAAGTGTCCAGCCCCTTACCTCTCCTAGAGATTAAACACATACTTGGATGTATGAGATGCTGGGAACTCTGATTATTATTTCCTTTTTTTTTTTTTTTTCCTGAGGCTGGGATTGACAGGGTCACACAGGAAGTGTTAAGTGTCTGAGAACAAATTTGAACTCGGGTCCTCCTGAATTCAAGGCTGGTGCTCTATCCACTGCGCCACCTAGCTGCTCCGTGATTATTATTTCAGTCATAGCTTTTTAAAAAACTAACCAGTATTAGATTCTATTTGTTTTACTGAATCTAAAACGATTTTTGTCTATTTACAAAACTCAAAACCACCTAAAAGACCAAAAACTTAACAGGCACTGAGAATGGGCAAGGACCCATTGTGAAAAGAAATCCAAAAAGGGGTCCCCAACTCCCCCAAAAGGGTCTTGGGGACTTACTTCACTGGAACAAGTCAGCTTTAAAAAGTCCTCTAATCATTAAGTTCAATTTATTAGTTCACAACTTCCCTGTAATCTAAGCCCTCAGGGCTGTACTCCCAGACTTTTTTTTTTTTTTTAACCATATCCCAGAATCCTCTTCCCCAGGACATTCTCTCCTGCCCAAAAACTCCCACCCTGCCTCTGCAGCCTCTCCCTCTGACTGGATGGCTCAGGAGGACCCACAGACCAGCCAAGTTTTCATTACTCTCCAGACATTCTCTGCCAAGAATCTCCCACTTCAGCTAGCTCCCTAATATGTGTTATTTCCCTCATTACAACATTAAAAAAAAAAAAAAAAAAAAATCTCCTTGAGGACAGAGTTAAGAGTTCTGCCTGTATTTGTATGAGCAGCATCCAGCACAATGAAGTTCTTAAGCAATACTTGCTGACTGACTCTCTCTGGACCCCAAGTGAAGGAAGACCAGCCTACCGCTGTCTCAAATGTTCCCTGCTCCCCAAAGTCACTGAGAAACTTTCCCTTCTGTGGTCCTACTGAGCATTTGGTGTCTACCCCTCTGGATGCTGTTTTTACTTTGTACCCAGTCCAATTCAAGGACCAATTCTCCCAGACCTGGACAAAGCCTTTCATTGACATAAGGAATTCCTAAAGAGCAAAGCTCCCTCTCCCAATGCAGGTCTGCAAGTCTTAAAGTGCCTCAGGTGCTTATCCACCTCTGAATCTGCATAAGGGAGCTAATAAATAAAGCCCTGGAACACTGCCAGCCTGCTTCATTCCCATAGCAGCTCTGCCATCTTAAAATTCACTTACCACTAAACAATCTTTCATGGTTATTTAAATTTTCAAATGTAATTTTTTCAAAGAGCTCTTAAGTTTAAGAGCAGGGATCACATACTTTTTTTTACCTTTCCTCCTCTCCAGCATAAATCCAATACCATATTGTAAACATAGAAAGTAAACTTTCAAACAGTATCTTGTAAATTATTGAAATCTTTAACAGATAAAATTAGGAAAATAAAATGCCCTGGGAACTACTGATTTATTTTACATGATAAATACAAACGAACTTTATACATCCCTACTAATGCTTTCACATTCTTTTGGCAAAAGCAAAAGTCAAGCCTAGGAAGTCATGAAATAAAAGTAGAATGAAAGGTGCCTTTGCTAATAGGTTATCTGCTTCCTACTTATCCCTCCTCCTTTAAGACTTTGAGAAAAAAAGAAAATCAGGCTTTCAAAAACTCTTCAAAGTACCAAGAGGCCTCTCAGCCCCAGTCTAGCCCGAGATGACCATCTGATTTAAGGTAGTAACTGCAGTTATAGTAGTTACTAACAGACCTGCTTCTGATACTAAGCTTTCTGACTGACTCCCAGTACCAGCCTGCACCAGGCCACAACAGCTCTTAGTAAGGAGGGGCCTCGGTATGGCACGAGGCAGATGTGACCAAAGGGCAGATTCTTTCATCTTAGATTCTATTCCTTTGCTCAGACAAAGACCAAGAAGCCTTGCTGGGACAGGAGCAACAAGGGGAGATGTGTGGTAGATGGGACTCAGAACCTGAATTCCTGTAACCATGAGCCATGAGACCTCAAGCAAAGCACTTGAACCCTGTAGGAGCAGAGCTCTAGTGAGGAACCTCAGATGTCATCAGGCCCAGAGAAGGAAAGCGACTTACTTGGCCAGGTCAGACAAGCAGGCAAGAAGCAATGAGTGCCTACTGTGTGCCAGACAGCTAAGCCCAGGGACCGCAAAAAGAGGCAAAAGCCAGTCCCTGCCCTCAAGGACCTTGCAAACTAATTTGTCTGTCATGCAAACAAATTCATATAGACAAGCTGGTCATTGTCCTTTCTCATGAAGAGGACCAAAACAACCATGTTAGAGTCAAGTTAGTGCATCAGACTGACTGATCAGACCAACATGAGCTCAGAATCCTCTGCCACAGGTTGGACACAAATAGTCCCTATGAACATTGAGATGGCTTCTAAACCTTGCGTATCTCATGTTTTCTCTGAGCTACTTCGATTCTGCTTTACCCAGAGTCCAGCGCCTTCTCTGATGGACAGTACAGGGCCAGGGTCTCCAACATCAGACAACCAATTCTAAAGTTCTTAAGAGTGACCTTGAATGTGTTCTTGTATCACTTTTTCTGACTGACCACCTTATGAATGCTTGGCCTCTGTGAGTTCTCCATAAAATAATCTTTTTGGCAAGTGTACATGTAACATTTGAACAATGTGGCTGGCCAGCCATGATAAAGAGGCAAGAATTAACAGTAAGTTGGAAGTCTTCCTGTAGAAGGTGAGATTTTAAACATTTATCAAGTGCCTACTATGTGCAAGCCTCACAATCGAAAGGAAGGTGCAACTATTATCTCAAACAGAATGAAAAATACCCCATAATAAGAAGCAATCAGATTTTGAGGCAAAGACCTCTCATTCCAAATACGCACTGACAGCTGGATCGCAGATTTTCATCTCCAAGATGAAGAGAATGGACTAGATGACTACAAAGTCGGGTCAAAGCCCCTTCCGCCACCAGAGCCAACGAATGCTGACCAACTTATTCCCAATGTGTTCATGAAGATTCCATGAAACATTCTATTTGAAAATATATGACACACAATATGCTGTGAGTAGAGATATAAGCTGGCCCAACAATTCTAAGAAATTTTTAAAATGCTACAAATGTCCATGACCTTCAACCAAGATTTGACTGCTAAGTACACACCCCAAGAGAGAGGACAGAAAGTTTTGATAATTACCAAAAGAATAATGGCCCTACTTTTTGTGACAGCAAAGAACTGGAAACAAAGGAAGCACCCATCAATTATAGAAATACTAAGTAAATCATGATACCGGAATGTCATGGAATATTACGAGTGACAATAAAAAAGAATATGAAGAATTCAGAACAGCAGGGGAATATATGAGATGATGCAGAATAAAGATAATAGAACCAGGAAAACAACATCTACTATAACAAAAATGGAAGATGAAAACCCCCAACCCAACCGAATGCTACGTAATTACAATGACTAAGCTTAGCCTGGAAGACAAGAAGAAAAGCACCTTCCTTCTCTCTTGGAAGAGGACGAAAATATGACAATTAGACTGTATAGAAGGCTTAGCCAATGGCTGCTTAGCTTTGCTGAGCTACTTTCACCTTTTTTATTCCTTATTATAAAGGATGGTTGCTGGAGTAGAAGTGGCAGAAGATAAGAGTCGAAATGAAGGCACTATCAAAACAAAAAACATTAATAAAAATTTACATTTAAATGTTTGACACACATAAAACTGGTCAAGGTTTCACAGGAGAAAAAAATATCTATTAACACTGTACTAAAATGAGAAACATGTTGTTGGTATAAACAATAGACCTGCTTCACATTTTATCCTCTCAAATACAAAGATCAGCTTTTTGCAATTGTGTTCAAATGTTCATGCAACAGTATAAATGAATCATTTTAATTCCTCCTTAAGTTTCCTACATAAGGATATTAAATTCTTCATCCTTTCTAGATTATATATCATAGGAAAACTTCTCTATTACACAGTAAGAGCACCTCTCCTCCTGCTCGCTCTCAGCAGAATGCCTGGCTTTTAGCCTACTGTTTGTTATAGAAAGCCAAAAATATATCTAGATGCACTTTCTCAAGGTGACCAGAGCTCTCTTTATTGATTCAGCAAACATTTATTAAGCACCATGTTATCTTGAGAGAGAGGATAAAAATCTCCTTCACTTAGGAAAAGAATAATGCCTCTTACAAACAGTTGGTGTTTTCAGATAAGAAAGTACATCAAAGGCTCAAAATAGAAAAAGAAATCCAGCATTTCTTCAAAAGTTCAAAAGCATCTTCTAAACGAATCCAAGCAGATCACTGTATGAGTGATTCAACAGACAATATGTATCTTTTGAAAAGGAGGGGAAAATTATGCTGCAACAGTGCAGTCAGTGATAAGACCATGACAGAGGACCCATGAAAGACACTAGTCTTATAAAAGCTATTATTAGGTGAGAGGGGTTAGCAGAGCCCAAAGATTGTACTTCGGATAATGAAGACTAATGACTTTCCCTAATTGGAGAAGACCCTTCAGAGAAGAAAAAGATTACAATCCTATTTCAGAGAGTGCTTCGATTCCACAATGAAACTTTCATGATGGCTTAAAAATAATCTTGGGTGAGGAAGATTCCTGCCACAAAGAAGTTCTCTCTCTAATGGAGCTAAAGTAGTTTGGAAAAGCAGCAGTGTGTGAGGTTGGTGGGACTTCGGAATGGGCAGTGAGATACCCAGTTCAAATCCCACTTCCCCTACATTAACATGGGCAAGTGTACCAATCCTGAGTCTCAGTTTCTTCAGCTATAAACTGGGATGGATTCTTACATCACCTACCTCCCAGGATAATAATAATAATGAGCAGTTGCTCATGAAAGAGCCTGGGAAACCTTAAAGACTATTAGTAAGTCATTATTAGAATTGGGTTCCCTTTATTACAAAGTAGAAAAGTACAAATTCCTGTGGCCTCTTTCTAGTGTCCCTAGCAAAGCTCAGGAATGATTACAGTAAGGGAGGCACTGCTCCCCCTCTGGTAGAAGGCCTTCAAATCAAAGACACATTTACAGGACTCATCAAACCTCTCAATCTGCTCAATATGATAATGAAAATTTTTTCTATCTTTCTGCTCTGTCAGAAGTCCACAACAATAAGCATCTCCCTTAAGGAATATAAAGAAAATGTCTAGTACTTTATGAAAAAAGCTAATTTTAGCAAATGATTAAAAAAAAAAAAGTTGCAATGAAAGCACGAGATTCAAAATATAATTACACATTTCTTAAAAAGAAATGACAAATTTTATCATTCTACATTAAAATAGATGACATTCTTATTCCCTTCAAAAATAAATATAGAAATCTTTTATTCTGACTATAACAGAAAATAGAATCAGAAATGAATCAACATTACCCAAGTTCAGTAACAATTTGGAAATTTCTGATTCCAATAAAGCCTCTTCTAATCATCAAAGTCATAAATAAAGAAGAGTACACATTGTGACTTTAATCCTCTAGGAGTGATCAATCATTCAACTGAACTACAGAGATGCAAAAGTGGACCCTAATCACCATCCATGCAGATGTCACCTAAAAGCCTGAAATTATTCTCATCAAGATGGAAAACACAAAATTTCGAATTACAAAGGACAATATCCCCTTATCTCGGCTAACATCATCAATAAGATAAGCGACAATACCATCTTTCAAGTTGTTCCCATTTATTTTCAGTCCCACAAAGGGGGAGGGGGGTGTATAGGGAGAAGAATGGAAGATTATCTCAGTTTTTTTTAAAAGCCTAAATTTAAACCTTTCCAATGCTAACACTCATTTCATAACAAACTGTTTTTGCTAAACAACTCCTATAAAATATGGGATGTAGATAAAATGAAAAGCAAAATATAAAACAATCTGCTGAATACAACAAATAACTATTCTTTTAAAAAGAACTTATTAGGGCAGTTTAGTTGGTGCAGTGGATAGAGCACCAGCCCTGAAGTTAGGAGGACCTGAGTTCAAATTTGTCTCAAACACTCAACACTACCTAGACATGTGACCCTGGGCAAGTCACTTAACCCCAATTGCCTCAGCCAAAAAAAAAACTTATTAGTTCAGTGTCAGAGATGGCATTTGAATTGAGTTTCTATCTTGAGACAGTTCTTTTTTACCCACTAATATCTCTTTGAGGTTACATCAAAAAAGATTCTTCTCTATGGGTTGATTCGATATTTATATCAGTCAGGAATGCTGAGATAATGTGGCATTAAGAAAACAATAAATATAATAGGCCATATAAATAAAACCATAAAAAAGACACAATCATAGCAATAGATGCAGAAAATGACTTTACAAACTGTAGCTCTCATTTAAATTAGAAACACTCAGAGGTTTTTGACAAATGACAAATATTATCTATATAAAGCAAGAGCCAGCATCATCTAGATAGGAAACACTAGAAGTCTTTAAAAACAAACAAAAAACCCCCAACTATCAACTCTTTTGTCATGAACTTAACAAAATCAACAATTAAATTCAAACAATTATAAAACAAAAGCTAGAAGCATTTCTAGCAAAAATGAGTTAAAGCTAGGATACATTGCCATCCTTTAAGTTTTGGGAAAGACAAGTTGAGGAAATAAAAACCACCAAAGAAGGAAAAAACCGTAGTCAATCCTTGAACATTTGGACATTTAACATTAACAACTTCAAGAATTCACGTGATTTTACACACTTCCACGCTGGCAACCTGGCACATTTGTGGCTGTGTACAGTAGAGAGAAAAAATTAATAACACCTACAAATTTGTGGTATTCTTTTAGGCATTTCACCTTACCACTGTAAACAAAGGAGCAGAAAGAGGCTCCCTAGTTATTCATTGCATATTTTCATTGTTTACCTTTTAAACTCAAATTCTGTGCTGCCGTTTTGCCCCCAAAGCATAGTACAAGTACTTTGGGCTCTAGGCCCAAGTGTGCAAAGTCAGTGATGTGGTCTAGTAAGAAAATAAAGGTGTTACCCCTAAGAATCTCAAATAGTCCAAAAAAAAATACCTTCTTGGGAATTATTTCAAGCTGTGCATCCTTTACTATCTCCAATGCCATCCACCATCTACTTCAATATTATTTTTTCAAAATTAAAATCACAAAAAATATTTAAAAAAAAAACCTCTACACAAGTTTTAAATAATTGGAAAGATTAATTGTTCACAGTTGGCCACATTAACAAAATCTACTATACTACTGCCTAAAATAACTTATAGATTTAACATTACACCAAGAGATCACTTTATAGGATTAGGCAAATAACATAATTCAGATAGAGAAACAAAAGAAAAAAAATCTCAAGAGAAAAATTTTTTTAGAGTGAAAAGAAGAGTTTAGCATGACCAGATTTCAAAGTAAACTATAAAGCAGTAATCATAAAAACTATATAGTACAAATCAAAAAAGAGTTGATAAATAGACTAGGTAGGTAAGACCCAGAAGCAATCAAACACAGCAACCTAGTGATTAATAAACTTAAGACCACCAATTACCGGGGTATAGCCTCCCTATTATTAGACAAAAAATGGTGAGAAATCTAGCAGAACTTACAACACACGCCACAAATGGATACCTGATCTAAAGTTTCAAATGGACACATGATCTAATTATAAAGAGTCACAATCATTAAAAAACTAAATGAGAATGCAAGTACATATGTCAGGGAGAGAATTCTTAACTAAACTAGGATTAAATGATCAAAAAAGATAAAATAGAAAATTTTAATTACATGAAAGTGAAAAGGTTTTATGAAGAATAAAATGAACATAGCCATAATTGAAAAGAGAAGCAGGAAAAATATTTGTAATAAATGCCTTTAATAAAACCTTATTATCCAAGGTACATAAAGATTTGATTTAAATATTTAAAAACAAGTTCCATTTCTCAATAATCAAAAGATGCAAACAGAAAAAGTCTAAACTATAACAAGCATTTTTTTTTTAATTACAAATCACTAATAAGGAAAGTGTTAATTAAAACAACTCTGGGGTTTTATCACATGCCATTGATCGGTTTGACAAAGATGACAAAAGACAAACATAGTGAACAGGGGAGATCTTTGGAAATGTAAGCACAGGAAAGTTTTTCTTCTCCAGTAAACAATTTCGAATGACATGCACAAAGTCACTGAAAATCTACATACCCTTTGACACAGCAATACATTTATTAGGAACACATTGCCAAGAAGGACAAAGACAAAGAAAGAAAATCTTATACTGTCTATACAAATATATTTGTAGCAGCATTTTCTTGGCAGTAGCAGAGAACTGGAAATAAAGTATGCACCTCTCAAATGGTGAATGGCCCCAGAAAATGTAATCTCTGAATATACTGACATATAATGTACAATAAGAAATGAGAAATATTTAAGAATTCAGAAAAATGGAAGAGACTTATATGAACCAGTAACAGAGGGAAATAAGCAGAAAAGAACAATTCACAAGATAATGTAAAGTAAAACACTGAAAGGCTTCAAAATCAAATCAATGCAGTGACCAACCATGACTTCTCAAGAGTGAGGATAAAAGCCTAAGGTACAAAAAGGGGCAGAGATGGCCTGTGTGTTTGGTTTGCTTAAATATTTGTTATATGGGAAAGGTCTATTGAAACTGACAAATCAGTACAAAATGACAGCATTAAAAAAATATATCAATATCACTTAAATTGATGCTTTAAAAGTTTATGAAATAATAAAATTTGAATTGTTAGCACTACAGAGTCCTCATTACAAAAACGATTTTGCAACATCATGTTAAATATTATTATCTGAGTTAATTAATTCTTACAGAAGCCAACTAGATAAACGGCACTGTTTTAAACTAGTTGTAAAAAACGTTTGTGAAAAATTACCCATGCATATATCTTGTAAATAAAAAGCTATAATAAAAAAAAAAAATGTTTGTGGCAGCCCTTTCTGTAGTGGCAAGAAACTGGAAGCTGAGGGGATGCCCATCAGTTGGAGAATGGCTGAATAAATTATGCTATATGGATGTCCATATTTGTTCTGTAAGAAACGACCAGCAGGATGATTTCAGAGACGTGCAGAGACTTATATGAACTGATGCTGAGTGAAGTGAGCAACACCAGGAGATCATTGTACACAACAACACGACTATCCGCGGATCAATTCTGATGGACGCAGCTCTCTTCAACAATGAGATGATTCAGACCAGTTCAGATGGTCTTGTGATAGAGAGCCATTTACACCCAGAGAGAGGACTATGGGGACTAAATGTGGCTCACAACATAGCATTTTCACTCTGTTGTTGTTTGCTTGCATTTTGTTTTCTTTCTCAGTGTTTTTTCCTTCCTTCTTGATCAGATTTTTCTTGTGAAACAAGATAACTATATAAATATGTACACATATGTTGGATTTAACATATATTTTAACATATTTAACACGTACTGGACTACCCGCCAGCTAGGGGAGGGGAGGTGAAGGGAAAGAGGGAAGGAGGAAGGTTTTGCAAGAGTCAATGTTATTACCTATGCTTATGTTTTGTAAATAAAATCTTTAATAAAATAAATAACATTAAGCTAGTTGTAAACAAACACCTACTAAAAGCAGCATTGGCACGCGGTAACAATAGCACTGTACAAAGAGATTAATTAAAATAACATTATGATGCTTGTATGGCATAGTCAAATTTCCTTATAAGTCAACTAGAGGAGAAAACAATCCAGCAAGGAAGTTATGGATGGCCTTAAGAGGGGGAAGTTCAGAGATAAGCCTCTTAAGTAAAGCAGACTAAGAATGAATCATACTCTATAGGGGTTCAGAATGTTTATTATGTCATTGGCCTCTTAGAGCAGTCAGGCAAAGCTTCTCAGAATGTTTTTTAAATGCATAAGATATATAGAATTATAAGGACTTTTTTTTTTAAGTTCATAGAGATACCAAGCTAAGAACTCCCAAACAACCTAATCTCCCAAAGTCCTTATAGGCCAACTTAGGACCCAAAACTAGATCACCTCTCCTGACCTCGTTCTAGTTTGGGCTCCAGAAATTGAGGTCAAGCAGTTTTATTCTAAGTGAATTTTCTGTAAATTCCAAAAAAATTTACTAAATTGAAGCTCAAGATACACTGCTACAAATAATTAGTTTTTCTTTTGCAATAAACTAAATTTTTTGTTCCTTTGTTAAAAAGGCTGATATGGGACTCTGGTTTTCAATATTTGATCATACCACCTTCTCAGTTTAAACAAAAAAATCTATCTCCTCAATCTGGATCAAGTGATCCTGAAAAACTTAGAGGAAATCTATCTCTACTCTGGGATTTTAAAGTAACATAAGTATGTGTGCCTATGTTAGGGGTAGAGAAGATATGAACTAGGAAGCTAGAACACTTTTTAGCTCTTAGAACAAATCTTCACAAAGTGGTTTGTTTTGTTTTGTTTTTAAGTAATTTCTGATCAATTAACTGAGTACAAAACATATTCCAAAACAAAATACCTGTTTTTGTATAATCTGTTTTGGCACTCACAAAGAGCACTATGCATTTAGAATTTTTAAATTTAAACTATTAAATTCAAATGCCAAAGTGTACTATTAGTGACTGGGGAACCTAAAGTGAGACCCTGTATGACAGGGACTGTTGCAGGGAATTAGGCCAAACAGAAAATGCTTAATATGACAACTGCCACAGTTAGGGGTGACCTGGGTTGAAGTCTCAGCTCTATTTCTATTCAGCAGTGATGTAGGTTGGTCCTATCATTCTTTCTGGTCAATGGGACAATTAAGTCCACCTTTCTAACCTCATATTACACTGTTCGGCAGATCAAATGAAACAAGATACACGTTCCTTCAGCTGCTTCTTTCAAATGCCACAGTCTCTCTTCTATTTCTAATCTATCTTTTTATTTTACAAATGAGGAAAACAGGATGATATTTACTGGGCTGTTCTTTCTGGTTCTTAAAGCAGCCCTTTCCCTGGATCTATTCTCTAGCTTGGCTATCCTTGATCCTCTCTGCTCTTTTCAGTGACATGGCATTCACCTATTAGACCCTTCACGAAGGTGTTCCCCAAGGCTCACTGGTCCCCTTCACTTCTTTAGGCCATCCCAATAATCTTTCTCGATGTTCTGTTCCCATAACATCCCATCTCTGACCTCCAGGCATTTTCCCTGGCCATGCCCCAAGCCTGGAATATTTATCCTGCTTCCTCCATCTCACCTCTCAAAGCTTTCTGGTTCCTTTTCCTGGTTTATTTTCTGCTAAAAACCATCCCCAATCTCAGTGCCTCCCCCCCAAAAAAAATGGATTTTTCCATTCATCCTGTATATACTTTGTTCGTAAATAATTGTTTGCGTGTTTTTCCTCCATTAGACTTTGAGTTTTTTAAAGCAGGGAACTGCTCTTTACCTTTCCTTGCATGACCTGCACAGTGTCCACACATAGAAAGTGTTTTTAATATCTAATCTTATTCAGGGCCACACTTCTAAGGCTGGATTGGAGCTGTCCAAATCAGATGCACTATCCATGAAGTCCCCGTGCTACCTTGATAGAAAGAATTAAAAATTGGAAACTGAATGAGCAAATCTAACTACAATGAAGAGATGATGTCCTTTTCATTGCAGAGGAAGGAGACTATGGGTATAGAACACTGTCAATGTTGTCAGATTTGGTCTATATGTTGATTAATTTTGCTAAACCATATGTCTTCTCTCTCTCTTTTTTATTCTTTTCTTAAATCAAAAATGGACCATTGGGTAGGAAAAGATTTCAGAAATGAAAGTAATATACAACAAAATAAACTGATATTCTGAAAACCCAAACTTTTTCAGTATCATGCTCCTAATGTGCTGGGGCTTTACATTTTGATATTTTTTTTAAAAATTTTCTGCCAATTTAATAAAAATAGAAATAGCTTAAACTGGGATTTTAGTTGACCTAGTTTATATTTGCTTTTATAATTTATTTACTAATGTTTGCTTAGAATATCACATATGAAATATAATAATTTTAAAATCACCTCAACATACAACTTTTCAGGAACACGTAAAGAAATAACACAAGGCCCATCTATAACACCTTGCAAAAGAAGATACTCAAATAATCAGCAGCAAGAAATTATCATGGAAACAGAACCCCTATCCCTTATAACGTATTCCTGTCCTTTGATAAAACTTCTGTGAATTTATGGATGTAAGCCCTCTGATAACAGGCTTATCTATATTTCTTTTGTACTCTAAACTAGAAGACAGAATAAAATTACGTTGATTAGTTGAAGTTACCGAGTTGTTTCAGGCATGTTCCACTGGGATTTTCTTGGCAAAGAAACTGTCATGATTTGCCATTTCTTTCTCCAGCTCATTTTACAGATGAGGAAACGGAGGCAAACAGGATGAAGTGATTTGCCCAGGGTCTCACAGCTCCTAAGTGTTGGAATTTAGATTTGAATTTAGAAAAAAGAATCTTCACAACTTGAGGCTAGAGACTCTGCCCATCTAGCTGCCCATAGTTGAACTAATTCCAGTCATATGGACTTATTCACCATTTCTCAAAACACAAAAATAACTGGATTCAGAGCCAGCAGACTTAAGTTAGAATCCTATCCTACCCCTTTTACCACTGGTGTGACCTTGGCCAAATCAGTGGGATCTGTTTTCCCATCTGTACAAAGAGAAAACTCTCTTCCGGCTCCAGATTCTTTCTATGAGCTTATAAAAAGGCATTGTGGTACCCTAGAGAGAACATTAAACCTGGATCTAGAATTCTAATCTTGGCACTTGTTCTGTGTCCCCCAGCAAAGCACTCCACCTTTTTTATTTAGTTTCCTCATCTGGAAAATGGGAAAACATTCTTACTCCTTGCCTCTCAGAGCTGGTATGAAAACCTTAAAAGTGATAGATGGGGGGGAGGGGGGAGGAAGGAAGGGGAAAAAAAGGAATTCTTTCTTTTTCTCAAACTCTCCAAGTACTTTGTTGAGCCCACATTTCTCATTTGAAATTACAATTGATTAGAAAATGTAGTCCCATTAGGTTGTATGCTTTTTAAAGAGAGTACCTCCATCTCATTTGTCTTTCTGTATCTCTCTTTGGCTGAACACAGCCAAAGCTGGGAGGTATTTAGTAGTAGATTAGCTCCCACCACTGTTCTACATGCAATAGATGCCTCACACTTAAGTCTCATTCAGAATGTCACTAGAAAAAGGAGATAATCAAGTCAAGTTCAATTGATATCATGCTCAATACTACCTAAAAAGGACCATGACATCAGGGAGGTGATGGCCATGACATGTAAAGGAACTGGAGTTAAGTGAAGGAAGGCTGTGCAAAGTCACCAGCCTCCACAGTCTAGAGGCAAGACATTGATGAGGGCAACTACTGATGGCCCTGGATGCCATCTTAAGTTAAGGTCTTCGAGGATCTCAATTTGACTGAGGCCATACGCTGCCACCTAAAATGCATATAGGGAATATCTGGTCCGTATTATATTCTTATGGGAAAAAATATGGGCCTGAAGGGGATTATCTTTGAGTCTGGTGGATGAGAGAGGAAGAAAACAAAGGATATGTCAGTAAAGATGAGATCTATTTTCTGTGAAACCAACCATAGGCTTCAAAGTATTCACAGCAGCCAAGAATCATAAACTTGGCATGGTGCTCTAGGCAATTCTAAAAATAAAAGATATATCTAAAGGTCAACTTTTCCAGGAAACATTAACTCAATGATATGATCTGACTTGATATCAGTTAATATACTGGATATTTATCTGCAATAATAATCTTATAAAAGAAAAAGAGTAACCAAAGTAGCACAAATGGCCATCCTGAAAATATCTGTATGGGGAGAGGAAAGCTGGAAGAATATACTAGAACAAACTGAGTTCCAAAAAAAAATTTTTAGTCATAATTTATACAATACAGTATTTACCAATCAATAGTACCAGGAATGACACTAATTTTTTACTTTTATTTTGAAAGGACATTCCCCATCACCAGCTGTACAAGACAATAAATATTGCCAGTGCACATTTGATTTTTGTTTTGTAGAATTCTATCATGAACACAAGATACTTTGCATACAAATGAATATTATATCTAAAAACAATTGGCTGAAAATACAAACATTATTATAAACGATATGTAGATATTGTTCTATTTCATTAAGATTCCTATGAATTTTCTGCTTAAATTGCCTTCTGGTAATTTCCAAAAACCACGCTCAACATTAAACTGCTTCTTCCAGCACATCTTCAATAACTATTGCTCTAAGGCAGCAGTTCTCCAAATATGGGGATCCTGAGACCCTTCAAGGCACCATAAGGAAGGTCAAAACTATTTTCACAAAAATTAAATTATATTTTGCCTATTAAAATGTCTCTTTTTCAGCTACACATAAGGCTATTTCCTTCATATGCTTCAACCAAAAGAACACACTGCCACTGACTGAATGCAAAAGCATATAGAAGAATCCAGGTGACTTAAGTCAAGAGGACTTCAAGAAATCTGTAAAACTGAAAAATGTGCCACTCTCACTAAACATTTGTTTTGGAAAAGTTATTCTTCATGAAAAGATTATGTAATTAGCTTATTTTCAATGAATAATTTTTTAAAATTGTTAGTATTAACTTCTAATATGGAAAATATCAAGTGATAATCCACTTAATACTATGGAGTTGTACTAAGGAATTTTCCCCTATTCTCAAACCAGTATCTTCAAACACAAGAGTCTTCACTCCTTTTAATGGCATAACATGGGATCTGTTTTTTTAATTGGATAAATGGAAAAGAAAAATGCTTCACTTTAGTATTTACTTGTAATATCAATATACAAAAGAAACAAATCCACTTGAAATGTTTTAGGGAGGAAGCATCCAATGAACTTCATTTTTATCTGAAATGCACAAAGAAGGACTGAACACACATTGTTATAGAAATATACCAACTCAAAAGGGAAACAAACTGGGATGGGGTGGGTAATGTGGCTAAGGAGTTATGGAAAATAATAATACCATTGGTATTATTTTGGATGGCAATAGTCAAAAATAAAACAAACTTCCTTATCCTGAAGATGGAATTAAAAGGGAGATGGGGGCAGAAAAGAACCAGAATAGAAATGAGACATTCCAAACTGCATGATACACAACTGAATAATGGCTAAACAAATTGCAACATATGAATGTCATGAGTATTATTGTGCCATAGGAAATGTAGAAAGAAACCATTTCAGGGAATCCTTGACATTAAAAATATTAAGAATGAAGTGAATCAGAACAGCATATAATATAAAAGAACAGCAACAATGTAAAGAAAAACAGCCTTAAAAATTCTTATCAAAATTATAATCCATTTTGGAATACAGCATGTTCATTACCCCCCCTCTAGACTGAGAAATGATGGACAGAAGAGGCAGAAACAAATTTCTGTCATGGGACTGGATAGATGCATTTTGCTTGATTATATTTATTAGATAAAAATAAATATTATATTATATTAATATATATATAATAAAAACCATACTGTCACCCCCCCCCCAAAGCAGATAATCCTTTTTACTATAGGGTACCAAAACTCAAGAAGTACAAGCAAATGAATAGTTTTCATAAGAATTTAATAAAGACAATAATAAATAATAATAATAATTTAATTTAATTTAGTTTCTTTGGTCTAAGAGATATATTAAATACTAGGCTAAGTAAGTCTTTAACAGAGTGATTCTAACATTTTACAACTAAATTTGTCTAGGTCCAGATAGCCTCAATATTTTTGGTTAATGTTTCCTTATAAGCAAACCGAAGCAACTACTGCTATTTGCCATAATAATATGCAAATAGGCCTCCCAAAATGAGAGTATTTCTTTTACTCTTCCACAAAATTCCTATTCCAACACCTCAGCCATAGTCCGACCTTTTGTGGGCACTGGACTCCTCAGAATAAGGTTTAGAAATGCATAAAATGAAATGTACATAGAATTATAAAGAAGACCAAGTCTATTAAATAAAATATAATTATCAAAATATGTATATTTTTGAAGTCAGGTTCCAGGGGCACAGATCCAGAACTACTCTGAGGGGGGTTTAAAAAAAAAAAAAGGGGGGGGGGCTCTCTATGCCCACGCACACACAAGCTTTTTGCAGATCCTACCAAGTTGGAAAGGGTTTGAATATAAATCTGAAAAAAAGCTACAAAGGCATAGAGTTAAATAATTTAACACATGCTTTAAAAAGAAAGGTGGCCAAATCTGATCTTGAGCAAGTCCCTAGTTTCAATGCGCCTCAATTTCCTCATCTGTCAAGTAACTGCAATGGCCCAAGAGACCTTCAAAGTCTAAATTCACGATCTTATGACATTCATTCTACCCACTGCTATCCCATCAAACAAAAAGAAGGCCAAAACCATAACTGTGTATCTTTTACTTACCCACTAAAATCCTATTCGAATGTCTCAACCAGTCTGAATCAAAATCATTTGAGATTGGAAGTAGTGAGCTATATTCATTGAAAATGAACAATATATATAACCTGAAACTTTATCTACACCAACTTCTTACCCTGCCAAGGTACTTGAGCAGCTACATGAAATCTATTTATAAGCACCTTACAAGTAACCATCCTGATGACAGAAAAGCTATTCACCTTTCTCCCTCTCATAAAACCCATGTGTTCTATACTTTCTGAGCACTGGAACAACCTTTCATCCCACTATTTTTCAATAGAACACACATTCTCTCCAAATGTAATATACTTTCTTTTCATGGTAATTTAAACAAATAAGGTCAAAGCATTAAGGTTTCACTATCATCTGAATCTACCTGTCCATTAAATTAATCCATTCATATCCTAAAACCACAGCAAAATGGAAAACCTGTTTTGGGAACAAAACCCAAATTCATTCTCTAATGAAATCTAAATCTTTAAAATAATTTGCTTAAATAAGTGACAGCAATTAAAGGGACTATAGTACCACAAAGATGAGAAAAGAATCAGAAAAAAAACCTCCTGATGGATTTAATTTTACATGCACTGAAGGGAAATTAAAATAGAATTGTTTCTTCAGTAGATTTCACTGACTTCTTTAATAAGTCATCTAAAAACAGGTTGCTAACACTCATATTCAGCTTTATTCATTCAATAAGCATTTCCCACGTGCTAAAGATAGAGACAAAAATGAAACAGTCCTGCCCTTCAGAATCTTATATTCTATGTATATAATATGTATACAAGTATACATGGAAGCAAATATAAATACAAAATACAGGGATATATATAAATACATGTTTGCAGAGCAAACATATACAAAATAAATACAAAGAAACAGGAAGGGAAACACTGGCAATCCGAGGAAATCAGCATAGGCAGGCCTGTACAGAAGGTGGCCTTTGAGGGGCATCTTGAAAGATGCTTGGAAACGGAGGCAAGGGTGCGAAAGGCCTGGAGACAGATGGGACATCTACGGGAAAATGGTTAGGGATCTACTTGGACCAGAACCAGAAACAATAAGAAAGAAGCTTTGCTTATTTATTGTCACAATTCAGAAAATCATAGAACCAAAAAGCAGCTTCATCGGGATCAATTCATTCATTTGAAAGAAGAGAAACCCAAGACCTAAAGGGCTGGGCAACTGCTCAGGGGCACTTAGCTAAGAAGTAGCCAACACAGCAAACATCTCCTACCTCCTCCTTTCATTCTGCCTCTACGATTCCACCCTGCCCGGCGAAATAAAGTGTTAAAAATGAACACGAAGCCCTTCCTCCATTCTGGGAGTGTGCAAGTTAACACTGGACGTGGGAAATCACTAATTTGTGAATATCTGCAGGTCATTTCAACTTAGGCCAGTTCCTATATGCCTTTTTCTCACCTCTAAAAGCCATGGTCACCAACATGCTTTTGCAGAATAAAAACTCATGTTAACAAATGATAAACAAGAAGCTAATTCTAAAAAAAAATGTGGGATTCTTGCCTAGAACAGTTAGTTGAGTCAGAGTTCAGTTCCATTTAAGAAAGCTTTGCCAAAGGGTTTACTCCTCGCAAGGCACTCTACCAGCAAGGACCCAAACAAACCCCGCAACCTTGCACTTCATGCAGGTACCGGGGCTTCCGCCACTTTCCCCGCAGCAGCTCCCCCGGCTGAGAGAAGCAGACCTTATGTAGCCCTGGTATATGATCTGGTACAGATCGCTAACAAACAGGATACAGCACTCCGCTCCGCATCGGCGCTGACCCTATACTTACAGACCGTTTCTATTCCTCCTCTCACAAAGACAAAATTGTGTTTCTCAATTGTAGATTTCTCAATCTCCTCTGTCATCCAAAAAAGAAGAAGCTGCACTCGCTGACCGGAGACAAGATTTTAAAGGGGAAAAGAGTGCGCTGTGTGCGCTGGCTCCGAGGACTCCCAGCAGCAGTGATGTTGGGAGCGGGACTTGGGAGTCCAAGGACCGAGATTCAAAACGTGGCTCGACTTGTTCTCGTGTGACCTTGGGCTAGTCCCTTCCCTTAAGATCTCATTTTCCTCATCCATAAAATTAGTGATTATAAGATATGACCTCGAAATCCCTTCCCACTCGAAATGTAAGATCCCATGACCTTTGTGATCTTGGCAAGTCCTTGGCCCCTTTCTGGGTCTCAGTTTCCCTCCCGGTAAAGTTCGGGATCTGGATCCCGGGGTCGTCCTAAGAGGTCCCTAAGGTCATCTCGGAGCCCTTACGATCCACAATCTCCCTTCCACCTCGCGCTGTAAAGTCTACCGGGCACCGGAGAGCTCGGGCGTTTCTGGCGGCCTTTGTATCTCTCGCCGGGCGGGCCAGGGGCAGCGCCCAGACGGAGTCCGTTGGGTGGGAGGCTCGCCCCACCCCGGGCCCCCCTCCTGGGGTCAGCGGTCGCCCCCTCCCGCCGGGGCCGAAGAGGTGGGGGAAGGGGGCACCGGGGCTCTTCACGTGCTGCTCCCCCTCCTTCCCTGGCCCTCCCGAGCCCGCTGTTCGGGGCCCCGGGGCCCCGCCGCTCGCACTCTCGGCTCCCGCTGCCCCCCGACGACGCCACCACCCGGGGCCTACTCACCGGCAGCGGGCGGGCCGGGGCACGAAGAGGGAACGGAGCGGCGGGCGGACGGGCGGGCCGGGGCACGGCGAGGCAGGGCGAGCAGGGCGGCGGGCGGGCGGGGGCTCCCCGCAGCCCCTCGGCGGGGCCGGCGCGCGCGCTCGCCCGTCACTCGTGTCGCCGCCGCGGCTGCGAGCCCCGTTGCTGCTGCTCCTGCTCCTGCTGCTGCTGTCGTCGCTGTCGCCACTGCCGCCGCCGCCGCCACCGCCGTGGGCCCTGCTGCTCCGCCAGCGCGGCCGCCATCTTGAGTGCGCCCCTCCCCCCGCGCCGGTCTCCGCGCCGGCCCCGCCCCCGCGCCAAGGTCCCGCCCCCTTCCGGGGTCAGGGGCGGGGGGGGGCCGCTCCCCCCACTCGGCAGTCCCTCCCGCCCGCAGGCTCCAGGCGTCGGCCTCGCGCTGACCTGCTCGCTCCCCTCCCCCCTGCCGGGACTCCTGGGGGGCTGCACGTGGGGAGCGCCCGGCTGCCCCGGGGCTTACCCACCTGCTCCTCCTTCCACTCAGTCCCTGTAGGTCGCCTTCGGGGACCCCGAAGGGCCTGCTTTCATCCCCCGGGCTGGAGGCCGCCTGGCAGAGGCTTCCCCAGCTTCAGGCTGCGGGGTGGGATCAGGGCCGCGCGGCAAGCTGGCCCAGAGCATTCGTCCGGCCCAGGCTGGGTCCCCGGGGGCAGCCCCCCGCGCGTGGCCGTCTAGGCAGATGCCGGCGCCCACGCCGTGCCCACAACATGCTTTTCTCTCCCTACCCCTTCCCAGCTTGGGAGCGCACCCCAAAGGGAGCCAGCCTGGACCGCATCGGGGCGAGCACCGAGGGGCAGGAGCGAAGGGCCGCCTGTGACCCGCCCGGGACCGTTGACCCCCGAGAGGCCTCGAAGGGAACAAAGAGGAAGGAGCGGCGGCCCGGGCGGTCCTGTTGGGACGTGGGGGCTACTCTCGACACGTCTAGTGGGAAACACGTTGCACTGAAACCGAAGGAAAGGAGAAGGTGGGGCCGAGCGTCCAGGCGCCCCGGAGGGAGCTCAATGAGCAGGCTAGAGGGCCTGAGGCCTCCCGGGAGGGCAGGGAGGAAAAGCGGCGCGGCCCGCGGAAGCTAGCACGCGGACCGACCCGGGAGCGGCTTAAAACGAAGGCAGAGCGGCGCAGCCGGCAGCCTGAAACTGAGGCTGCTTCCACTGCCGGCCGGGGCGGGGTCGGAGAAACTGACACCTGCCGGGCCCGCGCAAGAAGGGAGGTTCTGCGCAGGCGTGCTGAAGGGCAGCCCCGCGAACAGACGGAACTCGCTCTGCGCCGAGTTCAGTTTCCGGCGGGTCCCTTCCGGCAGCCGGCGTCGTCATGGCGCTACCGGTAGCGGTGCCGCTCGCCATTTCGGCCTGCCTCGGGTTGTGGCTGCTCTGGGCCTGGGCCTGGGCCTGGGGCTGCTCGGGGCGGACTCAGGGCATGGGCGGGCAGGTGGGGCGGGAGGGGTCCGGGAGCAGGGCCCTGCTGTTGACCGCGCACCCGGACGACGAGGCCATGTTCTTTGCCCCCACGCTCTTGGGCCTGACCCGGCTGAGGTACCGGGTCTCCCTGCTCTGCTTCTCCGCAGGTAGGAGGCTCCGGGCGGGCAGGGACGGGACGGGGAGCCAAGCGGAGCGGCTCCCCTGGAAGTGCGGGGGGTGGGAGCTGGGAGTCTCCCCGCGAGGGGCGAGGGGCAGGCGCCCCGCAATAAAGTGTGTGCACCGGAGCCTGTCTTGTTCGGCCTTGTTCATTGTGGGAAACCCGAGCCCTGGTCGCCTCCCCACGGGACCCGGATGTCCCCTCTCCCCCCTCCTCTGCAGGGGCCCGGGACGCCCCGCCGCCTTTGGATAAAACACTTATTAGGGAATTTAAATCAGATGAAGAGTCTGAAGTTGGGACGAGATCAAGCACAGATTCTCATCAAATACATCTTTGTTCTGTGGGTAGTTGTACCAGGTGTATTTAGTATCAAAACCGGTACGGGCCGGCTTCCGAACGACCGCTGGAGAGGGGGACACGTTGTTTTCTCCGAAGGTCGGGCCGCCTCAGTCCGAAGAAATGAGAAGGAAGTTCCAAGCCAAATGGGGTTTGCCTGATGGATTCGGACGCCACGGGGCAGACACTCTGGAGAACTGCGACGGGCCCCAGCCTCTCCCTGTAATTCCAGAAGCTTTAGTTAGCTCCGGGCCTAAACGTAGTAGTCCCTAAACGCTTTCTGACCAACTGACTCTCAACTAAAAATCCGGGAAAGTCATGAAAGCTTAAAACTTAGAGATCTTCATACGGATTGGATTCGGACTCCATAGAACCTCCACCCAAGAGTGAGAACGGGGACTGGTTTTTGTCTCTTTTTTACTTTTGGAAGAGCTCCAATCCTTAGAACAGCACTGGCACATAGTAGGCACTTTATAAAGGCTTCTTGACTCTCCAGCTGGTCTAGTCCAGCCTCATTTTGCAGATGGGGAGATGTGGCTAGTTAGGTGATAAATTATAATCGAAGCCCCTGTCCCCTGATTCCATAACCACACACAATTCCAAGTTCCGTCCCTAAGGCACCCTTGTTAAAGCAGATGTCCCTTCCACTGCGGTTTCTGTCGGTGGCCTGCTAACCCAAAAGAAGTGATCCATGGTTATATAGTTATATATGTAATTATTAGGATCCATTTGTCAGATTGTTTCAAATACCGCAAGAGAAACTTTGTTGTGATATTAAGTTCGAACCTATTCACTTTGACCGAGTCAAAAGTAAAATAAGAATACGGGACCCAAAAATCGGGTTTATTTCTTAGGGATCCTCAAGACTAGTAGGTCTTTGAAAACAAATTAAGGTGTTTAATAGTGCAAAGGGTTTGAATGGAATCATTTAAACCATTTATGTTTTCAAATTCCAAACCAGTTACGAACCAATTTGAAAAGTTCACTTTAAAACAAAGTGATGTATAAAATGGATAAATCAAAAAATAATAATAATAAAATAGATAAATCTCCTATATATGTGCAAAGTAGAGCCCTGGATTTATGACTGAATCTATAGAAAAAACTTCCAAACTGAAATGGGGCTTTGGACAGCATCGAGTCCACCCCCTTTGTCCTTAGACACACAACAGCATCCGATGTGCTCTTCCACACAAGAGGTGGCAGCAGGCCCTAGATTCCACGTGCAGTAGTTCGGGTTTCTAGTCCAGCATCTGATGTTCTGCTACACCATAAATCTCTCAAAAGATTAGGGGGAAAAAAAAGCTTATCCAAGTAATTATAGCTAAAATTTCTTTTTAAGGTATATATTAGCTAAGTTATGGTTTCAATCATTTTATTGATGAACTCTCCAGTATTATTGGGATTTGAAATATGTGATGATGGTGAGGGAGGAGACTTGGAAAAGAATGTTTTTTTCTGTATTTTGACACGGTATAAAATTAACTAATTTTTTTTTTCTTGGATAGAATGTAATGCACATGGATGATACATAGATTCTTTTGTAAACTTTATTCTAACATTGGCATTCCAGTAAAATCATCGCAAAGTGCCACTATAGTTAATTGACCTTCTGAGTGGCTGACATGTGCCTTGTCTACCACAATTTAGCTGCCTCGAATTATTAATCTTTCCACATGTGTCTTCTCTGAACTAAAGCGTTAGCCTCTATAGGACAAGCATTCTTGGAAGGGAACAATGTCCAGACCAGGGGCCTGAGGGCCACTTGCAGCCACTGAGGACGGTTGTGCCGCCTGCCAGGTTGTGGCAAATGGGCTGAGGGGCGGAGACAGTGTGAACTTTGTTTTTATTATAGTCCTGCCCTCCAGCAGTCTGAGGGACAGTGAACTGACCCCTATTTAAAAAGTGTAAGGACCACTGGTCCAGACCTTGAGTGCTTGGAACTATAGTAGCTATCTGTAAAAACATTAATAACTCACTTCGCAGTCTTACAGATTCTGTAGATCATTTAACTTATCCAGTGTAATTTCCATAAAGAACCTTGAAAAAAGGCTTCACTAGTTTCCTTGGAATTGAAATCTACAGAAAAATTGGGTTAAACACACACACACACACACACACACACACCAGTATATCCTGAAACTGTATTATATATTTTTCAACTTAGTATCAAAAGTAGCAGGTTTTTTCCCATCCCTAACAATTTAATAATCCTGTATCTCAGGATTGCTGGAGTGTTTCCTGTTATGTTGTAAGTGCTAAAGAGTGTCTTATTAACAATTGCATAAACCAGTATTATTTTAATAGAAACTGTGTCCTTTCCTCTGGTCCTCCTTTCTGGTTATTGGTTTCAGAAGTTTTATATCTTTATGGCCTATCATGATAAAATTTGTGCCCGCTTCCCATTTTTTGTTTGACTAAAAAGCAATTGTAATGTGTTTGACTCAAATGGTATTTTTATTTCTAAATTACACTGTGCTCTATTAGGATCCCTGGTATTTACCCAGGAGCCTGGGGGGCTAAGTTTCTAAAGAGCTAGTCCCATAAGTAGAAGCCGCCCCTTCACAGAAAGCCAAGTGCTATTTTGTGATCTTTGTTCTGTGACCTTGGACAAGCTAACCTTTCTGCTGAAATGAATGGGTTGGACTAGGTGAACTCTAAGATCTCTTCTAGCTCTTTCAAAATAGACAAATTTACAATTCAGTCAGTGGAGAAACAATTTTTTTAATTGCTTAAAAATTTAGTCAAATGAATGATAATTGATTTGAATATATAGTAGCATTTTCCCTTCTCTGTCAATGTTCACCAAAGCATTGCTGGACTTTTCTCTCACAGATGGAAAATAAAAGTTGGGCATTCAATTTAGCTAAGGTTATGCTACTTGTTATTATAAACATGTGTTTTGTACCACCAAGCTAGAAGAAGAAATGAAGGGTATCCCTGGAGAAAATGGAAAAGGTCTTGATTCTACAGTGCTTGAATGGTTACTCTATTTTAAGATTAATTTTGTTTTAATGCAAACTTTTTAAAATGTTTTGGAATTTGAAAACATAAATGTTTTTAAATGATTGCATTTCAACAGTTTGGTGGAATTATTAAACACAATTTGTTTTTGAAGACTTACTATTCTTGAGAATAAAGATTTTTGTAAGGTAGAAATCTGATTGTGAGTCCCATATGTTGGGGTTTTAAATGATCGTGTCTGAGAACAGTCAGTTTTAACTCAGCAAAAGTCATCATTTCCTCCTAACTGGGTACTGTGTTGGGTGCTATACAAAGTGAATCAGATGGACCAACCCCACTTCCTGTTCTCTAAGACTAGTATCTGAGAATTGCTCCTCTCCAAGCTACAGTACAGTTTGCTTCATGTCATGTTTTCTTTTAAACTCTCCCAAACTGCAGTAAAATTTTAAAAGCATTCTGTTTTCAGGCAGAGAGAAGGAAAGGAGAAAGGAAAGTATGATAGACACTAACCTTCCCCACATGCTCCTGTATCTTAAGGAGCTTTCAATCCTGCCATGGGGCCCTGGGCAGATCAGTCTTAGAATCAATCTAACTTTTCCTATGTCATCAAAAGACAAATATGTACTGTGCAGTCTGACACAGAACACTCTTAAACAGCAATTAGGTGTTACAGTATTTGTAATGGAAAGCAGTTTGTAGATATGACTTAAGATATAAGCCCCCCAAAAGAAAAGGCTTCATTTTCCAAATATTGAAAATAGGTGCACCCCACATAAGAGGATATTGCTTGTTCCAGCTTCAGTCTCTTTATAGAATCTAATGGACCGACCACCTAAAGGCTGATCTTTAAGGCCCCTTCCAGACCTAAATCTGAGAGCTTATGATCTCACTAAACCTTGACTCTCATTCAAGTATTCATTCAGCAAACATCATAAGCACTTCCAAGGGCCTCCCATGCCCTGCCTTGAAAATATGAAGACGAAAACAAGAGTCCTGGCCCTTAGCTTACATGCTCTTTAGGACAGAGACAACATGTACAGAGATAAAGCAATGGAAAACACTTAGGGACTGGGCTTGACATTTTATAATAGAGGGAGCTCCCAGGTGAGGAACCCATTTCTAGCAATGTTCGCCAACACCCTCATCAACACAGGAAGTCTTGGAAAGTTACCAACTTATGCTGAGAGGCTAAATGGCTTGATTCGGCTTGACCTGGATCAGAGGCAGAACTTGAACCCAGGCCATTGGGGTTTTGAGGCTAATAATGATGCCTCTCACAAACTGGATACAGAGTGTGTGTGAATACAGGTGTACACCTGTGCTCACACACACATACACATATAGGTAGTCAAAGTTATTGTCACCCAAAGCAGGTATGAAATGTTTTGCAATATCTTACTTTGAGACAACTTTTTGTTTTTATTATATAGTTACAAGCATTTCCCCATACAATTGATCATCACAACTCTATAGACAAGGAAACTAATGCTCCAAAAAGTCAAGGAGCCTGCCCAAAGTCCCACAGCAAGATGTCATGGGATGTGTGATGATTACCTTGGTTCTGAACTTTGTCACAGCCTTCTGTCATAATCACAAAGATGGCCTAAGAGCCACCCCCTATCTCCAGTGTGATATAAACCCGCCCTGGATTTATTTGTTATCCCCAGGCAATTACTACAATCAAGGGGCGATTCGTAAGAGAGAACTTTTGCAGAGCTGTGATGTTTTGGGGATTCCACCCTCCAGTGTAACAATTATTGACCACAGGTAACTTCTCTTCCACAATCCTTAAATCCTTTAAAAAAAAAAAAAAAGATAAATTAATGCAAAGGGGGATACAAAAAGTTGCAATATTTTGACTGCTTTTGAAAACAACTTTTTAAAAAATGTAATAAGATACAAAATATCTCACTTGAATGCTTCAGTTTTTAAACTTAACTACCCATGGTTTTATTGGGACCCGTCACTCATCCTCTGTCACTTCCTGGATACTGCCTTAGAGTAACTTGGCCAGACCCATACCCTGCAGCCAACTTGGTGATGAGGTGATACAGAAGGGATGCTTTCAGATCCTGACCCAATGTCTCATGGTGATGTGTTGGTGAGGCTGCTTCTCAAAGGCCAAGGCAATGCTGAGCCAGCTTTGACTCTGGCCCTCCCAATCACCCTGAGAGGGTCTTGAGGCAGGCCAGTGACAGAGGCTGCCCGTTCTTTGGAGAGCGTCTGGGCGAGGTTCAGAAACAACTCACCCTATTGGCAGCAGGTTGATGAATTGCTGGGGTGATGGAATTCTCTAACTAGACGCAAGTATTTTAAGTAGTTTTACCTTTTAAATGGCAGTGTAAATGATTAATTAGTGGCTGGGGTTAGATTTTAAATTGCTTTCTAACATTTAGCATTTTGAAACAGTGGCTAATTTTTTCTTTTAATTACATAATTCTAATTTAATAGTTTCCATTTATGTTTTAACTTTATAGTTATTCATATAAATAGGCTTAGTGAAAAGCATTCTGGGTTTGGAGTCAGGAGAAATCTGGGTTTTAATTATGCCCCTGACAGATACTACCTGTGGTATCACAAAGTCATTCATCAGTCTGAAACTTTTTTATCTATAAAATAGGGATATTAATACCTACCTGTCTCCCTACATTGAAGGCAGAAGTCATGACTGACAGTGTTGATTGTAAACTGCCTTTAGAGGGCAGAGAGAGGAAGTCTCATTGTGAGAGAGACAACATGGCTGGTAGAGAACAGACCTCAAAAACAGGAAGATCTGCAATCTGGCCTCACACAGACATAGCCTGGTTATGTATAAGTGATCCTGGACAAGTCACTTCTAGGGCCAGCTCCAAGCAGCTCTCTATGACCCTACAGAGTGTTTCAAGGTCTTCCTTACCTTCCTTCAGAACTTTCCTTACCTGGGAGCTGTCTATGACCCTGCAGTCATAGCTCAGAGCAGGAATGTCTGAAAAGCTTGTGGTAAACCTGAAAATCCTCCATGAGTCAGTGGCTGTGATCTCTAAAAGAAAACAAATACTCTTTAAACTTTATAAGATCTTCAAAAGTTTTAGCTTTTCCAAAAACTCAGCACATAGAGTAGAAGCATATACTCAGAACACTCCTCGGCCTGTTTTGACCTATACCCTGCTTTCTTTCTTGACCTCTTAAAAAGTAATAATAATAAAAACCTAAGCGCAAGAATCAAGAGCTAAGGGGGTGTGCCTGCCGTCTGTCTCTGCCTTCCGAGCTGCTTCCTGGCTTTTGTGAGCTTAGTCTGGCCCTTCCCAGGGACAGGCTTCTGTGGGGTTCACTGGCAGTGAGTGTCATGCTGGCTTCCTTTCTTTGAGGTTTTCCTCTTCCTGTATTGGGTAACACCTATGCAAGGGGGTCACATTACAACACAGAAAATGTTGAAAAGTGCAAGTCCCTTTAACTAATGAGCAAGGAGAAAAAAATAAAACAGGGCAGATATAAAAGGCAGAAACGGGAAGTGGTGTCTGCTGATGGTGTTGCCAGTCCAGTCCTCTCAACTGGCTGTTCTATTTCTTTTAGAAAAGAGAAAAATAATATTGATTCTGTTCTATACCCACTAGGAGCATTCAGAAACTTCTTACCTAGTAAGTAGCCCAAGTTGGTGATCTCATTGTTGATGCAACTCACCAATTCCCAAGATAAACCTGCTGGGTTTTATCTAGTAGATTGCCATGGGGACTGTTGTCTTAACAAAATTTTCTGTCTTCTGCCTAACACAATGTACCGCACGTAATAAGTGATTAGAAGCAGAACTTTAAACACAATAAGTGATTATAAATGAGTTAAATTGAAGGGAAGTCAAGCCAGGTAAACAGCTCTATATTTCTGGAAGACAAAAAGTAAATGTGTCTTAAAAAAAAGAATACCCATTTCCTAACTTAAGCTACCAAGAAGAACATGGCCAAGAGCAGGGAAAGAAGTAAAAATTACCCAAATAGGCAAAACTGACATTATAGAATTGTCCACCAAAGTTTCTGTATTTGACTGATCCCAGAATCCTACTGCCCTCATCTAGAGCCTGTTGCTGTTTCTTTAAACTGACTCACTATTTACACTTCTAACAAGTTTGGTTATCTTGTTTCCCAGGCCATAGCATATTAAAACCAGCAAATTAAAGAAAGCAAATTATGGAAAGCAAAGAAGGAGGGGAAGCATTGCTAGAGACAGGCCTGTTAATAGTGGGAAGGAATGAGAGAGTTTAACAGCCAAGGAGGAGGTCCCAAATCCCAGTCATAAAAAGCAGCCTCCAGAATTCAAGAAATAACAATCTAGAACTATTCAGTGGAAAAGCAAAAAGCCTTTCCTACTTCAACAGCCCTCTCATATTTCTAACAATAACCATGAATCATTAAATAAAAGATATTTGATATGTTCTGTTCTTTTTAAGAGGCAGTGTGGAATAATGGAACAGCCTTTGTGATAGTGGGCAACTCTTAAGCTCTCGGTGCTAGAGGCCTCTCTTAACCACTGTATGAGTTACAGAGAAGGAACCTGCCTCTGTGCATTCTTACCTTCAGGTTCCCAAAACCAATGAAGTCACAGTCCAGGTACTCATATTCATTTTAATATTGTCATATCATCTAGAAAGATTTCCATTTAAAATCATTAAAACTTTTAAAAACTTTTTACTCCTAAAGTTCCAAAGTTTTTGCTTAAGGAAATCTAATATATTATCCCGTTGGACACAATAAAGTGCCCTTAAACATTTGGTGATGGACTGATTAGAAGCAGAGTGGGAAATTATTATCTCACTTGATTGAAATAATCAAGGGCTATTCATCCTTAAAAAAGGCTTCGAATAAACTTCTGTTAGTATCGGTTCTGGTCTAGTCTGACCCTACTCTATCCAGTTCCGAGTTCCACAAAGGAACAACAAAAAGAACTTAGAAGAGATTCAAAGAAGACCCACCAAAATGGCTAAGGATGAGAGGATGGAACCAAGAAAGAGCAGTTGATAGAACACCAGCCCCAGAGTCAGGAGGACCTGAGTTCAAATTTGACCTTAGACATGACACTCACTAGCTATGTGACCTTGAGCAAATCCTTCCCCCCTCCCCCAAAAAAAAATGGAAAAGAAATCAAGATTAGTTAAAAACAGTACAAATAATAGAAGTCATCAGGTTGAAGGAGGGAGTGAGAGGACAGTAACCAGCTATCTCCCACCTTCCTAAAATGAAAACAAGAAGAAGCTAGCTCTCACTTCAATCCAAAGAGCTGTTTAAGTCTGAGGAATCCTGTTCCTCTGAGTGGAGTGGCTTCGGTGTCCTGCTCACCACTCAGCTTAGCTTTGCTAAAGTAGGTCACTGAGCTATATAGTGAAACAGCAAAGCTGGCAGCCACTTCTCCAGTCAGGGAGAGAATCTGCTGCCTGAGCGTTCCACAGAAGGGAGGTAAGGGCAGATGAGGGAATCAATTGTTCTGATGATAACTGATGGAAAAGGCCGCTTCTAAGAGACCGACTGTCCCACTGAGAATTTAGGAAACTTAATTTGCTCATCTTTGCTCATAGCATAAAGTCATCAGACACGCGGGCGATCCCATGAGCCCCTTCCCAAATCTGAATGTTCTTCTCAATCTTCTGATTTCCTCAAAAAAAGGAAACTTGTCCCCTGTTAAGGTCCTGTTTGTTTGCTTCTTGCCATGCCATGGACAACATTTCTCTATGCTCCCCAAACTGCTTCAGGCTCATATTTTGGTGAGGGAAATCCAAAGGATTGTTAATCTTGGATTGGGGCCAACCATTGTAGGGCCTGACTGAGTCATGCAGCCCGGGCTTCCTCTTTCTTTTCATCATCTTGTACATTAGTTATATTTTTAACATACAAAAGGGCAGACATATTTTAGGTGAGCTAGAAATTGATTTGCCTGATGCCTGAAGATCAGCTAAAAATCAACCTTTGCTTGTTTAGCCTTTCCCTGCTCCTCCTGCTGTCCCTCATCTATAAAATGGTATGATTAAAAAACAGAATACATCATCTCAGAGCATTTGCTCAGGTTTCAAGTAAATTAATCTCTCTAGAGTCTTATATATGCAGCAAAATCTCACTGAGTAAGCTCTACATAATTCTGCAACTGCTCTTCCCCCAGACATCCAGATGTCCTATTTGTCTTAAATTCAAATATCAGCTAATCGGAACCCAAGTAATTTCAAAGTTCATTTCCCCCCACCCCCTTTTATTTAACATTTCAAACCAGCCAGGCTTTAACATGCTTACTTACTATGCCAGAAGCTGTTTAAGCATCTGTGGCAAGGCTCTTTTTACATTTGTTCTGTTGACATCAAGCATCTCTGCATTTATTTAAATATTCACTTTAGATGAGAGTTCTGTAATCTGAATTGGGAGGCAGGCAGGAGATAAGCAGCACCCCTTATGAAAAGCTGATATGATTATCTGAAACTGTCACACATGAATGACTCCATCATTTGGCGGCCTCATAAACTTGCTTAGGTTTGGGTGTGGGAAGTTTAGTGTGTGATGAATTTGATTTTTGATTTTGCAATGAGAAAGGGATGGAAACATTTTCCCTCACTCTTCTGTCTCTGTAACACACTCTAATCTTATCCAAAGTCAGCTTTGTTTAAAGTTTAAATTGGCGTAGTTAATTTAAAAGGAAATTTTCAAAGAACCTCTCTCTTTGAAGAATTCTAAGTCATCATGTTAAAATAGTTCTAATTACTGGGCTCACCACTAGATACATTTGTCCATGTTTTGTGAGAAATACATTCCAGATTCTGTGATTCTTCTTGCTAGAAATGGGACTTTGTAAGGCCCACCCTGCAGAGTTCCAATCTGTTTCCTTGAAACAGTCATCTCATTCTCTGAGGTTAGGTTAGTCCCTAAGGTGAAGAAGATGCAGAGAAACCAATAAACTGAAGGCAGACTAATTAAACTGAAGCTGATGTGCTCTGATCCTCCTTATGGAAGCATGTGAATTCATCCAGGACATCAGGGAACCATTGACTGAAGTAAAGAGGGACTGGGGAACTAGGAAGTCTCTGGCTCAGTCACTTAGAGTTAGGTCTTCAGGACTGGAAGAGGCCTAAGAGATTAGCTAGACCTTTACCCTCATTTTACAAATTAAGAAACTGTAGCCTTGGAAAAGAAGGTAATTTAGCAAGGTCACACAGCTATTGAGTGGCAGAACTGGGTTTAGAACTCAGCTCTTATACCAAGCTTATTATGTTAGTATTCTACTATAAAACAAACTACAGGATTCCCCTTGCTTTTTTATTTTCAGAAGATAGATTTTCTATTTAGTATCCTTTGAAGAAATTTATAAAGTAAAATATACACTGATATTTTCATAGATTCCCCAGATTCCAAACCTTCAGCAAGAAAAAATACCATTTTTCTCATTTTCTATCAAACATCAAGCATATTTTTCTGGGGGGGGGGGGGAACTCCCGATCACTGAAGAACACAAAACTCACTAATGGAAGGGTTCAGAATCCTTACCTTAACCATAGAAAGCATTCTATGGCATCTATGGCTCCAGTGTTATCTGTCTCCTGTTACTCCCCATAATGAACTTTCTGCCTCAGCTAATCCTCTCTTTCCTGATTGGCAAGCATGCAGTACCAATTCCCAACTCTTAATCTAGCTGCACCCCTTGCCTGAAACTCCCATCACCCATCATAGAGTTGTGAGTTGGAAGGTATCTTAGACCTCTAAGATCTGTTCCTGAGCAGGAATTCTCTCTCCTAGGTCACCAAGCATCTCTAGTGAGCGGTCATATAGCTTCTATATCAGGGCTTTCTAACCTTGTTTATATCATGGACCTCTTGGGCAGTCTGAGGAAGTCCATGGGCCCCTCAGAAAAATGTCTTTACATGCATAAAAGAAAATACATTACATATATTGTATTTAACTTATACTTTAACTTATTTAACATGGATTGGTCAATCTGCCATCTGGGGAAAGGGGTGGGGGGAAGGAGGGGGAAAGTTGGAACAGAAGGTTTTGCAATTGTCAATGCTGAAAAATTACCCATGCATATATCTTGTAAATAAAAAAAAAAAGAAAGAAAATACATAAAATTACAAACCGATTATATTGAAATTAAGACTAAGTTGGGGGGCTTTCCCCATCTAATTTTACAAACCCCTTGAAATCTATCTTAAAGTTTAAGAATCCTTGCTAGTGATTTTTTAAAGACTGCTAGTGGGGGCAGCTAGGTGGCGCAGTGGATAGAACACCAGCCCTGAATTCAGGAGGACCCAGGTTCAAATTCCATCTCAGACACTTAACACTGCCTAGCTGTGTGACCCTGGACAAGTCACTTAACCCCAGCCTCAAAAAAAAAAAAAAAAAAAAAAAAAAAAGACTGCTAGTGATTGAGAGTCCATTACTTCTTTAACTGCCTGCTCCATTCCTTTCTTCCACCTATCCAAATCTTATATATCATTCTAGTGCTATGTGCCCCACAAAGCTACCCCCAACTATTCAAATCCCTAGTGAATTCCCCCTTATCTAAAGTAATTAGAATGCTTATCTGGAATCTACTGTGTAAGTCTTGTCTTCCCAACTAGGTTCCTCTCACTCTTTGTGACTACTATTTTATATCCATGTGCATGATGGGTGCTCAATAAATCTATAGAATATAAACAAATTCACCCCAAGACCAGAAAAGCAAATCCAAGGTAGCTCTGCTCTGTTGGGGCCATCATCTGCATACTCCTAGGCCACACTGGGCAATGAAAAGAAGAATGAATCTGGGACCCAAATCCCTGAAGTTCTCATCTCAATGCAGCTGCTGTTAATGCTCCCAGTGACTCTGGACAGTTCCCCTGCCTGAGCTCAGTTCTTCATCTGTAAAATAGAATGAGGTGGATCATTCACTTTTATAGTATCTTTGTAGTCTACACCAAATGAGATCTTGAATTTGGAGGTCCTGGTGCTTCTGAAATGATAGAATCCCACTTCCCTTACTGGAAGAAAAAATGAGATTTAAAAACATCTAAGGGATTGCCCGGGTCCCACAAACGTGTGTACGTTGTAAAGATGGGCTTTACACTCAAGCCCAGTGGCCCAGTGACTTTTTAAAAACACTCTACATTGCCCTCTTGAAGAAGGGATTGATCAGATCACCCTGAGACACGCTTCGTAAATTGGCAAGCAGACAAAACCACGGATAACGGAAGATCTAGATTCGATTGGACTACAGACTCTCACCTCCCCAGTGACTTGAATTCTTTTCAGAAAAATCCATGTTTTAAAGAAAAAGAGGAAGGAAGAATAATTTACTATCTACCTAGGTGGCTATAAAGGAGATATAAGAAGAACACATGTGTGAATATGTGTTTGTGCCCTCTTTGTTTACAGACTTAAGAGCGTACATCTGAAAGCAGAGAGAGATACTTTCTAGTCTGACTAAGAAGGACAGATTATAGCCACAGAGTGCCACACACACACACACACACACACACACACACACACACGCACACACACACATGCACACACACACACACACAATGATTGGAAATTAAAGGCAGAGGAAGAACTCTGGTGGACTATATTTTGGCTTGGAGTTCCTGTCATTGTTCTCCTTGTGATTAGACTCAGGAATGGGCAGCTACTGGGCTAAGGTTAATTGAAGTGACACCTCCTTGGAGCTCTGCTTTGCCCTAATGATCTACCCTATCAGGCTCACCCAGCCTTGATCACTGAGTGAGTGTTGCCTCAGTCAAAGGCAGACCTGTTAAAGACCTGAGCTTAAGACTGCCACGCTCTCCCAGTGCGTCCAGGGCCCTCTCAGTCGTCCTGATCTACATCTGGCTCTGGAGGGGAAGGTGAGGCAGGTGAGGCAGGTGACCTTGCCCGGCTCTCCCTCCCTCACATCCGACTTACTCGACTATCATGACATCCTGTCCTCAATGAGAATGAAGGACAAACAACCCTATTGTAGCAACACAGAAGTGGAAGGGGACTGAGAAATCATTTAGTCTAAAGCTTTCATATTGCAGATGTGGAAACTGAGTCCCAGAGAGAACAAGGGACCTGCTTGGGGCCACACAATGATCTAGGATTTGAAGTAGGTCACCCATCTCCAAGCCTGGCAGCCTGCTGTCTGCTATAATCTATCTTAGCATGTGTGGCTCAAGATCTTTTGTTAATGAACAACCTGGATAAAAGCTTCACATGGACATCAAATTGTACCCAGCCAGGGCTTGTTCTATAAAAAGAATTATCCGGTGCCCTGTGATTATCATTCGCATCCACAAATATTTATCGTGTGCTTCCTGCACACATGGTGCTGTGCTCCAGATTCTAAGGCTGCAGAAAGGGATGGGACAGCCTGGTCTTAGGACAGCTTCCTATTACCTCGCACATCCCTGGGGGCTTACAGCTGAGGGGGGGGGGATAAACAGGCCGTTAAGAGGAAGGCTGTGTGCTCCCAAGTGCCATCTGGGGGTTACAGACAGATTGTTCTGGGTATTCAAGGGAGACCGAGGTCATGTAAGGATGGCAAGGGTGGGGAGGACATAGAGCTTGGCCTGTGCCTTTAAGGAAGCTTTCAGCTTAGAGTAAGGAGGAGGAGGAGGGGAAGATTTCAGGAATCAGAATGCCAAAGGCAAGAGAACATTGACTAGTGGCAGTGGGGGCCCACTGACACAACCCGGCTGAGCTCAGCCATTGGTGGCAGGTTTGTCGTGTCCCCACCAAAGGTACATCTTTGTGGCCAAGCAGTTTCAGAGCCCCGGCAGCCCCTTCCCACTAGGCAGTTCCAAGGAGGCACCCAGAGAAGTGCCAGGTCAGGACCAGGTTAGGAGGGATATATTCAGAGCAACAGACATGCCCAAGAGGCCTGTGGTTAGTCATTAGGTGACAGGTCACCTTTCTCTGTGAGATGCCTTGAAGACTCACAAGTTGCTTTCTCTGTTGGATTCTCTGCATTTCTTTTCTTGATCCAAATGCCAGAGAATGCTAGCTTTAGGGCTGAAAGGGATTTTAGAAGGCTTCCAGTTCAGACTCTGTCTTCTATGGATAAGAACCCGAGACTGACAGAAGGGAGGTAGCCTTGGCACTGGTTACCCCAGAAGGAAGCAGCAGATCGGAGGCTTTGAGCCCCAATACTGTAACTTCCCTACCTCATTGTCTTTCTGCAAATGCATACTTACAGACAGTTCTCAAAGGCGTTTTTAGATAAATACACTTTATTTGAGCATATAACATATGCTCAATATAATAGAATAAAAATAAACTATAATGAACAAATGCTCATTTCAGAAATTCTAAGTTGAGCCTCAGAGCACTTTAGACTTTTGGGCTATTGTTCTGTCTTTGCTTTTGGCTACATGGACAGCAGTGATGGTCCAGGAAAGCCTGAGAAATGTTCCCCTTTGCATTTCCCTGCCATTGCGGCCTAGGGGACTAGCTGGTGCCGTGTAGAGTCATCGGTGCTATTCGCATCTACGTTGTCTAGTGGCTCTTTCAGAGAAGCCGGTGGAGCCATTTTCCCAGGGGATATACTATGACAATAGGCAGGGAAACTCGCCCGGCTGAGGAATCTGCTTGTGTGAGTAAATTTATGAACTGCCCTTCAGAGCTGCAGTCTGTCTGCCCTCCTCTCCCCCGCCCCCCAGACACAGGGCCCAGATTCCTGGCTTGGCCTTTCCAAATAATGCAGCCATCTGTAACAGCACAAATGACATGGGGAACTGAGCACCCTTCCTGACCAATCAGGGCTTGGCTATTTGTGGTGGTGTTAATATGTGACTAATAATGTCCACAGTGCCCGATACACAAAAGATTATGTAAAAGAAACAGTCCCTTCCCTAGGAAAGTTCCAGCTCAGAGGGTGACAGAGTGAACAGACAGGGAATGAAATCTTCTAACCTTGCACAATGAATTAATGAGGAATTAGGGCCAGAGGTGAGGCTTTTTTTTCCCACACACAAAATGTTGACGTAGTGGAGAGAAGTTCTGATATATTTTTTAAATTTGGCCACAGAAGTTAATCTTGTTTTCTACTTTTTATTTATTTGACTAATTACAGTACTAGTGGAAGAGAAGCTTCCTGAACTAATTTGCCAGATGGCTTTCTATGGCCTGGTTGTCATTTGTTGAGAGCCCAGTGGTTTGATCTGGAAGAAGATGATATTCTGGGGCTGGAAGCTAAGAGGGCCTCTCCACCCTCTCACCCCACCCCCAGCCCTGGCTGTACTTCCTCATTGATCCTCTGCTCCTATAGTCTCAGTAGCAAGTTCTTAGTCAAACCAATGCAGGGCCTAGAGGACACTTGAGGGCAGTTGGGAACTTGCCCAGTGACCTGTGGTGTGACTGGCTCTTTTGTGAACTCTTCCAAAGGGAGATGGAGCAGAAGGTCACCTAAGTCACACTCACATGAGAAGTTGTCCAGTTTGCTTTGTGAAGACTTCAGGCTACCAGGTCAGGTCGTTCTTGATGGTGACCAGACCGGGGCACCATTGAAATCAGCCAAATGACAGGGTTCGACTCAGGGTGACTTTCCACAGAAAAGAATAGTTCAACTTGTATAAACTTGAAAATTTTCCACTAATGACACAAAGGTTTGTCTTACAAATATCAGTCGATCTAGTTCCAGGTTTCTATGGAGATTCCCCCATCCCTTTTTGGGGTTACCCGCATCTAAGCCAAGTAAGTGTTTATCCTAGACAACTGGCACCTGCCCATGTAAGCACACAGGTGTTCCCAGGCCTGATATCAGGCCCCCAGGGTGCTCTGCTTCCTAGGCCAAGGCTATTTCACTTATCATCCCCATAGGCCTTGTTCCTTTCCTGACCAAAGTCCACTCAGCCTCTTGTTTCAGAGCTCACTTCACCTCACTTTGCTCCCAGAAATATTGTGAAGCCAGCAAACCTTGGAGGTTACCCCATCGAGACATAGAGAATGTGTCTCAGAAACAACCGATTTACCAGCTTGAGTGTCACAAACATGATCCAGGGCCATAGTGATTTCCTGCAGTGTACCCTAGACAGAGAGAGAGATCTGATTATTGGGGCTATCCCCACTGTGATTCTCAGAATTCCTCTGTTATTTCTACAAGAAATCCGACAAAGTACCAAAAATAAGTTGCTTTTTAAATGAAAGTTGATTTTTTTTGTTTGGTTGGTTGTTTTTTACAAGAATAAAATAATCAAAGTTCCACCCCTTTATTTAAAAGGTGATTATAATCTCCTTATCCATCAATAAAAACAAGTAACCAATAATCTTATGAACTGAGGGCTAAGATAATTACACATAAAACCTAAAACATTTTGGGTCTTTTTGTTTTGTTTTGTTTTGTTTTTTTAGTGGCTCAGATCAAGGACAGATGCAATTTTATTTATTTTTTGATAATAGCTTTTTATTTTCAAAATACATGCAAAGATAGTTTTCAAAATTCAGCCTTGCAAAACTCTATATTCAAATTTTTCTCCTTCTCTCTTCTCAGAGATAGCCTCACCCAGACAGCAAGTAATCCAATAAATGTTAAATATGTGCATTTCTTCCACACATATTTCCACATTTATCATGCTGAACAAGAAAAATCAGATCAAAAAGAAAAAAATGAGAAAGAACAAAAAGCAAGCAAACAACAAAAAAGGGTGAAAATACTATGTTGTCATTCACATTCAGTCCCCATGGTCCTTTTTCTAGATGCAGATGGCTCTATTCCAAGTTTATTGGTAACAAAGACCAAATCCTTTGATGAATAAACAAAAAATGCTTTCTGTCCTTTCCAAGATTTTATTTTTCACTACCTTTTTCTTAATCTTTTATGTATATATGGGGAAAAAAGACAAGACTTGTGATTTCATTGTTTAGGGAACTATCCCCCAGTAAAGAAATTCCCTCTAGGTAGATCACAACATAGCATTTTCACTCTTTTTGTTGTTTTCTTGAATTTTATTTTCTTTCTTATTTATTTTTCCTTTTTGATCTGATTTTTATTGTACAGCAAGATAATTGTATAAATATGTATTCCTAAATTGGATTTAACATATATTTTTACCCTTTTTAACATATACTAAATTACTTGCCATCTGAGGGAAAGGGTAGGGGAAAGGCGGGGAATAATTGGAACACAATTTTTGCAGAGGTCAATGCTGAAAAATTATCCATGCATATATTTTGAAAATTTAAAACTTCAATAAAAAAAGAAATTCTCTCTACCAATGCAGTTTGGCACCTTCTCTCCAACATATAGTCTTAAATAATTATGAGAGAGAGAGAGAATGAAAAGGTAATTGAAATGCCAGATGTTTGCTTCCTGAAACTGAAAAAGTCAACAGGCATTTCTTAAGTGTCTAGTATGTGCCAAGTATTGGGAGCTACAAAGACAAAAAATGGAAATAGATCCTGTTTTCTTGAGTTCATATTCTACTGGGGGAGACAACATGTCTATAGATGAGTTCATATAAACTGTACACAAAATAAACACAAAAGCATTTCAGGACTTGGAGGAATGCCCTAACAACCTGGAAGGGAGCTGGTTAGAAAAGACCTCCTGTTACAGGAAATAACACTTGAGCTAAACTTGGACTAGGGTTAGCGATTCCAAGAGATGTAACTAAAAAGGCATGGACTGTACAAAGGTGTGGAGGTGGGAAAAGACATGTCATGTGTGGCAAATGTTTCCAATCCACCAGCAGGCATTTTTAAATATTATTTGGCACCCTTCTAAAGAGAAGAAATACAAAGGCTAGAACAACTGCTGTCCTTAGGATGCTTACAATCTAATAGAGGGGTCAACATAAATATAAATAGACAAATCTAGGATGCATATAGAGTAGGTTGAAGGTAACCTTAGAGGGAAAAGCTCTAGAGCAGGGGTTCTCAAACTATGGCCGGCGGGCCAGATGCAGCTGCTGAGGATGTTTATGCAGCCCGCCGGGTTATGGCAAATGGGCTGAGGGGCGGAGACAGAGCGTGAGCTTATATTTTTTATTATAGTCCGGCCCTCCAACAGTCCTGAGAGACAGTGAACTGGCCCCTCTTTAAAAAGTTTGAGGACCACTGCTCTAGAGAATGGAGAGACTGGGAAAGGCCTCCAGCAGAAGGTGACATTTGAGCTGAACCTTAAAAGCAGCCATATGTTCTTAGGGATATAGGTGAGGCAGAAGAACATACCAGGTATGGGGAGGGGGCAACTATTGGCAAAGGCCAGAGAGGAGAGATGAAGTGTCATGGTCAAGGATCAGCAAAAAGACCAAGTACAGCTAGTTCATAGCAGAAAAATGGGAGTAAAGTCTCAGTCAACTAGAAGAGGAAGAAGGGGCCAAGTTGTGAAGAGCATTGAAAGTCAAAATATATTTGATTCTAGGGTACTAGGGAGCCATTGTCATTTAGTTCCATGAGTAATGGAGGGAGACAGTCAGACCTGGAATTTGGCAAACTCTATAGAGGATAGATTGGGGTGGGGAGAGACCTGACTTGTATTCATAATGAGCTTTCTTCATAAGAACCCTAGCAATTTAGCACTTCCTAAAACTGAGATCCACTCGGTGTTTTAAAGCTTCTGTATTCCAGCAACACATCATGGGAGAAAGAGAGCTGGGGTTCAGAGTAAGAGAATGAATTTGCATTCAAACCCGCTGCCTGTTGGCTTTGGGGAATGAGGCAAAATACATTTCCTGAGCTGCCATTTTTCTCCTCTTTACAATGATGGAATTAGACTAATTCCATATAAAAGCTTCTTAAACTGTGGGTCATAGCCCCATCTGGCTTTGTATAACTGAATGTGGGGATCATGAAATAATAATTTATTACCAGTAAATGTTTGATTTTTATACCTATTTTATATGACTATATACCCAGGGCTGTGTAAAAATTTTTCAGTTAAAAGGGGTTGAGACTGGGCATAAATTTAAGAAGCCCTGGCCTAGATGGCCTCTGAGTTCTTTTCAGCTCTAAAAGCTGTGATAGATGCGGATGAGATATCTGTCTGTAACATAAGGTAATTAATCCTTCTTTGTAATCTCTAGGTTATCAGTCAGCCAATTCTGTGCTCTTTTTTTTCTGGTTACAATATGCTCATTTTGACTCATACCTAGCATTCACTTAGGGGATTTCTGGACTTTAATGCTCTTTCCTAAAGGATCAAAGACCAGCTTTTCCACCAAGTCAACTTCCTTTAAAAAATGATAATGATCTGAGTAATAACCCTGGCTCACAAGAGCTGAGGCACCCAGTGCAAACTACCTTTCTGCTTAGAGGACAGCAGGCTCGCTTGTGGCACAAGATGGGAAGCACTTTGGAACTTGGATCTATGGCTAACCTTTCCATGGTTTTTTTGGTGACTGCCAAGTTCAGGCTTCACAGAAACTCTTCTGCTCCTTCTTTCCCCTCAATAACGCCTTTATTTTTCCTGGAAGAGTAATACAAGCTCACATCTGAGTAGTTTATAAAGGATAATTTTGCTCAGGAGCACTATGAAATCAATATGCAAAAGAAGACCAGATTCATAGTTAGTTTTTTAAAATCATTAGGGGAAAGAAACAATCAAGTCAACAAACAACAAAGAAAAGCCTTCCGATACAGCCCCACCCTCACCTCAGTCTACAGAACTAGCTTCAGACCTGCCCACTCCCCACTTCCACCAGCAGTACTTCTTTCCTCTCAATTTGTTTTGCTAAAGAACAAAAGACAAATAAACTCTGAAGAATCTTATAAAAGAACTGAGGCGTCTGAACAGTAAACCCAAAGGAATACAAATAAAAAAGATTCTCAGAGATGCTGGGAAAGCACTTGATTTAAAATCTAAGGTTTTGGATCCAAATATAGCTTTGCTGCTGCCTCCTTTTTGTACTTCCCTCCCCTGGGCCTAAGTTTCTCCATCTGTAAAATGGGAGGGTTGGACTGGATTGCCTCGGAGATCCCTTCCCATTTAAAATCTGCCATTTTGGTGATTTCATTGGCATAGTAAACTCCTGTGATGAAACTTCCTTAGCCAGTGCAAATGACATCTGCTTCTGTAATTTTGAGTCTTCCTTGTCTGAGAGCACTATGGAAAATTAAGATAGGAAGTGTCTGAGTCAGGATTTGAATTTAGCTCCTCCTGACTTCAAGTCCAGGGTTCTATGGACTACCTACTGAAAGTAAACTATTCCGAGTAATTGTGGGCATGCTACTAATAGCTGGGTGAATCAGGAGAGGCTTTGTGGAAGAAGGCGGCATTTGAGCTGAGCTTTGAAGGAAGCCGACTAGAGGGAGTGAATTCCAGGCCTGGGAAGAACTTCTACAAAGACCCAGAGACAAGAGCTGGACATCCGTATATGAAACAGCAAGAAGATCCATTGGGCTGGAAAGGAGTAGGTGTGAAGGGAAGCAAGGTATAGTCAGCCTGGAAAAGGTCATGGGATGTTGGCTGGAGCCAGACTGGGCAGGACTTTCACTTCCCATCAGAGGAGTTTGTAATCCATCCTGGAGCCCATAAGCACCAGCTTTTTACTTCATACATGGAAGGAAGATGTACAGAGGCCCGGCGTCCAGCCCCAGCTCACCTGCTGCTGACCTCGGTCACTATGGAACATCCCCTCCATTTCCCTGGCTTCTCATCTTTAAAGTGAGAAGGTAGAACTGGACTGATTCCAAAGTTCCTCCTGAAATCCCAGGATAGTGGAGAACATCATGTTGCATTAAGGTTTCACGTAACATGGAGAAAGTTGCCAGGAGGAGCTGAGTCAGAAGAGTCGTTCTGCTCTTACTTTGGAAACCGGAAGGAAGAGCAGCCAAAGTCATAGGAAGGAACCAGCCTGCTCCTCTTACAGCTCAGGAAACTGAGTCAACCAACAATGTCATCCCAGCTTTTCTGCAAGCATGCTAGCCTTCTGGCCAGTATATACAACCTTTGCTACCTTTCAGGATAAAAGGTCAGAGAAGGACAGCAGGGGTGCTTACTCAGAATATATGCAAGCCAGAACAGACATCCTATGGCAAGCCAGAACAGAAATCCTATGGCAGCATTGATTCCCATCCTTCCTAGATTATTGAAGGCTAGGGAAAACCTTTACACATCAAATGGAGGATCACCAGCCCATAAATTCAGAATGGAAAGACCTAGTCATCTATCCCCTGCCAAGGGAGGAGTGAGACCTTGAGTCATTTGTCACAATTAATATAATTAGTCATTATTGGGCAGAATAAGACAATTCTGGGAAAACCAAAATATTGGATAGAGCATGAATAATTTGGGATTCTCAGAAAGGCAACCTTGATGCTGAATCACAACTAGAGTGAGAATGTGGAAACAGGCCCCACTTAAGGGGGGAAATGGCCACTCAGTCAGTCAGTAAGCATTTATTCCATGCTTTCTGTGTTTCAGATAGGAGATAGCTAGATGGCTGAGTAAATAAAGTGCTGGGACTGGTCAAGTACACCTGAGTTCAAATCCAGTATCAGATACTGTGTGACCCTGAGAACTCACTTAACTTGTGTTTGCCATAATCCATGGAGAAAATGGCCACCCATTCTAATATCTTTGCCAAGAAAACCCCATGGACTTTATGGTCCACAAGGTTATAAAGACTGAACAACAACAGTCCCAGGCACTGAGCTAAATCCTGGAGAGACAAAGGAAAGTTAAAACACAGGCCCCGCCCTCAAGAAGTTCATATTCCAAAATTACACGATCATCAAGATTATTTCAATAAAGAACAATTTCTGTGGGCACCAGATAGAGGGCCTGTGATCGAGCACTGGGCGGTCAGACATAGGTGATACTTCAGGGGTGCTAAGAGATGGGCTGGGCAGGTAGGTGCTGCCATAGTGCACAGGAGTCAGGAAGACGAGTTCAAATGCTACCGCAGACAATTACTAGATGGGTAGCTCTAGACATGATATTTAACCCTCTTGGTCTCAGTTTCCTCTCCTGTAAAATGAGCTAGAGCTCTGCCACAGGGTCACAGAGAATCAGACAAAACTGAGATAACTGAATAGCTACAACAACAAGGTCACCTCTGTTACACACACACACACACACACACACACACACACACACACACACACACACACACACTCTGAAATGAACATCAGTATTTCTTACTGTGTTAAAATACAAATATTCCCAGAAGGAGGCAGAAATGACATTTCTCAGTGTCCCTTAATAACATCAAGTGAATGAGCTTAAGATTCTTCCCTGAGAACAGATTTTAGTTGGGGGCGGTGGAAAAGGAGGAAAGAATTTCAGAATATTAAGAGCCTGATACTAGAGAAGGTAAATCTCTGTCCTCAATTTCAAAGAGTTTATTTTCTTGTTAGTGAGACAAAGCATCCATACAGAAATCCAACCTCTAAACCTGTGTCTGCTTAGGTCATCTCTCAGAGACCAGAAAACTGCTCCTTGAAGAATTTTCCTCTTCTACCTTTCAAGGTAAAGATCTGGACAAAGCTTTTGTTGTTGTTGCTCATCAGATATGAACAGGACAGATTGAGTAGAGGCTCAGGACAGCCTCCAAAGTGATGAGAAATTAGGATCCTCTACTCCCTGAGAACACATTGAAGGGAATGGAGCTGCTTCTAATGATCAGAGTATAGGTACAGTGGGAAAAGGGTAGAAGGTGGGAATCTAGACTCAGAGCCCACCTCTGCAGCTTAGTACTGGTAGGATTTTGAGCAAGAGACTTTATTTATCTCTCTGTGCCTCCTCTGTAAAATGAGCAGGATGAACTAGATGATTGTTAAGGTACCTTTCATCTTTATTTTTGGGATCTAGGAGCCACGGTTTTTATTTCTGGGCCAAGAGAAAAAAAAAATCCCTGGAAGCAAATATAGAGCAAAAGGAAGCAGCCTCCAGACCCTACACAAGATGATCTCTAAATCAGGATGCAATAAATAGTCCTTGGGCTGGTTACTCCCATCACACAGCCCCACTGCCAGCTTCCCTCAGCTCTGGTTTGCTAAGAGTTGCTGCTTCCCAGACCAGGATGGCTGGCAAAGAAACAACTGCACTTCTCAATAGGGAGTCATCCATGCTCTCCCCCATTCTTTAATTCATGAGACTTGGTGCCTCTTATACCGTACCCTAAGGCATAGTGTTGTTTGTTTGTGTGCTGGGAGTGATGGCATCTTGACATGCTATTTTTAAAGAGTTGCTCTCTGTTGTGTGACTTACATGTGTTTTGTAAGTCCTGTGTTCCCTTCTTCTAAGACCTTCTGAGAATCACCCCTCCATTTTACAGTCAGAATTCCCCCTAGACTAGGGATTCTCAGCCTGTAGTCTACAGATCCACAAGGGCTCTGCAAGATGGATTTCAGGGGACCTTGGACAGGGGAAAATAGCATCTTTATTTTTGCTAATCTTTGGTTTCCTTTGTAATCCTGTATATTTTATTTTATGCATTTAAAACTATTGTTCTGAAAGGGAATTCATAGGCTGCACCAGATTGCAGTAGAGGTCTGTGATACAAAACCGATAAAGAACTCTCAACTAAAAGATCCAGAAAGGTGGAATTTGTCCCATTTTCCCTGCTGCAAACTTGGTGTCTGAGGTTGGTAGTGGATGCTGGACTTACATAAAGGCAGGAGTGGACACCCGTTTCATTTCCCATTGGCTGGTTTGGTTGGGGGTTAAGCAGTGGGCTCTCTGGGCCTCTTACCTCTGGAGACATAAGCATGTCTGCTTCGTGTCTCCTCCAGGACTGTCATCTGCCTCCCTTTGTACTTTGAGCAGGGCCCGGCACACAGCAGCTGCCTAGTAAATGTGTAGTACCTGACTGACTTCAGTTCTCGTCTTCAGGAAGATGACTTCCAGATATATTTCTTCATCCCCAACCTTCCTCGACTTCCAAGGCGGCATCTCCAGCTCCTTGAAGGCATTTTCGGCCTGCTTTCCTGCCCTTTTCTGTAATTCAGTATGTCTAAGATGGCACCTTTCTTTCTCCCAGATTGCTCCTGGTCCTAATACCTGTTTCTAACCTTGATACCATCAGTGTTGAATCATCTTGAGCTCTTTTTTTTCTTTATGCACCTCGGCCATCAATAAGCATTTATTGTGCACCAAGTCTTGGAGATCCCCTTGTAGTCGCTCCTATTTTTTCATTCCCACTCTCACCACCCTAAGAGAGGCCCTTCTGAACTTGAGCTGGACTATTGCCACAGACCCTAACTCCCCCTTTCCCCTCCCCCCCTCCACACCATCCTACCAAGGTCACAAGGCTGACAGTCCTAATGTTTTAGAAATTCAAATCATGTCCCATTCCTGTACAAAAGCCTCCCGCATCTTCTCATTGTCTTCAGCTGGGGTCCAGGGATCAGTGATCCCCCAGAGTTCAGTAACTTTTCCTTGCCTCCTTTTCAGTGTAAGAGGGAAGGAAGGCCTGACTTCACTGTGCATATCAGAAATGAAACCATTTTTTAAAAAAAAACAAATATCTTGCTTAGTCCCTTGAGGAGCTTCTTCACTTGACAGGAGTGTGCACCTCCCTAACTGGGAGCCTCAGCCTAGAGGGGAAAGTCTAATCTCTAGAGGCTAACACTGAAGGGCCTCCCCAGCCACGTTTCTAGCTTTATCTTCCTCCTTTGTGAGACCCTGCTCGAGGCATTTCTCCCCCAGATACCTTCTATATTCCTGCCTCTCTTCACTTCCTCGCCATCCCCTCTCCTAGTCTCAACATTGTTTGTGAAGATAAGGAATGGACACCTTAGAACTTAGAGGTTGGGAGGTGATGCAATGGTTAGAGAGCTGGGCCTGGAGTCAGGAAGATCAGAATTCAAATCCAGCTCTCCAGTACTTAATAGTTGTGACTGTTCACTGCAAGTCACTTTGTCTGCTTCAATTTCCTATTATAAAATGGGAATAATAATAGTAACTGCCAAATTGGGACCAAATTAGATAGTATTTATAAAGCTGCTTAGCATGTACATAATAGGTACTTAATAAATGCTTGTTTCCTCCCTTCTTCCCTCCCTCCCTTCCTTCCCTTAGAAGAAGGAGGTCTGTTCTGGAACCAAGAATAATTAATGCTGCTTCCTCTTGCAATAGAACCGCCTCTCCCAGATCCTAGTCTTACTTCCACAGCCTACAGCTAGATACAGGTTGACCAGCCTCTTTCAAAGGGCTCTTGTTCATCAGGAATACCTATGGCCTAGAACCCATACTTGAAAGGTCAAGTTCCAAGGGAGACACACCAAGTCACCAACCAGGATGGGGGAAGGTTGCTCTAGCCCTTCAGAAGAGGGGCTTCTGGGTGCATGTGATCCTTCCCGCTGAAGTCTGCCCCGCCACAGCAGGTTGGCAATGCCAAGGTTGGCTTTTCTGTAAGACTTGACTGAGGGAGGGATCAAGCTTTTTTCCCTTCCCCTGTCCTATACCTGTGCATCTTTGCCTTCTCCACCCAGGTCTTCAATGCATCCTTCCACTCTTTCTCCTTTCTTGAGCTGTCTTAGGGCTAAAGAGAGAATTCTAAAAGCACATATTACTTTATTTACCCTCTGACAAAAGCCAATGTGCCTGGTCCAAGAAGGGTGAAGGAGTTTCCATCTCTGATGTTTCTTCACCTTTCCTTGATTTTCCCTGCCTGCAATGACCTCCGCCTTCCCTCCATCGGAGTTCTTCCTGGCTTTCAAATCCCACATCATTTAGGAAGGACTTTCTGACAAGCCAGCCTCCAGGTTTGTCTTCTTCTATCACTCATTGGCACTTAAAGAGCAATGAATTTAAACCCCAGAACGCAGGCCAGGGAACATGGCATCAAGTCCCAATCCTGCCACTCACTCCCTTGGAAGGCTGTCATTGAAATTCCTTGGGCTTCAGTTCCCCCCTCTGGAAAATAAAAAGGATGGGACTGGATGGCCTCTGAGGTCCCCACTAGTGCACCTAGGACACTGGAAAGAGCACTGAATTGGAGGCAGAGGTCCTGGGTTCAGATCCAGGCTTTCCGCCACAGACAAGTCCCCCTAACATGTCTAGGCCTTGGTTTCAGAATGAGGGATTTGGACTGGTGATCTATGACAGTTCCTTCTAGCTCAGAGGCTAGGCTAATTTTTTGTCTTGTGTTGTTCATCATCTATTTGTGTGTGCCTCATTTTCTCAAGGCAGTATAAGTTTCTAGAGGTAGGAAGCCATGTCTTAATCATCTTCATATTTCCCATAGTGCCAAGATATTGGGCAGCTGAGTGGTGCAAGCAATAGAGCACCAGGCCTGGAATCAGGAATATCACTCAGGCACTCACTAGCTATGTGACCTTGAACAAGTCACTTAACCCTGTTTGCTTCAGTTTCTTCAACTATAAAATGAGCATAAGCTGAAGAAGGAAATTGTAAACCACCCTAGTATCTGCCAAGAAAACTCCAAAGGAAGTCACAGAGTCAGACATGAAGATTGAATGATGGATTGATTGGGATTTAACCAGGAGGTGGAGGCACCATGATCCTACTCATCATGATGTGAAGTAAATCCCAAATTGTTGAAAGATATAGCAGCAGAACACAATTCCTGGCTGTTCCTTCCAGACTGGTTGGGCATAGGCTAATTAGCTGCTGTTTGGGGACCCACCTAGCTCTGTCTGGATCATCACCAGGTGGCCTGAGGGAGGATGAGTTTGCCAGTCACAGCCGTTCTCACCGACCTCTTAGGAAGCTTCCTAGGAAGTGCCCACACTATCAAAATTACATATCATTGCAGGAGGAAAGTCATTGGGGTGATCATCCATCTTTCAGTCAATCAACAGAAGTTATTTAAACCTACTGTGTTGGAGGCCTTGTGCTAGGAGCTTCTAATGAAAGGAGGGATTTCCACCTCATCCGAATTTGGTTTCATTGGGGTAGAGAGGAGATGGACAAGGAGACCTGGACGAACAACTTCCCCATCCTAAGCCTAAATAAAACAGAGGAATTGTATTAGCTCCAGCTCTAGGCAGGATCTTGGAATCCAAGGGTTTACTAAGTTAACAGGCCTAGAAAGCAGGCCCACGGCCTAATGAAGAGAGAGCTGACTTCAGAGCCAGAAAAAGCTTGGTCCTAGCTCTGGATCCTGGGCTGAAACTCTCAGAGTCTCAGGAAGCCCTGAGACTATCAATCGCAAGGAAGGTGTTGACCTGCTTGGGCAGAGTGAGTTGTTCTTGTGGGAGTTACTCTGACAAGAAAAAGAAGCAGGAAATTCCAGAGGGACTGGCTGCAGCTCTGCTTCTGGCCACAGGGGTGCTTGAGAGCAAACTGCGCTGGGCGGGGCTGGTCCAGACAGGGATCCTAGGGTGTCACGGTCCCCAAAATGGTCCTCCTGACTGTCAGACATCATTAACCTAATCCTTCTCTTTCACTAACATTGGTTCTCATTTCAACATTCTTATGATTAGAACCAATCAAGAGAGCCAGTCAGCGAATGCTAACTTAGCTGCTATTCCTATGATCCAATAAAATCCCCGAACTTTCATATTCAAATGGAAACTATTTGGACTCACCCATTCATTGTTTCCCTGGAGAATCAGTTATTGCAGGAAGCCACCCAGTATGACTGACTAAATAACCACAAGGCTCTGCCCCATCCACCTCCACCAGTAGCAACATGCTCCCGGGTTAGGGGCCTGGTCTCATTTTGGTGGAAGTGTCTCATCAAGCCTGTAACAATTAGAGACTTGTGGTTTCAGACCTGTTCAAGAGGACTCTCAAACAGCAATGTGACCTTGTCAACTGGGTGGGCAATTCTCTCATGTAGTGGTACAGTCATGTTGGAGGTGAAGGCAAAGATCCTGGTACTAGGGGATCGAGTCCTTCCATATGATAGCGGAGTAGGCAAGGAAAATGGTCACATCCCCACAAATTTGGCATTCTGGGTCATAGCTCTATTTACCCCATAATAAGTTATAGTTCTGAATTTAGGAAATGGGGCATAGTTTACTGGAAAGAGCATTGGATATGAGACCAGGAAAAACTAAGGTTTAAATCCTAACCCAGACGCTGACTAGCTTATTAACTATGACCATGAACAGGTCATAACATTGCTCATTCTCACTTTTCCTGGTCTATAAAATGGGAATAATAACACCTTTACTATAAGGTTATGGTGAGGCTAAAATAGGATAATAACTGTAAAAACCTTATATAAATGTCAGTCATTGTTCTCATCTTGTCATTTGGCATTAAGAGCTAATTCTATTTTACTAACAACCTACCTAGATGATCTTATGAGGACCAATGTATGTGGTACACAGATGGATATAAAAATACATTTCATAGAACATGGAAATAGGAAGGGGAAGGAGGGAAAGAGAAGTAGAAAGAGAGAAAGATTAAGGGAGTATTAGGCTTAGGCAAAACAAGCTAAGAAAATACAAAAAGTATTTCTAGCTTTGGAGGTAACAAAATCTGGAAATCTGAGGGATTCCCCAGAAATAAGGGAGCAGCTGAACAAGTTATGCTAGAGAATGCTACCCCTTCTTCCCCCTAAATCGACAATGTAGAGCCAGGGCTTCTGAAAGAGCTCCCAGGGTCAGGCCGCTCCCTACTCGCTTCATCATTTATTTAAGACTGGAACAGTGCTAAAGCCAAGATGTGGTTACATGTAGAGAAGGCCCAGCCATCTGGGGTTTCCCAGTGAGGTACAGGACTGGGGCACTGTAGGGAAGAAATCTAGATAAGGAGAAGGAACAGAGGCCAATAGGCCTTGGTGAATTCAACTATGAAAGGAAATGAATCCTGTCGGGGCCTTTAGAAATCCTCAGAATGAACCTGTTCCTCCCACCGAGGAACAGCCCCCAATCTGAGAGCCACAGACACCCAAATCTCCTGTCTCCAGCTCTGGCCCCCTTCCCTTTGTGACACGTATGTGTGAAGAAGCCAGCAGATTAGCCCATGGTTACTTAGTCATTTATGCAGGCACACACACACACACACACACACACACACACACACACACACACACACACACACATTGCAAGCTATTAAAACTTAAAACTACACTAAAAGTTTTAGACACCCAGTATCTGTTAAATATAAAATTAGACTTAGTTGGTTCCACCTACTTACTGAATAGCCTGAAACAGTTTGGAGAAGGAAAGAAATTATTCACAACTATAAAGTCCTGGGCTGAAAGAGAAGTCAGTAGGACTTGTTTATGGGCCCAGCCAGGCCTAGATTAGCCGGCTCCTACTCAAGCCATGTCTCCCCTACAGGCCTCACTTTGCTCATCTGTAAAATGAGATGTCTGCAGCAGATGAACTGCAAGGTCCCTTTCTAACATTTTATGATTTGAACATTTTCCTCTATAACATAAGAAATCCAAATCATTTAATCTGAAACCATTTATTGAGCAGGTACATAGTGTTGCTCTCTTCTAGAGATTCTAGAGGAGAATTAAAGTTGTGGTCCCTGTCCTGCTCTTGAGCTTACAAGGTGTTTATGACAATTTTGAAGTTTTAAACATAAAAAATAAATTTGAGATTGTGGATAATGGATAATGGATAATGCAGCATCCACAATTCAAATTTTGAGGAGTATTTTATTTTATTATTTATTTGGGTTTTTTGCTGAGGCAATTAGAGTTAAGTGACTTGCCCAGGGTTACACAGCCAGAAAGAATTAAGTGTCTGAGGCCAAATTTGAACTCGGGTCCTCCTGACTTTAGAACTGGTACCCTATCCACTGTGCCACCTAGCTGCCCTAGAATATTTTATTTTTAAAGTATTTTTAAATAACAATTAAAATGGGAAAAAAAACCAAAGTGTTTTAAATACTATTTTATTTTTTCAAAACCATGCAAAGAAATTTTTCAACAATCACCTTCGCAAAACCTTGTGTTCCAATTTTTCTCTTGTTTCTCTCCTCCTTCCTCAAGACAGCAAATAATCTGATATAGGTTAAACATATGTAATTTTTCTAAAAATATTCCCATATTTGTCTTGCTGAGCAAAAAAAAAAAATCAAATCAAAAGGGGAAAAAAAAACATAAGAAAGTAAAAAGCAAGAAACAAACAACAACAAAAAAGGTGAAAATACTTCGCTTTGTTCCACATTGAGTCTTTATAGTTCTCTGGATGTGGATGGCTCCTTTCATCACAAGTCTATTGGAACTGGATTGAATCACTTGAATATTTTCGTTTAGATACATGACAAGGAATATAGACTGGGTTTAGTTATCCTTGTATACCGCTGATCATTACCACTTGGCTGTGTTTTAAATTGATTTTGCTGGTACTAATGGTGATATTAAACTGACTCATTACCACTCTCTAATGTAAACTAGCCTTTACAAGATTACTGGTTTAGATTAGGGCTATAGCTTGGGGCTCTAGAACAAGAGAATTTTTCCCCCTCTCTGCTGGAGCTAAGGGGCCCAGACAGGGACCAAACCTATGACGTGATCCTCATGGCACTACCCTATAACCATTTGAACTACTAGTCTAGGCTTGTGTGTGCTTAGCACTGCTTAAATCTACTATGTCACTGCTCTTGGAGCTTTCTCTTTCTAACTTATCCTGCTGCTCATTCTGACTCTCATTCTACAGGAAATGGAACCTGGCATGTGCATATTTCCACGAAAAGGGATGACATGTTTAAAATGACCAACAGGCTTTAAACCAAGTTTCCCAAAAAAATACCACAAAAAACCAATTTGGTTCTGATACCCACATAAAAGGTTTCTTAAGCAGAATAAAAGCAAATCTAGACACTTTCTACCTCCTACATCCCCCACCCCACAAATGGTGCTAGTTCTTTACCATTTTTATCCCCTGGATGAATTAGTCAAGTCTCTTAATCTCTCTAGGTTATAATTTCCTTTAACTATAAAATGGAGTTGGACTCCAAGGCCTCTGAGAAGAAAGAACACTGATTCTGGATCCAGAGAACCTAGGTTCAAATTCTATTTCTGGGTGATCTGGGGTAAGTCACATAATTCCAGGAGCCTCAGATTTTGTATCTGCAAAATAAACTTGGGGGTGGCCAGGGGGAATTAGGGAAACTTCCTTCAAAGTCTTTTCTCTTATAATTCCTTAAATCCCTTCATCTCTAAATATCTGATATCCTAAAAAAAAAAATTAGTTCAAAGGGAAAATGGCCAAACGGTTTGGACCTTAATGATTAGAAGGATTAATCTTGTAATAAGCCATTCATTCATCTTAAACTTTTTTTTCTTCTATGGATTTTCCCCGTTTCTCAAGTGTCAATGTGCCAGTTCTCCTAAGTTGACATTCTGTACTGAAAGGAAATCTTACACAAATCATTTAAAACTTACATCAGTTTGTGAGGTTTTTTTTTCTTGCATTTAATAACCACTTGCGAAAAAACCCAACCTGTGATGATCACAGCTCAGGAAGAATGTCTTCTGTGGGTAACTGGAGGTTTCCTGTGAACAACAGATAACTTTGTAGATAGGTTAGCAGGTAGATGTTTTTCTCTACAGACTCCTCCCCTCCTCTTATTTTTCTCCCCCATTGTATTCCCACTTCCCTTCTCACTGATCCCAACATTTTAAGAGAGGAGCTGAATCATTAGAACTTGCTTAACTTTTTAAGAGCCATTCTGCTCCCTTCTGGGTATCAGGCCCCTAAAATATTGATAAAAGAAGAGCACAGAGTCATCTCTAATGGGATGTGAGGTTGGAGCCGATCATGATATGTGGCTCCTCAAAATCTGCCCCCAGGATGTGGTCTCAAGATAAAGTCAAGATCAACCAATCAATTGAGAAACATTTATTGTCTGTTATTTTGCTGAATAGTTCTCTCTCTCTCTCTCTCTCTCTCTCTCTCTCTCTCTCTCTCTCTCTCTCTCTCTCTAATTCTTTGTTACCCTTTGGAAAGGGTAGAGCAAATGAATACATTGGAAAATGTAGGTAATATAAAAAACAAAAGACCCATAAAAATGTATCCCCAATACAGGAAATTATAAGGCATGTTTTGTTGGTAAGCACTATACTTAGAATCCATGAAATGAAGATAAAAATGAAATAGTTCTTTCTTTCAAGGAGTTTATATTCTAAAGTGGAAACAATAGGTACATAATAAAAGTATGTGCAAAGTAATTATAAGGTGCATTAAGGAAAAGTTTTCATGAAGGTGATATGTGACCTGAGTCTTAAGGGAAAACACAGACTCTAAGAGGCAGACTTGAAGAGGAAGAGAATTTGTGACATAGGAGACAGCTAGTGGAAAGGCACCAATTCAGAAGAAAAGAAATGTTGTGTATAAAGATTAGCTGGAGAAGGAAATGGCCCACCATTCCAATATCTTTGCCAAGAAAACCCAAAATGGAGTCATAAAGGTCCCCAAGACTGAATAACAAATTCTATCACAATCATATACTGCAACTTGTTCATCCATTCCCCAACTGATGGGATTCTTTGCCACCAGAAAATTGGAATCAAGGGGATGCCTATAAAATGGGGAATAACTATATAAATTGTGGTTTATGATTGTGATGAAATATTATGTTATAAGAAATGTTGAGCAATAGGATTTCAGAAAAACCAGGAAAGACTTACATGAATTGTGGCTGAGTGAAGTGAGACATTGTACACAGTAACAGCAACATTATGCAATGATCAATTATGATGATGCTTCATTCTTCTTAGCAATGCAATGATCCGAAACAATTCCAATAGACTTGGAATAGAAAATGCTCACTATATCCAGAGAAAGAACTATGGAGTCTGAATACGGATCAGAGCATTCTATTTTTACTTTTGTGGTTTTTTTCCATGATTTTCTTTTGTTCAAATTCTTCTTTCATAACATGAGTAATGTGAACATATGTTAATCATGATTATACACATATAACCTATATCAGATTGATTGCTTTCTTTGAGAGGGAGAAGGGAAGCGATGGAGGGAGAATTCAGAATCTTATAAAAGAGTCTTTACATGTATTTACTTTTTTAATCTCCTTGGGATATAGATCTAGTAGGGGTATTACTGGATTGAAGGATAGACTCAGTTTTATAGCCCTGTGTGCAAAGTTCCAAATTGCTCCCCAAAATGGTTTGATCAGTTCACAACTCCACCAACAATTTTTCAGTATCCCAATTTTCCCACATCCTCACCAACATTTGTCATTTTCCTTTTTTATCAAATGAGCCAATCTAGATGTGAAGTGATACTTCAGAGCTTGTTTGTTTTTTTAAAATTTTCATTTCTCTAATCAGCAATGATTAAGAGCATCTTTTCATATGACTATGACTTCTTCATTTGAAAATTGCCTGTTCATATCCCTTGACTATCAATAGGAGAATGACTTGTGTTCTCAAAAATTTGACTTCATTTTCTATTTGAGAAATTAGACCTTTATCAGTGAAACTTACTGTACAATTTTTTATATAATTACTATGTATTTCCTTCCATTCTACTCCTCCATTCCCCTTTTTTCTGAGTACATCCTTTTTCTCACCATTAATTGTTTTTTAGATATCATCCCATAATAGTCACCTCACACCTGTGCCCTCTCTCTATGTATACCCCTTCTAATTATATTCTAATTAATAATTCTAAAATTCTTAGGAATTACAAATGTCATCTTCCCATGTGAGAACACAAACAATTCAATCTTATTGAATCCCTTATGATTTCTCTTTCTTATTTAATTTTCTTTTTATGCTTCTCTGAAGTCTTATTTGAAAGTTAAATTTTCTGGACTTTTCACTAAGAATACTGAAGAGTCCTTGATTTTATTAAATATCTATTCTCCTCCTTAAAGGATTATACTCAGTTTTGCTGGGTTGTAGATTCTTGGTTGTAATCTTAGCTCCTTTCCCTTCCAGAATATCATATTCCAACCTTTCCAATCCTTTAATATGGAAGCTGCTAAATCTTTTATCAATGTGACTATGGCTTCATAATATTTGAATTGTTTCTTTCTGGCTTTTTGCAAAATTTTCTTCTTGACTTGGGAGCTCTGGAATTTGTCTATGATATTCCTGAGAACTTGAATTTTGGGAATCTCTTTCAGAAAGTGATTAGTGGATTCATTTTTTAAAAAAGATTATTTCCTCCAGGCACATGTAAAAAAAACATTTATTTTGTTATTCATGTACATTCATTTTTACATATTTCCATATGAATCATGTTGAGAAAGAAAATCAGAACAAAAGTGAAGAACCACAAGAAAAAAAAAAAAAGAAAAAAAGTGAATATAGTGTGTGTTGATATATATTCAGTCTCCATAGTTCTCTCTGTGCATGCAGATGGTGTTTTCCAGCCAAAGTTTATTGAGATTGCATTGGATTACAGAACTGCTAAGAAGAATCAAGTCTATCATAGTTGATCATGGCACAATCTTGCTGTTGCTATGGTCAATATTAGGGAAGTTTTCTTTGATAATTTCTTGAAAGTTGATGTCTAGGCTCTCTCTTTTTTTTTTTTAATCCTAGCTTTCAGGTAGTGCAATAATTCTTAAATTATTTCTCCTTGACCTGTTCTCCAGGTCAGTTCTTTTTCCAGTGAGATATTTCAATTTTTTTTCTTCTTTTGATTGTTTTATTATTTCTTAATGTCTCATGGAGTCATTGGCCTCTTTATCAAATTCTATTTTTAAAAAAATTTGGGGGATAGCTAAGTGGCACAGTGGAGAGAGCACCAGTCCTGAAGTCAGGATGACCTGAATTCAAATGTGATCTCATATACTTAATACTTCCTAGCTATGTGACCCTGGACAAGTCACTTAACCTCAATTGCCTCAGCAAAATAATAATAATAATAATAGCTTTTTATTTTCAAAATCCATGCTAAGTTAGTTTTCAATGTTCACCCTTGCAAAACCTTGTGTTCCAAATTTTTCTCCTTCCCTTTCCCCCATTCCTCTCCTAGACAGCAAGTAATCCAATATAGGTTAAACATGTGCAGTTCTTCAAAACATATTTCCACAATATGATGCTGCACAAAAAAAGTCAGATCAAAAAAGAAAAAAAAAATAAGAAAAGAAAAGCAAGCAAACAACAAAAAAAGTGAAAATACTATGTTGTGATCCACATTCAGTCCCCATAGTCTTTATTCTGGATGGCTCTCTCAATCACAAGTCTGTTGGAATTGGCCTGACTCAGTCCTCATTGTTGAAAAGAATCACATCCATCACAATTGAGCACATATAATCTTGTTGCTATGTATAATATTCCCTTGGTTCTATTCACTTCATTTAGCATCAGTTCATGTAAGTCTCTCCAGCCCTTTCTGAAATCAGTCTGCTCATCATTTCTTACAGAACAATAATATTCCATAACATTCATATACCATAACTTATTCAGCCATTCTCCAACTAATGAGCATCCACTCAATTTCCAGTTCCTTGCCTCCACAAAAAAAGGACTGCTACAAACATTTTGCACACGTGGGTTCTTGTCCTTTTTTAATGATCTTTTTGTGATGTGCCCGATAGAGACACTGCTGGATCAAAGAGTGTGCACATTTTGATAGCCCTTGAGCATAGTCCCAAATTGTTCTCCAGAATAGTTGGATCAATTCATAATTACTCCAACAACAATGTATTATGTTTTCCCACATCTCCTTCAACTTTTATCATAATCTTTTCTGTCATCTTAGCCAGTCAGAGAGATGTGTAGTGGTACTTCAGAGTTGTCTTAATTTGCATTTCTCAAATCAGTAATGATGTAGAACATTTTTCCATATGACTAGAAATGGCTTTAATTTCATCTGAAACTGTCTGTTCATATCCTTTAACCATTTATCAGTTGGTCAATGGTTTGTATTCTTACAAATCTGAGTCAATTCTCTATGCATTTTAGAAATTAGAGCTCTTGGATATAAATTTCCCCCCAGATTTCTGCCTCCCTTCTAATCTTGTCTGAATTGATTTTGTTTGTACAAAATCTTTTTATTTTCATACAATCAAAATTTTATTTTATTTGTTTTCTTAAAGCCTTTCTGAACTCTTCAAGGATTTTTTTTTTGGCCTGAGACCAATTTACATTTTTCTTTGAGACTTTTAAACTATTTTGACTTTGTTGTCTTCTGAGTTTGCCTTATTTTCCCTATCACCATAGTAACTTTCGGGTCAGGTTCTTTTTTCATAGTTTGCTCATTTCTTCAGCCTATTTTTGAGCTTTTTGTGCAGCTGTTTTCAGAACTAGTTCTGGAAGCTCTAAAAAAAGTGGGGAGATATGTTTGTCTTTAAGCTACCATTTATTCTGTTTTCTTTTATATTATAAGCCAGAGCAGACCCCTTTGGTTGGATTCCACAAACATTTATTAAGCACCTAATATATACTAGGCATCTTACCGGGCTAGATTAGATTACAAAGGCAAAGAAAGAGTCCCTGCTATTATGGAGCTGACTTTTTTATTGGAGGAAGGAATATCAATAAATATTAATTAATAAATTAATAAATATTAATAAAAAATTAAATGGAAATATGATTTCTGAAGGGAGACACTTGTGAAATTTGAAGAACAGCATGTTAATAATAGAATAGCCATTCCAGAAGTGCAATGGAAAGGTCAGATAGAGTGGGATGGGGCCAGCATGGATAACTATTGAGACAGTTCAGAGTGGCAGGCGGAGAAGGGAGCTCCAATCTAGGTAGAGCCATAGGACAGAAGATCATCACAACCCTCAGAATAGCCACAATCATATACATGTAATTATCCGTTCCTGAGAAAGAGGTGTAGAGGGAGAAGCAGGAGCACAATTTGTTGCACTAGAGACAGCGAATCCCTGAGTCTACTTGATCAAGCCAATGGTGAGTGGATTCCTGAGTCCTGACAGCTTTAGGGGAAGCACGTGGGAGGAAGGTGGCCTGCAGTGCTCAATCATGTCATCTACATCTCAGGGCTCTCTTCCAGGTTGAGTAGACTATCTACCATCTACCCCAAGGTGGGGAATCTCAAGAGAGCCATTGGTATTTAACTCCACATCTTTATCCATGCACATAGCCCTGCTCCAGTTGCCTGACTTTACCTTCACTGGTTTATTCTAGCAAAGTCATTACATATTTTACTGGTTATTGAATGACCTCAAATATAAAAGCCTTGGGAGCGAATCCTTAATTAGCCGAGCTAATGGCTAAAAAATTGCCTGTTTCCAGTTACAAGACATGAAAAAGAAGCCTGCTGAGCTGGTTAAATCATAACTCAATGTGACTCTGCTTGTGCCAAAATTTTAAAATATGATTTTTTTCAAACTTTAGATTAAAAACCCCAAACCGCACCCAGAACCCCTGCAGCTGGGCTGATTCTGGCAGTGAGGGTAGGCAGACTATGACTCAGTGGTGATACTAGCCTCCTGTGGCAGGTATCTCTCTCTTTAAAACCTTTGAGCATTCTATGATCGGGCCAAGCTGTTCTATCTGCCCATCTCTGTTTCTTTGTTCCTATGACTGCCCCTTCTAGAATAGCATTCTCTTCTATCCCTGCCCTTTTCCTATCTAAATCCTAGCTAGCTTAAATGTCACCTTGGTCAGGAAGTCTTCTGTAATTGCCTCATTTCATAATGAATCTTTCCTGTGGTTCTTCTTATTTCCACCAGTTATTTGGCATGTGCCAAATAATGCCTTGTGTTTTGATTACCTGTGTTGCTTCAAACATAGACTGAGATCTTCCTGGGACAAGAGTAGCGGGAGGTAAAGTTTGGGAATTCTACTTTCACTTTAATGTAATCACAGAATGCTCAGACAACTGAACTGAAAACAGCCAAAAATATCAGCAAGATGTGCCATATCCTAATGGATTTGATAAGAATCAAGTGCTTTGAAATCCCACAAGAAAAAATTAATGAATGGCTGAAAGAAATGGCCAAATCCCTGGGCCCACATATCATGCAGAAAACCAGTTCAGAATTGAAAAAGTCCTTAGAAGTGAGTAGAGTAGTCATGGAATCTAGTTGCAAAGGATTCCTGGCAGGAATTTCTCTTGGAGGAGGATCAAGTTTCTCTCTTCCCTCCCCACCACATTGAACAGGTAAACTTTAAAGATCAGAAGGACTGAAGTTTCCATCAGCATCAGGAAAAGTATTCCTGGAGCAGCAATGGCTGATGGCAGAATTTGCATGCATCTGAAGCTGAGATCAAAGTAGACACATTGAGGAAAAGCAGCTTCAGCAGTAAACTCTTAGAACCCAGCAGAGTCCCAGAGGACTCTACAAAGTAAGAAAAGCACTTTTGGTATTCAGGAATTGTGAGTTTACTTTTTAGCACATGTACTCTATAAGTTTGAGCCCACTTTCCCCAGGAACTTTATGCATGCGAGAGGAAGCTATGTTCCTGGTCTGGAAGAATGCTTCTGTTGCAACTATCTTTGCTCCATCTGCTTATCTTTCCTAAGAGTAAATTAAGTTTGGTTGTTAATCAATGGAAAACATACTCAATGGGTACTCATGAATGACTTCACTGTGAGACTTCTTATCTGCATTCTCTTGTCCCATATTTTGATGTGATAAATCCTATTTTTAAAAAAATCTCATGACCATAACTTCCTAGCCCTTCAAGGTTGCCCCTGGAATTCTAAAGAGAATAGTAATCAGTCACCCTCTGGTGACCAGACATACAGAATGAAAGTGAGAGAAATAACCTAGATGGGGATCTACATAGGAAACAGTAAAAACATAACAAAATTTGTAGATTGTACTCAGTGTATATATTTTAAAGAGTCACACTAAAAAAAAAATATATATATATATATATATATATAAACTCTAAAAAACCATACAATTTATATAAACATTATTTGTATAACATATTTGTATTTGTATATTTGATATTTATATAACATGGCAGAGGCCATGATTGGCTTCAGAATCAAAAGATTAAGCATCAGGGACTGAATTTTCCCACTAAGAAACTCTCCAAGACCACCTACTAAGTGATAGAGGTATTATAATCTTCATTAGAGCAAGGAGTACAAACAATCTTTGAAATTGGGTAGTGTGGTATTTGTCAAAATGTCTTTTCTACCCTTCTAGATTGTAAACTCCTAGAAGTTAGGAGTCTCCTTCCTTTTCCCCTTCCTTTCTTCTTTCCTTCCAACCATATATTATAATAGAACTAGATTTGGAGCTGGACCTGGTTTCTCATCCTAGCTTTGCTACTCACTATTCTGTGACCCTGAGCAAACCACTACACTTCTCTAAGGCCCCAGTTTTCCAGCTGTAAAATAAGAGAATTGAACTGAATAATCCTACAATCTCTTCCAGGTCTAAATTTATGGTTCTTCAGGAAATATTTATTAGTAAGCTAGTGTCACACAGAATAGATGCCAATCCTGCCTTGAAGAAGTTTATAATCCAGTAGGGAGGAATGTGCAAGGAGAATTATAATAGAAGGCTGTGCAAGTACAATGAACAAAGGACCTATGGCAAGTCCAAGGGAATTCTACCTAGGAGACCTGAAGTGGTTTCGTACAGGAAGTGGCAGAGCTTAATGGAACTTGGATCAGTTCATCTGGAGAGAAAGGAATTCTGGGAAGAAATCACTTTTTATGCTTTATACCATTCTTTGCTTCCTCATAGGGCAAGTATAGTGCCTTGTTTGCACATGGTAAATCTTCAGTAAATATTTGTTGAATGAATGAATGAACTGTGGGAGGAAGAAAAAATGAAGAATCCTTCATGTTCCTAAAATAAACAACATTTGAGCCTTTTGTTTTGGAAGTTTCCCCACTGATGTGAAGGCCACTGGCTATGCTTTAAACAGGATCGTTTTCAACAAATACCCAAAAACCTGCAAGTCTGGCTACTGCCTTGTTATAGTGTATCCTTTAGAGATGCTTAACAGAAGTAAAATAAAACAAAACAAAAATTATGAAGGAGAAGCAGCAGCTGAGTCTTAACTCCTGACTTCAAACCTGCCAGATTTATTCCACCTCTGACTCCCTTGTAGAATCTCCCTCTGATCACAAAGCACCTTGGGAAATTTAGTTTCCAAGTGCTCCTGACCTTTCTGGGGATGAACTACCTCCTTGTCTGCTTCAGGGTAAACACTGGTTTGATTTTGAGAGCCCACGACTTCACAGTGAGACTCCTCATCTGTATTCTTTTGGCCTATGTTTTGACGTGGTGCATCCTGTTATTTTTTGGTATCCCGTGATCATGACTTCTAATTTTTGCAGATGGGAGAAAGAAATGTTGCATCAAGAAGGGAGTATATTCATTTCAAAAAGAGCTCTGCTAACAGTTTGGAGGGTCAGCAAAAATGTAGCCTGTAGGTCAGAAAATAAAGAATATGAAACTCACCTAACCCTTTGGGTGCCTTCAGTAAGTCACACCAGAGAAGGTCTAACTGATCCATTTTCTCTAGTCCTTTGAACTAGCAGCGGCCATTAGTGATTGCCATGGCTTTTGTAGTAGCTCTAGATTCAGTTGTCTGGTTAAAGGGTTAATTCCTTTAGGAAAAAAAAAAATAAGACTAGTTTGGGTTGGAAATGAGAGCAGTAAAGGAAAGAGATTTAATTCTGCAGGAAACTAGGTCAGCAGATTGTTATTATCGTGCTTGAAAGAGCAAGATGGTTTTCATTTAGCAATGAACTCAGTTGACATTGTGTATGGTCAACTTCCTCTTCCCAGAAACCCATCTTTAATTGTTGCTCTGTACATCATAGATGGTTTGAGGGAAATGTTGAGCCAAGGGAACTCAAGCTTAAACTCAAGTACTACCAACCTCCCCAAAGCTAAAAGAGGTTTGATATTATAGGCAGGAAGAGTTCTTGGGTTCTGAAAAATCAGTTTACTCTCCTTAGCCTCCTAGTCAGAAAATTATTGATGTTAAGGTGTTTCAGTATATTCATCATCAATTGCTAATCTATGAACAGGGCACCAAATATGGAATAGAGGAGGTGGATTCAAATCCCATTTTTTATGCTCCCTATGTAACCTCGGGCAAGACACTTTAACTCAGTTTACTTATCTGAATGGACTAAGTAGCAGCTGAGATACAGTTCATCTGTGGGATTTTAGAGACAAATACTGTTTCTGAACTGTTATTTCTTTTCTATAGGATTATTTAATTTGCCCGTGTTTTTTTATTTGATCTCCCTGTAGTTTGGGATACATCAGTGTTTATAATTCTTGTCTTTGTCTCTTTATCACTATAATTAAACCATGTTCACTGAGCCTAGCCATTAGCACTTCGTTTTCCAAGACCTTCTCTAATGCCATTCAGAAGTTGAACTATATGAAATAATGACTTTTCCCTTGGGAATCCTTAACTCCCTTAGAATATAACCCAGATACTTATCCTTTACTCATTTCTTTTACAGGATAAATGTCCCCAACAGCTTTAATATCACTTCCTTCCTTTTCATTTAAGTGGTGCTATATGAGATATAATTAAGTCATTTTGGTCACACAGTGAGATTCCTACTTTTCTACAAATGAAACATCCAGGAGAGACATTCTGCTTTTGTAGTCTTTGTGAATTCTGCCATCTTACAACACCAGCTAGGAGAACATGCTAAAGTATACCTAGTTCCAACAACAGGGACTGATGGGGATTTTGAACGTAGCAGAAGGAGCCAAATTGGCACGGTGGACAATCTCGGTGTTCCAGGTTGTAACCCATGCCCATCAGATAACTTTGGGACACATTTCCGAAATTAAAAACACAATTACATAACCCCAACTCGGGCCACCTCGCCTTCTGTGGACAGAGTGTAAGCATGTGGTCTTTGAGAATGATCCTGATTCTCCATCCCCATTTCCTGCACTCTCTCCACTCCCCCAGAGAATGGCAAATTAGAAAAACACTTTCTGAGACTTAAAAGAGATACTTGTTTTGAATAAAGTTATCAGATGGAACAATCTGTTGCACTGGTTTGCACAGTTATTTTTAATCCCTTGAAAAGTTGTATGTTATTTAAGGTTGAATGATTTTTTTTTTTTTTTTTTTGGTCCCTGAGTCTCTATGTATTTATGTAAAGAAAGGGATCAGGACTGGAAGGGAGTGGACCCGGGATTTAATGGATCCAAGTTACTCTTGGGTGAGGCATCTCCCACTACCAATGCAGCTTGGCACCTTCTGTGCAACTTGAGAATTTGGAGAGGTTGTCCAGGGTCACACAGACAGTATGAGTCAAACAGCCAGATTTCATTAAGGACTTACTACATGCTAGTGCTGTGTGAAGAAGAGTCAGAAGGATGACTCGAAAGGTTTTCCTACACAGATCCACATGTGGATGGATGGATGAATTTCTTCAGGCTTCACTCTACAGATAAGTCATAAATAAATATGTCTCACACCGTCCCGGTCCCCTGGCTGTTCTGGTTCTGGCAACAGAAAAGCCAGGCCCAACCAAGTATAGTTTTTAGAGCTGAACAAGGAAAACACAGCCCAATACTCAGAAGCCTAAGTGAGCCTGATTTGCCAGCGGTTCCTGGAAGGCCTAGTGTTACCCAATCGATCCACATAAATGGGGCAAAAAGGGAGAAGCATTGTGGCTTTGCCTTGCAAAGCTATGAAAATGCAGAGTTGGGGGAGGGGAAGAATTATTCTTGTGATTGATGAGAGGAACTGCCCATCTCCTTCTGGGGTCTGGTAGAAAAGTAGGGAAGGTCCTTCTCCATGCTGAAAAAGGGAGAGCTGCAAATCTTGTGCTTATTTTAGAAATGTAGTTTACCTATGAGGAATCTCACCATGGGAACTTGAAATAAAGCCTCCTGGTTTCTTTCTCCTCAGACAGACATCCTTGTGGCCCATCGAGAGGAAAAGAGCAGCTTTTTGGCAATAGCCCAGCATTTCCTCTACGCCCGAGTCAGGAACAGACTCCAAAAGCCAAGACAGATTTCAAAAGATCTAAAACCTTCCACCGGGAGCATATTATCAAGAGACTTAAATTTACCCTTAAACGTATCCTACTTCTGACACTTACCAGAAGTAACCTTAGTAATCATTGAAATTTTCCTTGACCTCAGTTTCTTTGTAAGATGAAGAGGTTGTACTTTATGGCTGACCTCTGAGATCCATTTCTCAGAGGATTCCAAAAGTTCCCAGTGGTCTCTTTTATGCTTAACTTCTCTTAAAATCAGAATAGCACTTTCTTCTATTTATCCTAAGTTTCCCATAACTACATGTTAAGTATTTCTTTAGCTTCTCTTTTCAGTGACAGTGGAAAACTATTAATGTTCTTTTTATAATAAATAGCTTTTCAAATGTTAGTAGACACATAAGTAATCTTTTAGTCTTTTTCATCATCCTTTCATCTTTCTTATTAGATATCATTTTTCTAAGCTTTCAGTCTGGTGGCACAGGAGTTAGAATAATGACTTTGGAATCAGGAAGGTCTAAGTTCAAATCCAGCCTCAAACACATTATCAATTATGTGACACTGAGCAAATCACTTAACTTCTGCCTCAGTTTCCTCAACTGTAAAATGGGGATAATAGAACCCACCTCCTAGAGCTGTTGTGAGGATCAAATGAGATAATGTTTGTAAAGAACTTAGCACATAGTAGGTATGATATAAATGCTGTTGTTATTATTTTTAGAGTAAATTTTGTTTTTATTTCCTTTGTTGATTCCTTTGTTATTTACTTTTGTTTTTTTTTTTTTACTTTGTGTATTTAATGCTAAACAACTAGAAGGAAACATGAATGTCATTGATAATGAAGTCATATATAACGCCATTTCTATAATACTTTAGAATTTAGAACACACCTTCCTCACAGCTATTCTGTGAGCGTTGAGTTCCTTAGCTATAAAATGAGAAGATTAGGCCTGATGGCTGAGAATCCATCCAGTTTCCCATGTGGTGTTTCTTCAAAACTCGTAGTTTTTGGTAAAGAGGAAGCTTAGTGATCTTGTGCATACTGGACAGAGAGGCAGGAACACTTGTGGTTTGCTAGAGAGGGTTCTTTTGTGCCTCTTTTGACACTCCCTGGCCATCCTGGCCAAGTCAGAACCCACCAACAACCTGTGCTAGTGGGCAGCTGGGGAAGGACGTCCACATTCTGCTGAAATCATTGCCTCTTCCATACTTTTATCTATAGTCATGAATGGGACTGATTGGATAAAGTATTTCTCAGTATTGAGTCACATGATCCCTATTCCCAGAACTGGGACCCTGGGGAGGTCATTTGATCTCTGGAGGAATGAACTTTGAACATGAAGATACAGAAGGTTTCGGGAAGTGATGTGACCTGTGGGAGGCAGCCAACATTGGTGACCATTGGTCAAGGATGGTTAAGTCCTTTTAGTCTGTCCAATGAGAAGGCTCGAGTCTTTTGCTTTTAAACCCTGGACAAGCCAGAAACTGGCCAGGTTCTAGGCGCACATGGCGGAGTTGGGATGGCTCCCAGGTATGTTTGGGCCGCTCCCTGCAAGAATTAAATAAATGCTTTCTCTTTGTACCTGATGATATCAGTTAGTTAATTGGGAAGGAGCTCTTGCACCTGACCTGTCCCACAAAGTCATTTATATTATTTTTCCTCTTTCTTCTTCCAGATGTCTTTCTGAATTTCTATTTTATCTTACATTTATAACTTTATTGATGTTGTATTCATTTCCATTGATAAACAGTAGCCTATAGTCCAAGAATTCATCAATATTTAGGTGGTTTTCATTTGCAACTTTTGAGAAAACTGATCTATTCTTACTTTCATCCAGATTAATGATTTCATGGTGGAGAGTTGTCCCAGTGAGGAAACACCCTCTGCCAAGGGAGATCCTTGTTCTCTATTTTTTGTCTTAGGGACTCCCCAGGGGCAAGGACAGCATCTGGTTGGTATCAAAGACTGGCCCTGAACCCAGGTCTTGCTGATCCTCTATCCCAGGAGGCCCCTCCTGCATGAATGTCTCTTCTCCCAATCAAAGGAAACTTTCTTGTTTCATCCTTGTCTTTACTTCTAATTCCTGGAGCACAGACCTGGCCCTTCTTGGTGCTTCCTCAGTGCCTAATGACCAAGAGAGAAATGCAGTCCCTCGGGGTCAGACCTAAGTGCCAGGGGAGCCTGGTACAAGAATGCTGTGCCCAGCTGGACATCTCCCAGATGTGCTGGGACACATGCTGGGCAGAATTCAAATCCCAAAGGAGACTAGCTTAATCCCCATCTACTAGCCGGATGGGTTGGGAGGGTTGGGGAAAAGGGGACTCTCCCCTAAATTTCCCAAAAACCGGGAGATTTCTTAAGCATATTAGAGTCATAAGTTTGGTCTTATGCGTAGACATGGGGAGAAAAATCTCAGGAAAGTGACTGTGTGTGTGTGTGTGTGTGTGTGTGTGTTGCTCTGAGGGACTGACTTTTCTGATCATGACTCTGGGATAGATCTAGAAACTAGGTCATCAGTGAAGAACAGTATTATATACATCTGAGGAAAAAGAAAATGCTTACAGCAATCTACCAGCTAACAGTTACTGAATAATGATGGGAAGCAAAATAGCCATTGGTCTCCCTGTGGGAACTTGACTATGTGGATGACACAATAGAACAGCGTCAAGAGGTCTCAGGCAGAAGACTGTAAGGAATGCCAAGCCTTCCTAACTTCCTGCGCTAAACGGGCAGCTACAGAATCAAGTTGGTGTGAAAGTTCATTTGTAGCTCTTTTCCAGTGTGTGTTTCTTAACCCATAGCTAGTCATTCAGCTACTCTTCTGGTATAAAATATGGCTCATATACAGACAGCACTTCTTACAGAAGGCAGGCAGGTACTCCTTGGGTTTTAGTTGGGTTTTCCAAGACTGGATTGGGAGTTCCCTTCCCTGTAAAATGGAGCTAGACTAGATGACCTTTAGTTAGCTACTTATAACCTCAAGTAAGCTCTGAGCTACCTTCCAGTGCTCATGAATCAGTCGTAAGATCCATAGGTAGAACCTTCATTTCCTAAATACTTCTCAAGTTGAAATTCTAACATGAAGAAGATTCAGGCCTTGACAATATCTCCCAGTACCCCTCCTTTCTCCTCTAGTTTTCTTAAGAATTAACAGGGAAGTGATGACGCCATAAGACATAACAGCCTGTAATTTGGGTCATGAACCCTAGACAAGAGTGTGAGTTGGCCTCTAGGAGGTGGAGGGAGGGCGACTAGAATTAGCGTTCCTGGTAGGGGTAAGTGAGGACTAAAGAAGGGAGGGAGGAGACACTTTTAGGCCCTGAGGAAGCCTTGGCCCAAGGTAATAATGGAGGCTGTAATTTCCAGACCTCTTGGAAGTATTCTTTAGAGGACTAGATCTATCCCAAACATATCCTGGTTCCACGTTTAACTAAGTAATAGCTGTCATTGAGGAACAGCTGAAGGATAAAGAAATTGTCCCAGTCCTAACACAATCTATCGTACTTTTGAATCTCATTTTCTAGTGCTGAATCTAAACATGCTGGGTTTGGTTTTGTTTGTTTATTGCTATTTTTGTGTTTTTACTTCGCCTTCATTTCTGAATATATTACTTCCCTATCCTCTCTAATAAAAAAAAAAAAAAAAAGTAAGAAAGAAAGAAAAAAAAAGAAAAATTAAAAGAAATAAATAGAAGTTGGGATTAAAAAAATGCAGTTCAGCAAAACTAGCCTATATATCAGCCAAGTCTGAACAAGATATGAAGTGTTCCACTCCCATAGTACTGTACTACTGGCCAGTGATAGGTGGAGATAAAGCTTCTGATTTCTTTCTTGAGGACAGCTTGGTTATTATGATTTCTTTTAGTTGTTCCTTGTATTTACATTTTGTCTATGGTTTTCTTAGGTCTTCTTGATTCACTTTGCATCAGTCCATATGTCTTTCCTTGCTTTTATATATTCTTCATGTTCATTATTTCTTACAACACAGCAATATTCCATTACATTCCTGTGCCACAAATTTTTTTTAGCTATTTCCCCAATTGATGAGCATCTCTTTTATTTCCATTTCTTTGCTCACACAAAACTTTCACTTCCACTTTCAATAAACTCTAAAGGATTTGTGCTAAAGCTTTACTTGCACTAGAATATTGTTGTTGTAGATATTGTTTGATGTGTGAACCATCAACTAATATTTGATAATCGTTTTTTATCGTATTAAGATTTTTCTTGATAATGGTGTTTTTAGAATTATGACATAATCTCTATTATCCCTCTACTGAGAGACAATGCAAAGATGAATTCATTCATAGGAGCAAAAATAGTCCAAAAAACCTAACAAAATTCAGAAATTTAAAAAAAGATACATAACTTTTGGGGAGAGGCTATGTGCTCCTTAATAACAATCCCACTCTCTAGACCATCTCTTGTTGCAAAGAAATACAGTTAAGCAAAGCAAATCAGCATGTTAATTGTGCCTGACAACATATATCTTATTCAGCACCTTTAGCCCACTATCTCTTCCTTGGAATGGAGGCTTCTGGAGTCAGGATTGGTCACTGCATTTATCTGACTTCTGGTGACTTGTAGTGTGGTTTTCTTTTGCATTGTTGAGGTTATTCTGTATGACATCCTCTTGATTCTGCTTATTTTGCTGCCAGATGCTTGAACAAGTCTTTTCAAGTTTATCTGAATTCCATATACTCATGTTTAATATGGCACAGTATTATTCTGTTATGTTCATATACCATGGTATATTTGATCATTCTCCACTGAGAACTGATGGATACCCATTGTGATTCCAGATTTTTTTTTACAATCACTAACAAGTCTTATTGTGAACATTTGGGTGTGTTTGGACCTTTCTTTCTATCTTTGAATTCCATGTGTTGAGTTGTTTTTCGGTTTGGGTTTTGGTTTCCTAAAATAAATTAATAAGTTTTGAAGAACTGTTATGAACCATACCCACTCTGGGGGAAAGTTTTTTGTTTGTTTGTTTGTTTGTTTGTTTTTATTATAATTATAAATTTTTGACAGTTTATATGCATGAGTAATTTTTTATAACATTATCCCTTGTATTTATTTTTCCAGATTTTCCCCTCCCTCCCTCTGCTCCCTCCCCTAGATGACAGGCAATCTAATACATTTTATATGTGTTACAGTATAACCTAGATATAATATATGTGTGTAAATCCAATTTTCTTGTTGCATGTTAAGTATTGGATTCTGAAGGTACAGTAGCGCTAATATTTTACTGGGAATATTCAATTCCCAGTGTTCCTTCTCTGGGTGTAGTTGTTTCTGTCCATCATTGATCAGCTGGAAGTGAGTTGGATCTTCTCTATGTTGAAGATAACCACTTCCATCAGAATATATCTTCATACAACAATGAAGTGTACAGCGATCTTCTGGTTCTGCTCATTTCACTCAGCATCAGTTGATGTAAGTTTCTCCAGGCCTCTCTGTATTCATCCTGCTGGTCATTTCTTACAGAACAATAATATTCCATAGCCTTCATATACCACAATTTACCCAACCATTCTCCAATTGATGGACATTCATCTTCCAGTTTCTAGCTACAACAAAAAGGGCTGCCACAATCATTTTGGCACATACAGGTCCCTTTCCGCTCTTTAGTATTTCTTTGGGATATAAGCCCAGTAGTAGCACTGCTGGATCAAAGGGTATGCACAGTTTGATAACTTTTTGGGCATAGTTCCAGATTGCTCTCCAGAATGGCCGGATTCTTTCACAACTCCACCAACAATGTATCAGTGTCCCAGTTTTCCCACATCCCCTCCAACATTCATCATTATTTGTTCCTGTCATCTTAGCCAATCTGACAGGTGTGTAGTGGTATCTCAGAGTTGTTTTAATTTGCATTTCTCTGATCAGTAGTGATTTGGAACACTTTTTCATATGAGTGGATATAGTTTCAATTTCATCATCTGAAAATTGTCTTTTCATATCCTTTGACCATTTATCAATTGGAGAATGGTTTGATTTCTTATAAAGTAGGGTCAGTTCTCTATATATTTTGAAAATGAGACCTTTATCAGAACCTTTAACTGTAAAAATATTTTCCCAATTTGTTACTTCCCTTCTAATCTTGTTTGCATTAGTTTTGTTTGTACAGAAACTTTTTAGTTTGATGTAATCAAAATCTTCTATTTTGTGATCAATAATTATCTCTTGTTCTTCTCTAGTCATAAATTCCTTCCTCCTCCACAAGTCTGAGAGGTAGATTATCCTCTGTTCCTCTAATCTATTTATGATCTCATTCTTTATGCCTAAATCATTGACCCATTTTGATCTTATCTTGGTATATGGTGTTAAGTGTGGATCCACATCTAATTTCTGCCATACTAATTTCCAGTTTTCCCAACAGTTTTTTTCAAATAATGAATTTTTATCCCTAATGTTGGTATCTTTGGGTTTGTCAAACACTAGATTGCTATAGTTGTACCCTTTTTTGTCCTTTGTATCTAATCTGTTCCACTGATCGACTGGTCTATTTCTTAGCCAATACCAAATGATTTTGGTGACTGCTGCTATATAATATAGCTTTAGATCAGGTATACCTACACCACCTTCATCTGACTTTTTTTTCATTAATTCCCTTGAAATTCTCGACGTTTTATTCTTCCATATGAACTTTGTTGTTATTGTTTCTAGGTCACTAAAATAGTTTCTTGGGAGTCTGATTGGTATAGCACTAAATAAATAGATTAATTTGAGGAGTTTTGTCATCTTTATTATATTCGCTTGGTCTATCCACAAGCTCTGGATGTCTTTCCAATTATTTAAATCTGACTTTATTTTTGTGGCAAGTGCCTTGTAATTTTGTTCATATAATTCCTGACTATTCTTTGGTAAATGGATTCCCAAATATTTTATGCTCTCAACATTTGTTTGGAATGGAATTTCTCTTTGTATCTCTTGCTGTTGCAATTTATTGGTGATATATAAAAATGCTGAGGATTTATGTGGATTTATTTTGTATCCTGCCACTTTGCTAAAGTTGTGAATTATTTCTAATAACTTTTTATTAGAATCTCTGGGGTTTTCTAAGTATACCATCATGTCATCTGCACATTCTGGGGGAAAGTAAAGAAGCCCTATGACACTATGTACCCATTCTTCCATTTTAGTCTAAAATAGTAGGGAATCCTTGGAGTTTATTGAGTATAGGTCAGATTTATACTTTTATAAAATTATTTTAGCAGCTGTTTGGAGGAGTGATTGAAATGGGAAGAGAGTTAAAGCAGAGAAACCAATTAGGAGTCCATTACAATAATCTAGGTGAATTAAACTGGTAGCTATATGAATAAAGAGGAGACAGAAATGACTAGATTTGGCAACTGATTAGATATGTGGAATAAGGGAGAGTGATGGATCAAAGACAAACTAAGGCAATGATGCTAGTGACTGGAAGGATAATGATTTCTTCAATTTGAAAAAAAGGATAGTTTGGAATCTGTATGAGAATAATGGATTCTATTTTAGACATATTAACTTGAAGTGACTCTGGGACATTGTTTGAATTGTCCAATAAGGAAGCAGGAATGAAGGATTGAAATTCACGAGATATATTAGGTTTGGATATATAGATCTGGAAATTATCAGCTTAGAGATGATCTTTAAAACCATGGAAAGTAACAAAGTCATTGAGGTAGTATAGAGAGAGAAAAGTAAGTAACCTAGAACAGAGCCTTGGAGAACACTCCTAGATAAATGGCATGAGATGGATGATGAACCAACAAAAAGACTGAAAAGGTAAGAGGAGAACCAGGAGAGAGACAGTCAGCAAGCATTCCTATAATTCTTACTATGTGAAAGATACTGAGCAATCAACAGTGGGTAAAAAGAAAAGCAACAAAATGGTTCCTGCCTCCAAGGAACTCACATTCTAATGATGGAAGCAGCATGCAAATAACAAAATAAATACTGTGAAAATGGGAGACAATCTTGGAGGAAGGCCATGGGAGGAAGTGAAAGGAGAAATGAGGGCAGCTTTCTCATTTCCTTTGGAAAGCCAAGACAGTTCCTCAGATGCTAGTCATAGGAGAAAATTCAATACAATCCATCTCAACAAATATTTATTAAGCAACTACTAAGTGTCTGCTCCATGACCAGTTCTGGGGAAGACAAAGATAAAAACTAATTAATCTCTGCCCTCAGGGAGTTTAGATTCTACCTGAGAAAACAATGTGTACATATATAAATATGTGCAAAATAAATTCTAGGTCATTTTGGTGGGGGAAGATCTTAGTAACTGGAGGATCAGGAAAGGCTTCATGTGGAAAGTGAGACTGGAGCTGACATTTGAAAGAAACCAAATATCTAAGAGTTAGAAATGAGGATGTAGTGATGGGGACCGGGGGTAGGGGATAATATAGCCAAAACTTCCACTTGCATATGAATTGGGCTCTCTTGTTCCCTGGGGGTTAGTACTAGTGACTCAAGCCATCATTCTGACATAATCTCCCCAGTATTATTAATTGAGATAGGGTTTTTTTAAGTTGATACAAAGCTTTTAGGAAAGGGTATTTATTAAGGTGGTATAGTTGGTAGAAGTGGCAAAATCCTTTCCGTGTATTATACTTTTGCATTAATAAATGATGAATAAATTTAATAAATTAAAATAAATCAATAAATAATAAAATAAATAAGTCCAAATAAGTCTTCTCAAGCCAAGCATGACTCAAAGCTCCTAGAAATTCCTTTTGTGCTAGTCTTGAAAATGTCCTCTTTAGGCATGGTGTGGTTTTCTGCTGGGCTCTGTGTAGAGCTATAAAGATGTCTGTAGTCTCTCTGGCTTCTGATCAGACACGTCCCCAGATGTTGCTGTCCCAGACAATGGCGTTGGGCTGCTGATGGGAAATCTAAAATTCTCTCTCTCTTTTTTTTTTTCCTGAGGCTGGGGTTAAGTGACTTGCCCAGGGTCATACAGCTAGGAAGTGTTAAGTGTCTGAGATCACATTTGAACTCGTATCCTCCTGAATTCTAGGCTGGTGCTCTATCCACTGTGCCACCTAGCTGCCCCCGAAATCTAAAATTCTCCAGAAACTTTGAATATGGAAAACTCCTTCCTTAGCCAGTGGACGAAAGGGAAAGGAAGACCTGTCATATCCTCTCCTGACTTGAGCTCACTCCAATCTCTTGAGCCAAACTGGCTTGATATTTTACAAGTGACCTCCGTATGAGTGACCAAGTTTTATTGGCCAATCAGAACATACTTCCCCTTCAGTGTCACTTTTGTCTAAAGTCTTTGATTGACTGAAGTATGATTTTTCTCTTTCTCTTCATTAAAGTATCACTTTAAGTGAAATGAGGGGTTAATTCCTATCTTTACAAGTATGAAGATTCTAGGTTTTTGAGCTGGAAGGAGCCTTCAAGGTCATCTAATCCAGTTCCTTCATTTTACAGAGAAAGAGCCAAGGTCAGACAGGTAGTGAGTTACAGAACTAGAATTGGGACACCCATCCTGTTTCCAAATCCGGCCCTCTTTCCAATAGTACCATGTGATCAAGGTGATTCTCCACCCCTAAGTCAGCCTTCATCACCTCTCACCTAGAATAATGCAATAGTCTGCTCATTGATCATACTGCCTCAGGCTTGCTCTTCCTTTGATCCATTTTCCACAGCCACCAATGTGCACATCTAACCCTGTCTTATCCTTCCTCTCAGTAAATGCCCGTGGCTCCCTATTAACTCTAAAACTATAATCTCCTCTTTGGAAATTTCCTTCCTCTCCAGTCTTCTTAAACATTACTCATAGGATTATAAATCTCAAGGAAGAAAGAAGGAGCACTTAGAAGCCATTACGTCTAACCCTCTCATTTTCTAGAAGAGAAAATAGAGGCACAGAGATGTTAAGTGGCTGATGAGGATCACACAGTTAGGATCAGATGTGGGAATTAAACCAGAGTTTTTCTGGCTCCAACTTTGGTGCCAATCCTGCACAATAGGAAGGCCTCATTGCACAGAATGAGCATCCTGTGGTCCAGCACACTGACCTGTGTGCGTTCCTCAAACACAATGCTCCTCCCATCCATGTGCTTCCCTAGGGCTGACTCCCATGCCTCCCTCCAGTGCTCTCCTTCCTTGTTTCTACTTCTTAGAACTCCTGGTTCCCTTCTCTTCTCACCTCAAGTGCCATCTTCCCAGGAGGCCTTTCCTGTTCTGCCCAACTGCTAATGCTTTTTTTATCAGGGTTACGCCCTGTCTTTGTAGATGTCTTGTGTGCATGTGTGCAGTACCTAATTAAAAGACCGAGAAAACCTGCTTTGAAATGGCTCTTCCAGTAATGTTGCAAAGCAGACACCTGGGTTGAAATCCGGCAGAGCATGTTGTATGCATTCCCTCCTTTAAAATTTGAATTTCCTAGGGAGTTGGCCCAGACTTGTGCTATCCTGAGCACTGATTGCACTCAGGTAAGGAAACTCCCTTTCTCAAAGCAGGTCATCACCTTTCCTGAAACTTATGGTTCTTTTTCTCTCTCTCTTTTTCTTTATTAAAGCTTTTTATTTTTCAAAACATATGCATGGGCAATTCTGCATTATTAGCCCTTGCAAAACCTTGTGTTCCAATTTCCCCTCTTTCCCCCAAGCCCTCCCCTAGATGGCAAGCAGTCCATTATATCAAATCAAAATCAAATCACAACAGTAAAAGAGAGAAAAAAGCAAAATAAAATGCAAGCAAACAACAACAAAAAGAGTGAGAAAGCTATGTTGTAATTCACATTCAGTTCCCACAATCCTCTCTCTGGGTGCAGAAGGTTCTCTTCATCACAAGACCATTGGAACTGGCCTGAATCCTCTCATTATTGAAGAGAGCGGTGTCCATCAGAAGTGATCATCGTATAATCTTTTTGTTGCCGTGTACAATGATCTCTTGGTTCTGCTCCCTTCACTTAGCATCAGTTCCTGTAGGTCTCTCCAGACCTCTCTGAAATCTTCCTGCTGGTGGAAACTTGTGGTCTTAAACAAGCTTTAGTTATCTGCAGTTTTGCCCCCCCCCCAGGGTCACACTGTAGTTCCAACATGTTGCATCAAAGCCTGAGCCTGATCCTCCTGGCTCTCTCCTCTACTCCACGATTGCCTCTCCTTAAGGGCAGGAAATGTTCGTTTTTGCTTCTCAGCCTCTGGTACATTATAAGCACCCAGTAAATGATTGTTGCTTGTCTGGCCACGGGTTTGCAAGATCCTAAGGGATTGTGGTCTCTGCACAATTTAAGCACAACTTTACAGAGTCCACCCAGAAGTTCACGGGGACCACTTGTGCTCTACATGTGGTGGAGCCCTCTGAGCTCCCATTGTCTGATCAGCCCCATCGGACACATGGCAACTGGAGTATAACCAAGTGATATCATTGTGGTTCTCTTGGGGAGCCAAGAAGAGCGGCCTTCCTAATCTAAGGTACGGAAGGAAAGAGGGTGGACGTGGGTCAGAGGAGCTGGGGGCCTTGGCTCTGCCCCTTACCCTCTGGCCTCTTCTGAAAGCCCTGGGGCTGAGGGCTGTTGGGCTTGCTGCTGGTCTTTTCCCAGCCTGACCCAAGGTCCATGAGCCTCACAGCTGTTGGCTTACCTGTGTGGTCAGCTCCTGAAAATGGCAGAAGGAAGTTACCTTAGAAGTAGCTTTGGGAAGGCTTCCAGGCCTGCAGCTGGACTTTTTCGACTTAGACCCCACAGACCGCCGCCTTTTGACCTGGATTTCTAACCTGTCTGCTTGTGAAAACCACAGGTGGCCGCAACTACCATTTACATGGGAGGCCCAGCAGATAGCTGAGGGATTCAACCTTTGACCTTTCTAATTCATAGTCATTAACGCTTTAAAAACCATCATTTCCCTTCCCCTGCTGTTCCCCCCCCTTCCTGCCTACCTGAGGTTATACACTCTGGACCAGATTGCATCTTTCCAAGTCAGTCAGTAAACATTTATTAAGTGCCCACTATGTGCTGGGCACTCTGCTGAAAGTACAAAAAGGAACAAAAAACAGTCCCTCTTCACTAGGAACTCATAATCTAATGACAAGTTGTAGACAGGATAAATAGGAAGTGATTAGCAGAGGACTGGGAAAAGCTTCCTGTAGAAGATGTGATTTTAATTGGGCCTTAAAGGAAGCCAAGGCAGCCAGGGGGCAAGATGAGGAGGTAGAACATTCCCTGCAAGGACAGCCAGAGAAAATACCTGGAGCAAGAGATGGAATGTCTTGTTTATGGAAGAGATCATGGTTTTTGAAAATGTCTGTCTGCCCTGCCGTGACCGAGGCTTCCTATTGAAGCCCTCTTATGTAACCCTGGACGCTCCCTCTGAAGTATCTGTGACATGAGGGGGTTAAAGGTGCCTTTCCTTCTCCTCCTCCCTCTCCACCACCTGCAGAAAGCAGGCTGGACCCCTGAGCAGAACGCCCAAGGCCAGTGCTGCTGGCAGCTGGTGAGTCTCAGCACTGGAGAGGAAGGATTACTGTCAGAGACAAAGTAGAACAAACTTCCTTAGGACTCATGGATCTTGGGTTTGAATCCCAGCTCTGTGAGCTTAGGAAAGTCCTATTTATTATTTTGTAGGTCTCAGGTCCCTCATCTATAAAATTAGAGGGGAGAGGAAGGGAAGAGGAGCTCCATGGCCTCCAAGATCAATTGCTATTATCCTTCCCAGCTCTGGAAAAGGCCCAGTTCCAGTTACCCCCAAACCATGTCCACCTGTCTTTTAACCAGCAATCTGTGAAGAAGTTTAGTCTTCCTGACTCCAAAATCAGCAGTAGCCAAACAGAACTGCCTCAGCCTGTGACTGATTACGCAGTAACCTGGTAAACAGTAACCTGGTAAACAGTGTTTCAGGACTGGCACTAAAGCCTGGCCCTCTGCTACCCTCGGTGGTAGGGAGCTTAGAGGCCAGTCAGTGCAGCCGCCTTGTTTCACAGAGAGGATAGCCCCAGCCCCAGCCCCAGCCATCCATATCTCTCCCTTGTCTACTATGTCTGAGTTGGATTATTCACATTGTCCAACAAGTTGCTTTGTTTGTAGGGTTTCCCTTCCCTCCTTCTCTGATTTCATTCTTCTGGGACCAGCCAAGTGAGGTCCACTTCCACAAAGCCTCAGCTGAAAGCAGCGGCCAACAGCAAGAACTTTGCTTTCTCTGACTTCAGGTTCTTTCAACAAGCATTTATTAAGTTCCTACTGTATGCCAGGACTGGGGCTATGGAGACAAAAATGGAAGGCAGGTCTTGCCCTCGAGGAGCTTCCATTTTCCTTAGGGATGGGAATAAATAAACAGATCACAGGATCATGACCTAAAAGTGGAAGGGACCTTTGACCTCTCATTTTATAGATAAGTCAACTGAGACCTGAAGAGATGAAGTGACTTGTTTGGCTACACAGATAACGAGAAACAGAAATGAGACTTGAACTCAGATCTTCCAGCTCCAAATGCCACATTGTTTCCACTATAATTTGAGGAGAGGGAGAACACTAACAACTAGAGAGATCAGGAAAGGCTTTGTGAAAGAGATAGGGGAAAACAGTTGGGGATTCTAAGGGATGAGGTAGAGTGAAGAGAAAAGGACTTCCAGGTATAAGGGAAAGCCCATGCAAAGGCATAGAGGTGGGAGCTGTCCTACTAAGTTGTTCCCTCAGCAACTTGGAACTGACTTAGCAAGACTTTAGTGAGCCCCATCTCTGACTATCCCTTGGGGACGTGGCAGACACTATCCTGGCATTGCATGAGCCTAGCATTGAATTGGAAGGGTCCCGGAGATCAAGGAGAACATCCCATATGAGGTCTCATAACTGAATGTGGGGAGTCATGGAATTAGGGTTTATTATCAATAAATGTTTGATTTGTACACCTAGTTTGTATACCTATATACTCGAGATTTTACAAGTGGAAAAAGTTTAAGAAGTCCTGCTCAGTCCATCCTCTGCCCTTTACAGAGGGCAGAACTAGGCCATTACAGGCCAAGGCCATAGAAGGAATGGGAGGCTACAAACCTAGGCTTCTTCCAGATTCTGAGCTCTTTCCATTAGACGACATTGTCCTTCCAGCTCTAACAGTCTGTCATTCTCTAAGTTCTGGGCTTTCTCTGCACTAGGGAAGGGACTCCAGAGAGGTGGGGGCAGTCATCACTCGGCCGTAGCCAAGGCTCCTCCGGGAAGGTGTAGGAGACAAGGCCCAGAAAGTCCGTGGGACCAGACTGAAGACAATAGCAAGTGCCAAGCTCAGGAATTTTTGCTTTAATGCTCTTGGCAGTGGACGCCACTGAGGGTTTCTGGGTCCTGGGGCAGTTCCAATACAAACACATGGTCTGCTTTCCTTCTTGGACTTCCTTTTTACCCTTCTTCTTCAAACTGGACTGGATGAAGGCTTGTAGAAAACAGACCTCAGCCACTCAACACAATCCCTACAGTACTTTCCCCAAAGCCATCATCAATGCTCTTTGCTTTTTATACCATCTTCTCCCTGACCATCATGGAACCCTCTCATAGAAAGGGAAAACAAAACCAACCAACAAAATAACCACAATGGACAGCCAGTGTGACTTTCCACACCCATACTCTCCCATTCCTCTGCCACGATCAAGATCGTATCCAAACTTTTTTTTTCAGACTGTTAGAATTGTAGAATATGGTAGAATCGGATTGTAGAACAGAATAGCTACTTGTATTATCCCAGAATAAGGCTCATTAGTTACTGAGAAATAAGAGCACTACCTTTTTATGTTCTTGGAAATGCATGTAGTTTCTCCATAATTTTCTCAAAACTCTTGGTCCATTATTATTCCACAAAACTCTTCCCATCCCCTGTCCCACCCAGCCTTTCCATGCATGATGTTGATTCCAGACAAGTTTAAAAGGAAAAAAAAAAACCTCCAAACCCACCACCAGCAACAAAAAGCAGCCTTTCTTTGTTCCCAAAGCTACCCTCATGGTTTTTTAAGTCAATTTAATAGTCTTTATTTTTAGTATACTTTATTATATTTACAACAAAAAGCTGAGTAACAATTTCCAAATCTGGTTCAGAGACGCTGCCCTAGGCTGCTTTGTTGAATTTGCTTCATTTTACTATTCATGTGTATTTTTAACTTTTAATTTTCATTCTTTACTTTTCAGCCACCTCCTACATTACAGTTTTCTAGCTTTACAGGTTTCACTCACTAGATGTCTCCTCCCTTTTCCAGATCCCATTAGAGCTAACCCAAGTCCCTGCTAGCTCTGGATCCTATTTTTGCCCTCTAAATGGATAAGCCTTCATTATCTTGATTTTTTTTCATCTTCAGTACTTTGGCTGGCTTGCAATCCACAAGACTGGAGAACATTTGAAATGCTCCAGCCACTGGTCTGTGAGCCCGGGACTGTTTACTGCTAGCTGGGAAAAGTCAGCATGTTCTTAAAATTTTCTATATCAAGAACTTTCAACTTGGGTTTGGAAAACTGCATCCTCGAGTAACCCTACCTCTAGGGTGGTAGGATCACAGATTTAGTGCTGAAAGGGACCCTAGATAACATCTAATTCTTGTGCAAATTCATGATGTACACAGTCCAGGGGCTTTTGCCCCTGTCAGAGGAGACTCTTACATAACTCCCCAATAACCTGGATCATTTCTGCCTTCTCTTAATAATCTGAGTATACGCTGGCCTGTCATGTTATTTTTAAATCTCAGTAACATGTACTTATGTTGTCTGCCGATGACAGATAGAATTTCTTTTTTGGAAGATTTAGTAATTCCTAAGAAAGTCTTAAGTTTTAGGAAGTCTGTGGCCTTGGTGAAGCCATCCTGTCTCCCTGAAACTCAATTGAGGTAATAAAGAATCCCATGATGTCTCACAATTCAGTCACAATGAAGTCGTAACTGATCCTCACAATATCCTTCCCTGGAAATTGCCTTTAATACTTTTGATGGATAGATTTTGTTTATAGCTTTATGTACATCCACCATGTCCCCCAGTAGAATATAAAGTCCCTGAGGGCGAGAATTTTCACTTTTAACAATGTCCCAGTGCTTAGGACCATGCTTGACACAGAGCAGGCCCTTAATACTTGTTTGTTAGAATGTAAATTGTAAAATGATGTATAATTGTGAATGAATATTTGGTTCATACCTTTCCTCTAGATGAATACTTGGGGCAGCTAGGTGGCGCAGTGTATAGAACACCAGCCCTGAATTCAGGAGGACCCGAGTTCAAATCTGGTCTCAGACACTTAACACTTCCTAGCTGTGTGACCCTGGGCAAGTCACTTAACCCCAGCCTCAGGAAAAAAAAAAGAAAAAAGAAAGAAAGAAAGAGAAAAATATATATTTCCTTATTACCTAATTGTCACTTTGGATAGAGCCATTTTCCCACCATACAATAACTAGTTTCAATAACTCTTATTGTGCTCTTTAGGATAGAAGAATTGGTCACAGAATGTGGAGTCTGGGTAAGATTCTATCCCTAACTAGTTTGGAAACAACTAGCAAGTTATTCTCTAAGTCCCAGTTTTTTCCTTTTATTTATTTGGTAATTTTTTTCAAACCTCCTATATGTTAGGCATTGGTAGATACTAGGAATACAGAGATGAAAATAAATCCTAGTCTCTGCCTTCAATGAGTTTATATTCGATTGGGGGAGAACAACATGTACACATGGAAAATTCAACCCAAAGTTTATACAAAGTTATTTCCAGATAGATGACACCAGGAGAAGATCAAGGTAGCCTTCTTATAGGAGGAGACCCCTTAGCTGAACTTTGAAGAAAACCAAGGATTCTACAAGGCAGAAGTGAGGGGGTAGGGACCATTTCAGGCATGACCTGAGAACAGGATGGAATGTCCCACATAAGGAATACCAAGGAGCTCAGGCTGGAACAGAACCTACAAAGGTAGAGGGGAGAGATTAGGAAAGGCTTTAAAAATCCCCACAAGAGCTTGTCCTTGTTCCTGGGGGCAGGAGAGAGCCCCTGGAGTTTCCTGAGCAGGGGATTGATATGTGAGAGAGAAGGTCAGGCCAGAACTTTAGGAACATCACTGACAATTGTGTGATGGATGGATTGAAAAAGGAAAGGACAAGGCAAGGAGGCCGTGGAGGAGGCAGGTGCCTCCTGCTCCCAGTGATGAGGCCCTGTCTGAGCAGGCCGAAAGGCCTGGGTGTGAGACATTATAGAGGGAGATTCTGCACAAAATGAGAGGAGGACAGAGAAGAAATTGAAGAAACAAATGACTACTTTTAGGAAACTGGGCTCAGTTCTTGGCCATCTACCTCAACTCATCAGCGATACAAACCAAGATGGGAGACATTTTCCTCCAAACTCTAGTTCTTTCTGAGAATATCTGAATGGGAACTCAGGTACTCCAGAGATTGTTGTCCCGTGTTAGTAATGAAATAATGACATTCACAGTATTTCCCAAACATGTGTAAAGCTGGGCACGGAAGGAAAAAAGGAAGTATTTTTAAAAAGCCAGTTTCACCCCACATTCATAGAAACTGAGTCTAATTGGAGAGTGGTCTGTACTATTCCTTAAGCACTATGATGATGATGATGATGATGATGATGATGATGATGATGATGATGATGATAGCAGCTGGTATTTATATAGGGCTTAAGATTTAAAAAGCACTTTATTCATTTGTTCCTCTCAGTAATCAAGTGAGGTAGGTCTTGTTATTATCCTTATGTTACAGAAAATGGGAGAAGTTAAGTGTCTTGCCAGAGGTCACACCCATTGTAGAGGCAGTTATCAAACCTAAGACCTCAGAGACCAGATTCAGGGATTTTTCCACTGATGATTTTGTTGGTTTTTTCTCTCTCCAATCCCTTCTGTTTCTGCTTTCCTTTCATTTTCATCTCCCATTCTTTGGTTTTTCTCATTCTGAAGCCTGCTCTAGTTACCCCTAGATATTGGCTAACATGCTTGCAGTCATTCAGGAATAGAGGTTACTGAGTCCTACTCATTTCCATTCATTAAGCCCCCACTATGAGCAAGGCCACTTTTTTTTTCTTTTTAATAATGATGACTTTTTATTTTTCAAAATACATGCAAAGATAGTTTTCAATATTCACCCTGGCAAACCCTCGTGTTCCAAATTTTTCCCTCCCTTCCCCCACCTACTCCCCTAGATGGCAAGTAGTGCAATATATGTTAAACATGTACAATTCTTCTAAACATATTTCCACACTTATCATGCTGCACAAGAAAAAGCAGATCAAAAGAGGGAAAAAAATGAGAAAAAAAGCAGGAAAACAGTAACAACAAATGAAAATCCTACGTTGTGATCCACATTCAGTCCCCATAGTGCTCTCTCCGTGTGCAGATGGCTCTCTCCAACACAAGTGTATTGGAATTGAAGGCCACTGTCTTATGAAGGCTCCCAGTGAATCAGGGAAGAATCGGGGTTCCCTTCTGCTAGTTCCTACCTGTGTGACTCTGGGGTGTCACTCCTGTACTGGGCCCTTAGTTTCCCCCTCTTTAAAAAAGAGGATCCTTCCAATTGTCCTCCTCTGAAAGAAAGGAAAACCCTAGTTATGAATTGCCCCCAAGTGCCCTCTCCCAGATCTTGTCTGTCCCAGCCATTTCTGCAGGGGCCCGGGCACAGCTCACTAGGCCCTTTGCTCTGCTCAAGTCTCTAAAGGGGGCAGCTGGAGAGCCTTAGCCCAGACAGACTCCAGGTAAGCACTCATTCTCTGTCTGCAAAAAGCTAACCCGCACTCGGACTTTGCCAGTTTTGTACAACCAAGGAAATGAGGATGTTAGACATTGCCTCAGGCGTGGGGAAGGCTGTGGGGGCGGCCAGAAGATCCAAGGAGCCACACTAACCACAGCTGGGAATGGGAGGCCTGGCAGCTGGAGTCCCCTTTGTGTTAGAACACCGAGAGCCAGGGCCTGCCGAGGAGAGCCTCAGTTGTCAGCAGAGAAGCCAAACTCGTGGGCAGAGCCCAGCCGGGGGCCTTTCCAGAGAAGACACAGGTGAAGCCAGGAGAGGCCCCTGCCCAAGGGGACAGGCCTCAGTATTCCTGTGAGGAACTGCCCCTTGGACCGGGACCCACAGAGTGACCCACATTCATTCCCAGGGCTCAGCCGATTCTGCCCACTCCAGGGTTGGTCATAAACAATACCAGCCAGTGTGAGTCATTAAAATGTGTATGAAAGGTCAGAGTTTGAGGACATTCAGTCAGGAGGAAAAACAAACTTTATTTTTATGAACTCTTGTTCAGGCTGAGAGGCCCAAGCTTGTTTACAGAGCACCAAGGTCTGGAGCTGTGTGAGGGATCTGGACATTTTCCAGTGAGATTACCCCTGCGTTCACTAGGCAAAGAACAAGGACGGGTTGTCTGGGGAGTGGGTATTGTAATCATAATAATGATAGCTAGCATTTGCAGTGCACTTTGGGCTTGGCGAGGTGCTTTATAAATATTAGCTCATTTCATCCTCACAACAGCCTCAAGGCTGACCAATTAATGACCTTCCCAGTCACAAAGCACAAGGAGAATTCAAACTCATTTTCTTCCCAATCCCAGTACTCTACCCACTATTTAAGAGACAGAATAGGACACCATTGATCATTTGATCATTATCTAGACCAGGGGAAATTGGGGCTTTTCCTTTTTCCTACTTCTTTTTCAAGATAAATGTGCTCACATGCTCAAAAAGACCACTGCTCAAATGGATCACATTTGGATCAAATGGATTTGAATAAATTGCTACTGAAAGAACAACAGGAAGTGTGAAAAAGGAAGGCCTGGCTTTTTCCCTGCTGCTTTGGGCAGGGCCCAGCCTGTCACCTCCTTGAAACCTACCTGACTCCTTCAGCCTTCCGCAAACATGGCATCCATCTGCATCCACTATTCCGTGTTAGATATTGGAGAGACAAAGACCCGAATCAATGAGCCAGACTCTCAGGAAGCTCCCTGTCTACTAGGGGAATGTACCTAATATGTATACTGATAAACACATTTTCAAGTGAAGAAATTCAAGCCATGTCTAATCATATGACTAATGCTCTAAATCATTATTGATTAGAGAAATGCAAATTCAAACAATGCTGAGGTACCTCTACACACCTCTCAGATTGACTAGGATGACACATTTTAATCTTGAGGCTGCAGGCACAAAGGGGGGGTGGTTTCTAGGCAATGGGGAGAACCAAGGGCAGAAGGGCAAGATGAATATGGTAGAGAGGCCAGGTTGGCCAGAAGGCAGGGTGGGTGATAGGGAAGAATGTGAATTCTGTTTAGAAAGAGTTTGGCATCAGAAGGTGAAGAGTTTTAAAAGCCAAAGAGAGGAGATTATATTTGACCCTAGAGACAATAGGGGAGCTATTGATTCTTCTTATATAGAACAGTGATCTGGACAGACCTGTACTATAAGAATATAGCTGGTGGGATCCCATATGTACAAAATTGTTTATAGAAGCTCTTTTTGTAGTGGCAAAGAAGTGGAAATTAAAGGGGATGCCCTTCAATTGGGAAATGGCAGAACAAGTTGTGGTATCTGATTATGATACTTTTGTGCTTTAAGAAATGATGAACAGGATAATTTCAGAAAAACCTGGGAAGACTTTTATGAAGTTTAAGTTAAAATTAAGTAAGCAGAACTAGGAGAATATTTTACACAGCAATAGTGAGAATATAACTGTGATCAGCTATGGAAGACTTAGCTACTCTGATCAATACAATGATCCACTATAATTCCAAAGACTTTTTAACCAAAATATTTTTAATAATAGCTTTTTATTTTCAAAATATATGCAAAGAAGTCCGATTCTTTTTGTACAGCAAAACAACTGTTTGGATATGTATACATATATTGTATTTAATTTATATTTTAACATATTTAACATGTATTAGTCAACCTGCCATCTGGGGGGGGGAGGGGAACAATTATAACAAAAGGTTTGGCTATTGTCAATGTTGTAAAATTACCCATGCATATAACTGGTAAATAAAAACTATTATATATATATATATATATACATATATATATATATATGTATATATATATATATATATATGTGCAAAGATAATTTTCAGCATTTACCTTTGCAAAAACTTATGTTCTAAATTTTTCTCCCTCTTTTTCCTATCCCTTCACCTAGATATCATGTAATCCAATCTATGTTAAACATGTGCAGTTCTTCTATACATATTTCCATATTTATCATGCTGTACAACAAAAATCAGATCAAAAAAGGAAAAAAATGAGAAAAAAAGCAAGAAAACAACCAAAAAAAAAGTGAAAATACTATTTTGTGATCCATTAGTCCTCTTTCTGCATGCAGATGGTTCTCCCCATCACAAGTCTATTGGAATTGGCCTGAATCAATCCTCACTGTTGAAAAGAGCCAGGTTCATCACAATTGATCATCACATAATCTTCTTGTTGCCGTGTACAAATGTTCTCTTGTTTCTATTCACTTTACTTAACATCAGTTCATGTGAGTCTCTCCAGGCCTTTCTGAAATCATTCTGCTGATCGTTTCTTCTAGGATAATAAAATTCCATAACATTCATATACCTTAAATTATTCAGTCATTCTCCAATTGATGGGCGTTCACTCAGTTTTCAGTTCCTTGCCATTATAAAAGGGTTGCTAAAAATATTTCTGCACATGTGGGTCCTTTTTTTATGATCTCTTTGGGATACAGACTCAGTATACACTTCTGGATCTCCAAAATGGTTGGATCAGTTCACCATTCTACCAACTATGTATTAGTGTTCCAGTTTTCCCATATCCCTTCCAACATTTATCATTATATTTTCCTGTCATCTTAGCCAACCTGAGAGGTATGTAATGGTACCTCAAAATTGCCTTAATTTTACAATTTCTCTAATCAATAGTAATTTAGAGCAGTTTTCCATATGACTGAAAAGGCTTTAATTTCTTCATCTGAAAATTGTTTGCTCATATCTTTTGACCATTTATCAATTGGAGAATATTCTTATAATTTGGCTTATATTCTTATAAATCTGAGTCAACTCTATTTTAGAAACAAGGCCTTTATTAGAACCCTTGGATATAAAGTTTTTCCAAGTTTTCTGCTTCCCTTCTAATCTTGTCTGCTTTGATTTTGTTTATACAAAAATTTAATGTAATCAAAATTATTCATTTTTGCATTTCATAATGTTCTCTAGTTCTTCTTTGGCCATAAATTCCTTCCTTCTTCACAGATCTGAGAGGTAGACTATCCCTTGTTCTAATATGCTTATTTTATTCCCCTTTATGTCTAAATCATGAACCTATTTCAACCTTATTCTGGTATAGGGCGTTAGGTGTTGGTCAATGCTTAGTTTCTGTCATACTATTTTCCAATTTTCTCAGCCATTTTTGTCAAATAGTGAGTTCTTATCCCAGAAGCTGGAATCTTTGGGCTTATCAAATACTAGATTATCACAGTCATTGACTATTATATCTTGTGAGCCTAACTTATTGCCCTGATCAACTACTCTTATTTCTTAGTACCAAATGGTTTTGATGACTGCTGCTTTTTAAGGGTTTTAGGTCATTCCAAAGACTTCTGATGAAAAACACAATCCACTTCCAGAGAGAGAACTGATAAATGATGAGTGCAGATTGAAGCATTTTTTTCTCTAAAAATTTTTCTTTCTTTCCCTTTGTCTTCCTCCTCCTCCTTCTTTTCCTCCTTCTTCTTACAATGTAGCTGATGTAGAAATATTTTGCATAACATATATAATGAGTATTTTATTTCTTAACTTCTCAATGTGTAAGGCCCTGTGGAAGACAAAAGATGACAAAACTTGGCTCCTACGCCAATGTAGGGATGCAATGTACATGAATAAATACAATGTGCAATATGATAGAGGCAAAGAAGAGATTAAGACAAAGAAATGCTGTGAGAAATTTGGAGGAGAGAGCTTACTTTTATAAATGGAAGGGGTCAATGTGGGTTGGAATCATTGTTGGTCCCGTCATAGGAGAAATCATTAGGACTTGATCTGGGCAGAAGGAATAATATTCCATAGCATTCATATATCTTAACTTATTCAGTCCCCAGGCTTCCGGATTATGGAGGCCTTGTGTATGACCTACATGAGGCCGGTCCTTTTTTTTTTTTTTTTTTTTTTTTTTTTTTTTTTTTTTTTTTAATAATTTTTTTTTTTTACAGTACATATGCATGAGTAATTTTTTTTAAACATCCCTTGTATTCATTTTTCCAAATTATCCCCTCCTTCTCTCTACTTCCTCCCCTTGATGACAGGCAATCCCATACATTTTATATATGTTACAGTATAACCTAGATACAATATATGTGTGTAAATCCCATTTTCTTGTTGCACATTAAGTATTAGATTCCGAAGGTATAAGTAACCTGGGTAGATAGACAGTAGTGCTAACAATTTACATTCGCTTCCTAGTGTTCCTTCTCTGGGTGTGGTTGTTTCTGTCCATCATTGATCAACTGGAGGTGAGTTGGATCTTCTTTATGTTGAAGATATCCACTTCCATCACAATATATCTTCATATAGTATTGAAGTGTACAGTGATCTTCTGGTTCTGCTCATTTCACTTAGTATCAGTTGACGTAAGTCTCTCCAAGCCTCTCTGTATTCCTCCTGTTGGTCATTTCTTACAGAACAATAATATTCCATAACCTTCATATACCATAATTTACCCAACCATTCTCCGATTGATGGACATCCATTCAACTTCCAGTTTCTAGCCACTACGAAAAGAGCTGCCACAAACATTTTGGCACATACAGGTCCCTTTCCCTTCTTTAGTATTTCTTTGGGATATAATCCCAATAACAGCAATGCTGGGTCAAAGGGTATGTACAGTTTGATAACTTTTTGGGCATAGTTCCAAATTGCTCTCCAGAATGGCTGGATTCTTTCACAACTCCACCAACAATGTATGAGTGTCCCAGTTTTCCCACATCCCCTCCAACATTCATCATTATTTGTTCCTGTCATCTCAGCCAATCTGACAGGTGTGTAGTGGTATCTCAGAGATGTCTTAATTTGCCTTTCTCTGATCAGTAGTGATTTGGAACACTCTTTCATATGAGTGGAAATAATTTCAATTTCATCATCTGAGAATTGTGTGTTCATATCCTTTGACCATTTATCAATTGGGGCCGGTCCTTTTGAAAAGGTCTTGAGGTAGAATGTACTATGGACGGAGGGATGGGGCCAGGCTGCAGAGGAAAATCTGAACTATACATTTCCACAAAGAGCATCATCTTGCTATCAGATTATTGTCACTGACTTTCACCCACATGGCTAGAAAGGACAGAGAGCAGAGTTCTTTGGACTTCAGCCACACCAGGTTGATTTAAGGCACTGAGATGTGTCCAAGTTATAGCATTTCACTAGAGAAGGAAAGCGTTGTCTTTGTCATTTTGCCATAATGAGGGAGGTGGGGGTGGATTAGGTAAAGGAGCAAGCACATAGCTATGACCTGAAGCTCCAAAAGATGGATTACCTACCCCAGGAAATCAGAAACGGTTGGCCACTTACCCAGGCATGTTGCAAAAGTTTGGAAACTAGGTTTTGAGGCCTTGAGTGAAGAGAAAGGCAACCTGGTGTAGTGGAAAGAGTCTTGAACTTGGAACCAAGACTAAGGCCCAACTGCCTTTGATCTTGTTCAAACTGCATGACCTTGGAAAAAAAACTGAATCCTATCAATGAGGCAGTAGTGAGGAAGAACATGGGACAGGACTGGTACAAAGACAAGGAGATGAAAATGGAATGCCATGAGTTTGGAATAGAATTGATCCATTCCAACAAACATTCATTAAGTGCTTATTATGTGTAAAGCATCATACCAGACTGTGACCCCTAAGGACTGTTTCATCTCTGGAATCTCATTTTCCAGATCCTGGGGCCTCCCTCCCTGTAGGCAGCCCGGGCTTCAGTGGCAGTGGGCTAAGGTTCAATCTGATACCTCTGGCCTCGGAGTCCAGACTCCCTGATCACACCTGGAACCCAGCCTGCTGCCCTCTGCTCTCCTTACCAACTCCTTTTCCTCCTCCTCCAGGTCTATAATGTCGGGCTGTCTGGCTGTCACCAGGCCCACATGAAAAACATCTACACCATTTTTTGGAGCCTATTTCTATTTTTGAAACTGTATTTGGTCCAAAATGCCTCCAGGTGGCTCTGACAGGGAGATGTTGAATGTAGCTAAAAGGGAACCGCTTGCAACACTTTGTTGTTCAGTGGCTTCATTGTATCTGACTCTTTGAGACACTATTTGGGGGTTTCTTAGCAAAGACTCTGTGCTGGTTGGCCATTTCCTTCTTCAGCTCATTTTACAGATGAATGAGGCAAGGTCAACCAGCTTAGCCAGGTTCACACAACTCTAAGTGTCTGAGGCCAGATTTGGACTCATGAAGATTAGTCTTCCTGATTCCATGTCTAGTGCTCTGTCCACTGTGACGCCCTGTGACAGGGACATCCTGTGTCTCTTCCCTTCCCTGTCTCCATTGGTGTTCCTCAGTGGCTGCCACCATTTTAGTATTTCCCCTTGCTTTGTCTCCTGTGAACACAGAGGAGCCATGATGTTTGTCCAATTGGCGGCAGCCAACATAGTTTTCTAAAAAATCATCTTGGATTGTGTGCAGGCAGTAGCATCTGGAGGGCCTCACCAGTTAGGGAGAATCCCTTCTCCTCCTAGTCTAGGGTAGATCTTCTCCATCACAAACATGTTTGTGAGCATATACTTTCGATAAACATACATCTCCCTGTTTTATGCCTTCCTTGGTGACTTATGATCAGAGCTTGTATAATAGCATATTCATAGGGGACAGACAGTACAGATGAACAATGGCCTGGACCCAAAGATTAAAAAGAGGAAAGCAGTGGACTGACCCCAAGTGTCGCATAACAACCATGGCTCACCTTTTCAATTCAAACATTTTTACCATTGTTGCTATATGAAAGCAAGAATTGCTCCACCATTGCTTCCAAAGAACAAAAGATGTCCATCACTTTACAAAGGCCAGCAAAAAAAAAAAAATGGATAGTGGGTATGAGTAGGCTCCAACACGCAATCAGTGAGGAATTCTAGAGAAGAACAGGAAGAAAGGATGTCTGGCAGAAGGAGAAGGTGGGCTGGTCATGTAGCAGGTGTAAAGGATGGGTGTATGGCCTGAGAACTCCACAGGTGCCCCCTGATGTTGGAAGGAAACAGGAAAAGACTCCAGAATATTAGGCAGAAACCTTTAGGGAACCTGGAGGAGGCTATGAATGAGAACCACACAGGATGGGAAAGTCTGAAGGGATTGTCTGCATTAATGGAGGAATTCCAGAATTGATGAGATCACAAATCCATTTGAGTTACAAGCTGCTTGGTGCAATATGGCAGCTAAAAATGGTTAGTTCAATTTTAGACTACATTAAAAGAGAAAGAGTTGAGACTTGATAGCTTGATCAAAGTACATCTGAAGTGTTGTGTTCCACTCTGAGCACATTTTTGAAAGCACGTCGTTAAACCAGAGAATGAGAGGATCGTAGTCCAAGAACTGGAAGGGGTTTTAGAGACAGATCAACCCAAGCTGCTCATTTTTGAGGTACTGAGGCCCAGGGAGTTGGAATTATTTGTCCCAGACTAACCAGATGGTGAATGGCAGAGAAAGGGCCTGGACCTTGATCCCTGGTGCCAAAGCCATTGGGCTTTCCATCCCACTAGACTGCCTCCCTGACAAAAATAGAAGATGATCCCAAAATCAGGCCATTTGAGAAGCAACCAAAGGAAATAGGTTGTGTAACCTAGTGAAGGGAACCTGGAGAGCTCCTGATAACTTCCTCCAAGAATTAAAACAAAGTGCTGCCTGGACCCCTTCCCCAGTGCGTAGCAGTAACCTCCCTCTGAACAAACTGTCTATACCTGTCTTTGCCCACATCTGGTCCCTCGCAGCATAGTCCACCTGGTCTTGTGAGCCAGAGAGAATTAATTGGCTTTGAACTTTGGACAGCTCACCTCAGGCTCATGATTGGTTTCCCATTCTTCCCCTTTCCCATTCTCCTCACCTACCATGACTCCTCAAATTTCCTGAGCCCATTGGCAGACTAGTCTCAAGAGCCTTGGAAGGGCTTGGTTGACAAAGGAAGTTTCTAGTAAGACAAAGTTCAGCAACTAAAGCCATCCCAGCCGGCAACCTGCCTAAAATAGGCTCCTTTAGGGCACTTTGGACAATACTGCTGCAAATCCCTTGCATAAGAGGCAACAAGTGGGAAACAAAGGGTATGACATCTGCCCTTTTTCTTTTTTTTCTTTATTCAGTCTCTTATCTATTGTCAGGCAATCCTATGAGATTCCCAAGGAGACTTTTCTAGGGGTGGTTATGTAGTCAGATTTAAGGGCGGGTACATGACACTGTAGATAGAGTGCAGGACCCAGAGTCTGGAATACTCATCTTCCTGAGTTCACACCAGCCTCAGTTACTTCCTATTTGGGTGACCCTGGGCCAGTCACTATACCCTGCTTGTTTCAGTTTCCTCATCTGTCAGATGAGCTGGAGAAGGAGATGCCCAACCCTTGTAGTATCTCTGCAAAGAAAACCCTAAGAGGGTTGGGGGGGAAGGCATTTGAAGAGTTGGACCCTGAAATGACTGAACAATAACAAGTCTTATGTAAATATTTGTAGCCAGCACTCTCAGGAGTTCCTTGTACCATAAATGGAGCTCAGCAGCCCAGAGCCAGTTTCTCCATCTGCTAAATAGGGTTAATAAACCACTCTTCTCTGGTAGGCTTGAAGAAGCCAACAAATATTAATTACAGCAACAAGAAGAGATTCAGACATTGGTAGTATATTAGATTATGCCAGTTAACTCCCTTCCCACAAATTTAGAACAGCTGGGGCCCTCAAAGTAAGAAAAGAGATCTCTGAGAAATGAAAACCTATCACAAAGCTCATGCTTTGGGCCCTTGAAGAGAGGCAGAACCTCCCTCAGGCCATCATCACCAGACACATGCATGCAAAATAAAGCAACAGATTATAAGGGTATGACACAGGATATTAAGAGTGCAGTGATGAATAGGAGTAGAGGAAGAAGAGAGGAAAAAAGTCTGTGAAAAGCTTACTAGTTAGTTCTTTTGCCAGTTTGTGGTATTTCAACCCAAAAGTCAGTTCAGCGCATCAACAAAGACCAATATTATCTGCACAATTCCACATTCATGTCTTCTCCTCTACAAACAAGGAAGAAAAATTGCATTTTTTTAAAAAATAATTTTTGTGGTTATCTTATTTTCCTATTACATATATTTCCCATTGCACCACTCCTTGCCTGTCCCAGAGAACTATCCCTTAAGACCATTTTTAAAAGAGAAAAAAAGTAGTTCAGCAAAACATCTCATAAAAATTCAAAATTATCTATAATATTTCACATCTGGAGTCACCGACCCCTGAAAGAGGGGTAGGTAGGTGGTTAGTTGACATATCTCTTCTTTGAAGCTCATCTTAATCATTATTATGTCACAACATTCAGTTCCATGTTTTGTTCTTTCCAATGACATTGTTGTAATCATTGTATGTGTTGTTTACCTGGTTCTTGTTACTTCACTTTGTATCCGTTCATATAAATCTTCCCATGAATCTGTAAGCAAATTCTTCCTTTAAAACAAATTTTCAAAACCTTAATGAACACCAAATAGGCCATTTCTCTATATGAAGTAGAGCAGATAATGAGGATTGTACGTGAGAGCACAAATCTCTATTATATACACAATTTTAAGTTTGGAATAAATTCAGTATGTTATTTTGGGAGCAGTCCTGCTCATGTTTCTTTCTGTACTTCCTTCTGTTAGTGCATTTTGTAAATGCTTTAATGACTCTATTTTCTTCTTTATGGGTATTACTATTGCTAGCCCTCTTTCTCCCCAGTCTGCCTTTCCCAATTTAAAAAAAAAAACTTGGAAAAGCAATACTCGTGTGTTAGAGGGGGCTTGTTGTCGGGACAAAATGAGGCACTGGAAAATCAATGAACCATTAGCAAAGGCAAGTGACTTTGCAAACAAGGATAGGCAGTTAGGGTAACGTGCACCTAGCTTTAGTGGATGAGCCCCCTCGTCTCTACCTGACAACATGCCTACTCATCCCCTCAGGAGTTAGTAAGGAGTTTGGTGATTGCTGTGATCTTCAGAAATCCACCAAGTGAGAAGAGGAGCCCCAAATATAGGCTTTTTTATACCTTTAGGTAGCCAGGAAGGTGTGCTGGAGAAGGTGGAACTAATCAAGCCCAAGGTCAGTTTGGTCTCCTTATAGGGAGTGGGAATTAGTTCTGTCCCCTGTTATGGCTGCTATGGAATTATGGAATGGCTATTCCTGGACCCCCTCCTCTTCCTCTCTGCCTCCTAACTTCCCTCGCTTCCTTCTGGTTCAGCCAAAGTCCTACCCTTTGCAAGAAGCCTTTCTCAGTCCTCCTCAGTTTTAGGGCCTACCTTCTGAAGCTACCTCCAGCTTATCCTTTTTATCTAATTTATTTGTACATTGTTTGTATGTTGTCTCTCCTATTAAAACTGTGAGCTCCTTGAGAACAGGGAAAGTTTTCCTCCTTGAGAAAATTGGTTTTTGCCTTTCTTTGTATCTCTCCTCTCTGCCCCTTCCTCATCTCCCCCTGCCCCCAGGTACAGGTACATCACAGCAGATGCTTACTGACTAACTGGATAGAGAGAAAGAAGCCACGTCAGGGAAGCACTTGTAAATATTAGTCCTAGCATACCTAGTGCCCTAGTTAGCATAGTTAAGTAAAACAGACACATGGTGACCATGGGTACCAATGTATATGTCACTCTTTACTCCAAGTCCATTACCTACATGCTAAATCATCGAGCTCTAGGGCAGCTAGGGGGCGCAGTGGATAGAGCACCAGCCTTGAATTCAGGAGGCCAGAGTTCAAATGTGGTCTCAGACACTTCCTAGCTGTGTGACCCTGAGCAAGTCACTTAACCCCAGCCTCAGAAAAAAGGGGGGAAAAATTTAAAATAAATAGATAGATAGATAGATAGATAGATAGATAGATAGATAGATAGATAAGCAAATAAGTAAGTAAATAAATAAATAAACAAACAAACAAACGAATGAATGAATGAATGAATAAACGAATAAATAAATGAATAAATAAATAATTGGGGGGGGGGAAACATCGAGCTCTGCAATCATGATTCAGGGAACCCAGCACTGAGAAAAGTTCTTTCAAAGTTGTTTTCCTTTACAATTTTCTGAGTCATTGTATAAGTTGTTCTCTTGCTTCTGCTCACTTCATTCTGCATCATTTCATCCAGTTCTTCTCAAGTTTCTCTGAAACTCTCCCTTTTATCATGTTTTACCATGCAATAATAGCCCATTATATTAATATACCATGATTTGATTATTTGTTTTAGCAGCTTTTCATTGTAGCAAAGGACTAGAAACTATTGGAATACCCATGATTAAGGACCAGGTGATGGACATTGTCACAGGGCCTGGCTTTGCATGTTTTAAGTAGTGCCTAATGTATGGTTTGATACCTCTCATACTGAACCTCATTCACTGTTAGAGGGTCTTGTTCTTTCCCACTTAGATCTCTCTGATTCAGGTTAGGATTGTAACAGTAATTACTTGATTCTTGGGGTTCAATATTAGAACTCAGTAGACCATAAGAAGAGTGTAAAATTATTTATATCCAGAAGTGACATTCGGATGTCCCTTTAGGGACATTAAGAAACTAAAATAACCCAGCAGAGATTTGGCACAATAGATTAGATAGATAGATAGATAGATAGATAGATAGATAGATAGATAGATAGATAGATGTGATTTGGCACTGTGTATATATATGATGACTTGAGAGATAGCATTACAAAGAGGTTAAACTATGCTAGATGTGGCTCTGTTTAAGCAGTCCTGCATCAGGTGGTGGAGCTGAGGCCTGGGCCAGCCATGACCTGAGGGTGTTAGGGAAGGGCTGTCTCATATAGGGAAGGGCCAGACCAAACTCTAGAATCTTCCTGTTCTGAAGCTGACATCTGGGCAAGTGCTGCTGCTTTAGCTTAGTTCCTCTACCCCCGGCGCCTTCCTCCCCCCATCTCTTGCTGGACCTTTGCTCCTGCTGCCTTCCATGTCTAACGTGGGCTCTCATCCTCCATCTCTCTGCTGAAACCCTTTGCTTCCTTTGCAGCCCATCCCAGGAGCCACCTCTTTTATGAACTCTTCTCCTCCTGGAAGTAGCTTTTCCCTTCCCAGATTTCTCAAAGGACCCCGTCTGGTGCTAGGAGGAAATCTGGACAGGCAGGAGGACCTCCAGGGAGGGCAGACAAGGAAGTCATCATCATGGGGAGATGATAGAACATTAGAGCCAGAAGAGACTTTGTGTCTCATCTAACCCTACCCTGTCTGAGGCCCAGAGACAGGAAGGGTCTGGGCAGTATCCCAGAAAAGGCTTCAGCAGCTCTCTGCTCCAATCCCCACCTGAACAACAGCCCCTCCAGACACCCGCTCTGAGGGTCAGCAAGCTCCTCTCCACAGCTTCTTTGCAACTCCTACCCCTAACTCCTGGCTTGTCCTGATCAACCAGGGGGAATGAGTCTGATCTCTCTTCCACAGGCCTTTCACATGTGCCCCCCCCCAAGCCTTCCCCTCTGAGGCTAAATACCCCAGTGCCATGAGGCATGAATTTGGGACCCTCCTTGCTCTGGCTAACCCCCTCTAGATGCTTCCCGGCTCCCTGAAATGGAATAGCCTCAGAACTGAGCCCGGTGCTCCTGCTGGGGGCTGACCAGGACAGAGTACACCGTGCGGAACCATCACCTCCCTAGGCCTGGAAGCTTTACCTCTTTTAATGGGACTAAATTTGTACACATGTTTTTGGTCGCCATATCACAATCCAGACTCAAATAGACTTGCGGTCCACCCAGAACTCTCCAGTTTTTTTTTTCAGACAAACTGCTATCTAACCATACCTCTCCTACTTTGTTCACTTGAAGTTAGTTTTTTGAACATTTGTCCCTAATTGTTTCATCTTTTTTCATTTGGTTCAGTGTTTTAGCCATGTCGAGATCAAATAATCATCAGCAAGCATTTATTGAGTGCCTATTGTATGCCAGACACTGTGCTAAACCCCAGGCATACAAAAACAATAATAAAACAGTGGGGAAATAAAATGTATCTAAGATATGTGTGTATGTATACATGTATACATATGTATATATACATGTTTATCCATATAAGTGTGACTGTGTGTATATGGAAAGAAAAGGCACTTAATATTAAAAGAACCAGGAAAAACTTCTTGCCAAAGGAGGGATTTGAGCTAAGTTTTGAAGCAAACCAGGGGTTCCAAGAAGATGAGGTGTGCGTGCAGGACAGCCAATGCAAACACCCAGAGACAGGAGTGTGGTTTATGAGCAGCAGCAAACAGGGCCACATGGCTGTTCTGTGGAAAGCATCCAAATATATGGAAAGGGAAAGTCCTACCTCCTCTAGGCTGACTCTCCCAACTTGTGCTCACACTAGCCATGTTCCAGGGCTAACCCTCTTAACCTGTTGTTCAAGAGCCCCTACCGGTTTATTTCTCCTTAGCAATCAGCCAGTAGAACCAGTTTATTCATTAGCCAAGACCTTCACTGCTGAATGTTTTAGCCTTTTAGCCTCTTCATTTTGACTTCCTTGAAGTTTTGCCTCCCAAATTTGAACCCTCCAGACAGTAGGGTTTGGGGGGGGGGGGGCAGCTTATTCTGTTGAACAATTTTTCCTGGTTCAGAAGTGCGCTTTCCTAAGTCAGGGACTCTTCTTTTGTTTATGGTGTTAATCTTTAAAATTACTCTTGAATCTTATGCAGCTGAGTTACTGATAACAAAAGTCTGGGGACAGTTTGTGCAGCTGAAGTAAATTTTTTGTTGATGATGGCCTTTCTTGTACGTTGATGGTCTCAAAGTGCAGAATGCTGCGTTTATACCTTAAAGCTCTTGCTCTTTAGATCTCTTTGCTTACGTTTTGCTTAATCTCAATTATTATTACACTAGAAGAGGCCCATGTATTATTAAGAACTTTCTTCATGTGCCAAATAGTGGGATTGGGGAATTATATCTGAACTTGGAGCTAAGAGGGAGCCAGGAGAGTTGTTGAGAGGGGCAGGAGGTGATGTTGTCAGACTTGTACTTTAGGAAAATCACTTTGGCTCTGTTGTATATGTTAGCTATACATGCATTAAAAAATCTTTATCCTGAATTACAAGAACTTAAAAAAAACTAATAGCATTTCTATAAGCAAAATAGATCACAAAAGAAGATTATGTCTGAAACTGTCTCTGTTCTCTGCTTCTTTTTTAAAAGTACATAATAAGTATAAAACGTTACTTTCAAAACTATCCTGCTTGTCTGTGCCCCTTTCTGAACTGCCTTTGTGCACTAATTTAAATGTTTCAAAGGTCTTTTTTCTTCACTCTCTTTTTTTTTTTTTTTTTTTTTTTTTTTTGGCATTATCACTTACTATCTGCTCTCCCTCCTCCTTTCCTGCAATCCCCTCTCTTCCTCTCTCCAAGTTCATATTTATCCAAATTATTGATAAAAATTAGGCAGCAAACATTTATTAAACATTTACTATGTGTCAGGAACTGTGCTGAGTGTTGGAGATACATAGAAAGGCAAAAAAGGGCCTACCGTCAGGGAGCTCACATCTATTGAGGGAGACATCATGCAAATGACTGTGTACATATGACATATATTAGGGGTTCTCAAACTACAGTCCATGGGCCAGATGCGGCCCACTGAGGACATTTATGCGGCCCGCCGGGTTATGGTAAATGGGCTGAGGGGCAGAGACAGAGTGTGAGTTTTTGTTTTTCTATAGTCTGTCTTCCCACAGTCTGAGGGATAGTGAACTGGTCTGAGGACCACTGACATATACTATGAAAATGAAAAAGGAAATTGGAAATTTAAATAGCACAGGGCCAAGCATAAATCCTTGGGGCCTTTCTTCCAAGGTGAAACCAAACCATTCTTTTGGTCTTGCCCAAGATCACACAGGTCAGCATTTGCACTAGGTACCAATAGAGGGCTGCCAGTTTGCAGTCCCTTGTGGCACAGTGCCATAGGGAGCCAGCCTGGGATTCAACTTTAAAATGAGGGGCTTGATCATGATGAACAAGGCTCAAGGAGCCAGGGCCTAGAACCAGTATACCAGATGAGAGCAACAACTACAAGCCTGACTTGATGCGAATTCAATCAATTGATAAGCATTTATTGAGCATCTCTTAAGTGCCAGGCACTTTGCTGGGTCCCACAGATAGAAAAATAGAAATGCAGCAGTCCCCATCCTCAAGGATTTTACACCACCTGAGCTTGGAAGTCAGAAGACCTTCTTATCCTCCAATACTGTTGTCATTCATTTGTTTTAATCCATTTGTACTCTTCAAGGCCTCATTTGGGGTTTTCTTGGCAAAGTTACCAAAACGGTTTGCCATTTCCTTCTGTAGCTCATTTTACAGATGGAGAAACTGAGGCAAATGAGATTAAGTGACTTGTTCAGTAAGTGTCTGAGGCAGGATTTAAACTCAGCTCTTCTTGATTCTAGACCCAATTCTGTGGGCCTGTGACTTCTAGCTGCCCTACATTCCAATACCATTTTATTCTCCAACTATCCCAACCATTTTATCTTCCTGAGCATTAATCTACAGAACATTAAATTCAGAAGAATAGCAAAAAAGCTCAAACTGCTTCCATCCCAACCCTTCCAAAAAGATGAGAATAAGATCATCAAATCCACACGCTCTAGAGCCACAACTCCCGTCTTGTGCAGGGGCCCGACCGACACCACAGTTCTGAGGCAGACTTAGCTGGCAAGGGTGACTGTGGCCCTAGTGAAGGGAAGCCAGACAGACTGTGATGAGACCATCTAGGCCCTCGAGGGGAAGGGGTGGGAGGGGGGAATGCAGGGAGCGGGGAGCAGGAGCTGTCATGGAGAAGGTGCAGGTTGGAGTCCTTCCACTCCCACCCAGGCCCATCCCCTCCCTTCTCTCTAAATGGGGTGGGCTACATGATAGCTCAGTCCCAATTCCCTTCCTAAATCTGGAAGTCTCTGAGCTCTCGGATGACTCTGCCAGGAAAATATTCTCATCCCTTGGGCAGAATTGTGAAATCGGCAAAGACAACTTGTGTCTGTCTCTTCCATCCCATCCCAGACATCAGGATCCTGCTCCTTGGTGACTCAAGGTGCTCACCTCTACTTCCCAGCCCATACACGGCCCATTCCAGGCCCTTCCTTCCCAGCCTCCTGGCCCCCCCATTGCCCTGCTGGTACTCACTAAGCCAGTTAATATCTGGTAATAGTTTCGTGTCTTGTCCCTCTTGGGGAACACATTGTCATTTTAACAGCAGCCCCAGAACCTGCCCTGTCCCCAGAGGACACTGGGCCAGGGGGGCCAAGCTGCATAGGGACAGGAGGCTGTTCCCTGCACCCCTGAAACCCTACCACATGTGCTTCCTCCAGGTTCCTCCCAGAACTGGCGTGCCTGCCCAGCCGCCCACGCCCAGCTCTTTGCTGATAGAATCTGCCCATGTCGTGGCCACATCTGATTCTTAATTTAAGTAATAATGCGCAGAAAAAACTAGGTGAATGGGAGGCTCCAAGTCACCTCTCCCACGCCACCAGAGACATGTAATTCCCTGCTTGGCAGGTCAGAACTTGGAAACTTGGGCTTTCTGGGGGTGGCCTGTGCCAGGAAGCTCGGTGTCTGTCTGTCTGGAGACAAGGAGATCCGATTTCCACTGCGGGCAAAGCCACACGCCCAGCACCACATGCCTCCAGCTTGTTTCCCCATTCCCTGACCTGAATTCCCTCTTCTGGCTCCCTGCGAGCTCCTGTTTTGCCCCCCACATCGAAATGCCACCATGAGGCTGGCTGTTTCAGAAGCCCTTGAAAAGGGATCCGGAGAAGCCTCCAACAACTACCCTTTGGATCCACTAAAAAGCAAGGGCAAGGGACAGACGGTGTCTCCTAGCTACTCTGGATACGCTTTATGAAGGGAAGCATCTGTGTAAATATTGCATTTCAAAAATTATTATGATTGTTACTGGTTCAAATATTTGTTTAGGCAGAGTGCTTTTCAACTATAAATAAGGAAATGAACTTTTTCAAATTTGACTGTCAGGAAAATTCAATAAAATCCCATGTACGGAGCTATAGCCTCATATGTCATGTCTCCCCGCTTCTTCCAGAAGACTCCAGGGCAAGACACACACTCAGCGGTCCAACGCAAACGGAATTTTTTTTCTTTCATGAAAAGAATACAGCATGGGCAGCCTTCCTGGCTGACACTGCCTGAATAACACTACCCCGCTGATGCTCCCCAGCATTGCGTTTTCAGGACTCGGCCTACACAAGTCAAACCAGTCAGTCACTCCTGAATGCTTGCTTCAGGCCCAGCACTGGTGGGTGCTCGGGAGCACACAGAAGTCTAATTCTGGGTCGCTGCTCTCAGCAATTCTCTGGTTAGCAAGGAACATTGGACTGATGTCAGAAAACCCTGGATGCAAATTCTGGCTCTATTGTGTATTCCCTGTATTACCTTGAATAAATCAGCCTTTGTAAACTTAAGTGATGGGACCAAGGGATCTCTCATGTTCCTATAGTTCTAAATACTAGGATCCCAAGCCAGACAACATGAAATGGGTAGAAGGACTTGGACAAGGCCCAGATAAGGAACTGCCAAGTTGTGTGGGAGGATGTGTCCGAGCTCTACAGATCCCCCGACTCAAAGGCAGATCAGTGAGGGCGAGAGTTCCACAAAGCGCCCTACACAAAACTTTACAAGCCCCAGCTGGGGAGAGACTCACTTATTTCAAATCCTATTTAATGCCACAAAATGGCAGGCCAGCCCAAAGATCTGAATAGTCATTAACCTACTTAATGGAGTGGGGGAAGGAAGGAGCACTGACAGAGGAGATGACTTTGGTTCTGTCTCGTCCCAAGATGAAAATGTCATGACCACAGTCCAAGGACATCAGTAGTCCAAACCTGTGAAATCATGACTAAAAAAAATTACAAAGCCAATTCCTCATGAAGTATGAAGGACATGAGCTCTTTGAGGGATAGTTCGATACAATGAAGAGAGCATTGGGTTTGGAGCCACGGATCTGAGTGTGAATCTCCTCTCCAGCACTGCCTCCGGGATCTTGGACAAGTGCCCCCTCCAGCCACCCCACTTCTCTAGGACTCAGGCTTCTCAGCTCTAAAGTGATAATGGACTAAACCTCCAAGACTCTTTATTTACTTTCATATAAAAGAGAATCTTATTAATTCTTCTTTTTATCTAGAATTTAACTACAACAACAACAAAAACAACAAAGCCCAAACTACCAGAATTTTCCCACAGGAGTTACACTTTAAGACAGTGGTCCTCAAACTTTTTAAATAGGGCCCAGTTCCCTGTCCCTCAGACTGTTGGAGGCCGGACTATAGTAAAAACAAAAGCTCACACTCTGTCTCCTCCCCTTGGCCTCAGAGGCAGCATCTGGCCCACGGGCTGTAGTTTGAGAACCCCTGCTTTAAGATTTCATTAGATTAGTGGGTGGCACAGTGGACTGAAGTCAGGAAGACCTGAGTTCAAATGCCATCTCACATACTAGCTGCGTGACCCTGGGCAACTGTTAGCCTCATTTTCCTCATCTATGAAATAAGCTAGAGAAAGGAATGGCCAACCACTGAAGTGTCTCTACTGCGAAAGCCCCAAACAGGGCTGAAGAATCAGACATGACTGAAAAGAATGAACAACAACAAATTTCATTAGACCCATTATGTCCTGGATATGGGCAAGCCTTCTACCCAAGTTGGTCCCAACCTGCACACACCTTCACTCTACACATCTTTGTCAAGTGTCTCCCTGATGTGCTATGGGCATTCTGGACCAGCATTGGGCCTATCCCTCAGTCTTATCCTGGCCCACCTCCTTTTCTGATTATATAAGTCTTTAAGATCTTTTAGACCACTTTTTATGCTGTCTTCATCTTCATCTTTTCCTCCTCCTCCTCCTCCTTCTTCTTTTCTTCTTCTTCATCATCATCTTTCAATCTTTCACATATTCCTTTTTGGCCAGAACCCAAGATTTTGTGGGTATGGAAACTCACCAGTGTAGAATCTCCCTCTGCTCTTGGCAGATCATAACTCCTCTCTAATTTCTAACCCTAGAATGTTGCTCAGCCCCATCACATAGCCCTTCTGGGGCAGCAGCAGGACCTAAACCTGGATGGTCCTGACTCCAAGACTATCCTTCTGGCTTCCTTACCAGGCTGCCTTTCTCATGTTCTTGTTATTCTTTTTTAATTTTTCCATCTCCTTCTCTTTCCCTGTCACATTTTGCAGGACCCTTAATAGGTAAGCTAGCCTTTCCTATTAAAAGTCAATTCCTGGTTCAGCTAGTTGATGTAATGGATAGAACACTAGTCCTGAAGTCAGGAAGACCTAAGTTCAAATCTGACCTCAGACACTTAACACTTCCTGGCTGTGTGACCCTGGGCAAGTTACTTAACCCCAATTGCTTCAGGAAAAAAAAAAAAAAGTCAGTTCCTTCAGAGTAGTAACTATTTAGTTTGCTACTGTTTATCACAGGGCCTGGCACATAGTTGGTGGTTAATAAATGCTTTATCTTCCAGCTACCCTGTGAAGTAGGGAGCTCAAGTACGTTTCCTCACTTTTCAGGTGGGGAGAGAGGGCTTGAGAGTCAGCGTGCTTTAGGGAGAGTGCCAAGGTTAAAATTCAGAAAGCTGACTTTGAGCTGTTCACTCATGATCAAATCACTTCTGAGCGTCAGTTTTCTCCTCTCTCAAATAGGGAAAAGGGGGTGTATGTGTGTGCTTATTTCTGTTTATATGTACATAGACACATGTGCATGTATATGCATACACACACACACACACACACACACACACACACACACACACACACACATACTATAGTCCAGGGTTGTAAAGGAAGTGATATCAAAAAGTGAACCAGACGTGGAGGTTTTTTAAGCTATTTGTCCAACGTGATAGAGCTAGTAAGGGGGAGACTCAAGGGCAGAGTCTTTCCCTTCTGTCTTGCTGCCTCATTACCAGCTTCATCCCCATTTACAGTGACTGCTGTCCTCAGCACTAAACAAGAAAGGCATCTGATCTCAAAGAACTTGTAATCTAATTGGGAAGAAAGTGGCTCTGCGTATACATATGTGCATTATATATATATACATATTTATGAAAAGATCACAGGCTAACGTATGCTGAGCAACAGATATTTTTACTTTATTCAGCTTGAGCTAAGTGTGGGAGCAAAAATCAGGGCCTGCTTTCTGGAAAGGCATCATGGAAGGTAGGGGTTTGAACGAGGCCTTGAAGGAAGGCTGGGGGAAGGAATTCCAGGAAGGAAGAAGGGGTAATTGAAGGTAGGAGGGCAGGAAGACTCCCGGTGTGTGCATTTACTTCAGCGGAAGCAAGAGATGGCTAAGGAAGGTTTGAACAGTGACGGGCTACACTGATCACAGGCCTCGGACAAGAAAAAGGCTGACTAGATGGCAGTTGTAAAAGGCTTTGGATGTCAGGCTAAGGCCCAGAACTTCATCCTGTTGGTGAGGGGGACCACCCGAACCTATTGCAGTGAAGGGAAAGAGTAGCCTAGGAAAAGCACATCTCCTCACTCTCACCCCTCCCTTCAGCAGAACCTCCCTTTACAGGACTGTCTGAAAAATGACACCCTTTTAGTCCCTTTGGATCTTGACTGGCTGCATGGCTCCACCCATCTGAATTATGACTCAGTATTTAATATGCCAGGCTACTCAAATGTGACCCCACCCAGATAACCAGAGCTGGGGCTACTATAATCTACAAATCGCATTAGGTAATTAGGATTGATTAATTTGCACAATGCATTATTTGCATCCCTACCCAGTATCTTGCTGCCTATGGAGGCAGGGAAGAGCACTTGGCAATCTCTTTTTGAGTTGGTTGAAGGCCTCTGGCTAATCTCAGTGTGCCAAGCCAGGTCCCAAGGATGTATGTCATCATCACACTAAAGAGCTATATGTTCAGGGGAATGTCCTTTCAAATGTGGCTTCTGGCTTCATAAAAGGCTTAGTTGGCAAACAAATTTGGGCCAGTGTTGATACATACCCGTGGGACGCTTTTGACCCCCTATCTATATGAGGGCATTGGTCACGGGCTCCATTACCTTTCTTTCAAAAAAAATCCTGACTTTAAAAATCCTACCTCTTCTCCCCCAGCACACACACACACACACACACATACACACACACAAAAGAGCATTTCCATATACATAGCCGAACACAAAAAGAGGATGCTATTTGAGAATTGGAATCTCCATTTCACACCAATTGCTCTTTTTTTTTTTAAAGTGGTATATTCTACATATTACTTTCAAGACCATCCTGCTTCTCAGGGCCTCCTTCTGCACTTCCTTCTGTTTTCTTCTGTGCATTAAAAACAAGATTTCAGTGGTCCTCTTTTTTCGACATCATTATTGCCACCCTCTGATCTCCCTCGAATTAAAAACCATATCTCTGAAACCTCTTTATCCCAGAAGATCACTTCAGCCCTCGACTTGCCTGCAAAGGTATCATCTCCTCTTCTGACCCTTTCCTCTCAGAAGCCCCATTTAAGAAGGACTCCCAAGCCATTCTTCTTCTTTCCCATTAGACTGAGCACCTGAGTCTTCCTCCTTTAGTTTAGGAGCTCCTGGGGGACAGCCGCTGGCTCACCAGCTGATACTTGTATCCTCAAAACTTGGTACCGTGCGCGTAGTTAGTGATGAATAAAAAGCTTTTTCTATGTGGATATTGGTATAGATACAAATAAAGGTTAAGATGGAGGTATCGGTATAGATATAAAAAGGTGGTATATCTATTGATAGATGTGGATATAAAGAAAGTGTTTTATATATATAAAACTGCAGAGCTAGGCTTGGCGATAAAGGCTGATTTATTCAAGCTAATACAGGGAATACACAATAGAGCCAGAATTTGCATCCAGGATTTTCTGACATCAGTCCAGTGTTCCTTGCTAACCAGAGAATTACCGAGAGCAGCGACCCAGAATTAGATATAAAGAAGTTATATATCTAGAGATAGATACACAGCTAGATATCTATATAGAAAGAAGGCTGCATATCTAGAGATAGATTTGGGGAGAAGGATTGGTCTATCCCCTACTTCATCTTGCCCATGAGTAATATGAGGTCTAGAGAGAGTAAGTGAAATGTATATGGCTAATCAAGTGCTGGAATTTGGATTTTGGACCAAGGGCCTACATACTCACCACAATTGTAAGGGGTGGCTAGGTGGTGCAGTGGGTAGAGCACCAGCCCTGGAGTCCTGAGTTCAAATTCAATCTCAGACACTTAATACTTTCTAGCTGTGTGAACCTGAGCAAATCCTTAACTCCAATTGCCTCAGGAAAAAAAATATATTATAGGCATGTCACAAATTCTTGTTGCCTATTTCTTCCTCTGACTTCAGTCCAGTGCTCTTGCCTGTGTCCTGCATTGGTCTTATCATTTTTATTCTATTTCCATCCCAATAATAGATTATTGTTATAAATTCACTTCTCAGCAAATAAATGAATGAAAAATTCATTTATGAAGTAGTTCTTATATGCAAAGAAAGCTACTGGCATACAAATAGACAAGGAAGCCAGCCCTTGCCCTCCAGGAGTAGCATCCAATGGAGAACACATGTACCTGAGAGAGGTTTCAATTGCAAATCAGAGGGAAAAGGCCCCGTGATCCTTAGGAGACCGCAGCCAAAGCAGCTGGCCAGTGCATCTTCCTTAATGCTATTTCCACTGATAAAATTATATTCCTTCTGATGTTGGCCCATTTGGCAGTTGATTTTCTTTTCTTTTCTTTTCTTTTTAAATTTTATAATTATAATTTTTTTGACAGTATATATGCATGAATAATTTTTTATAACATTATCCCTTGTATTCATTTTTCCAAATTATCCCCTCCTCCCTCCACTCCCTCCCCCCATGACAGGCAATCCCATACATTTTACATGTGTTACAATATAACCTAGATACAATATATGTGTGTAAATCCCATTTTCTTGTTGCACATTAAGTATTAGATTCCGAAGGTATAAGTAACCTGGGTAGATAGACAGTAGTGCTAACAATTTACATTCACTTCCCAGTGTTCCTTCTCTGGGTGTTGTTGTTTCTGTCCATCATTGATCAACTGGAAGTGAGTTGAATCTTCTTTATGTTGAAGATTTCCACTTCCATCAGAATACGTCCTGCTCATTTCACTCAGCATCAGCTGATGTAAGTCTCTCCAAGCCTCTCTGTATTCCTCCTGCTGGTCAATTCTTACAGAGCAATAATATTCCATAACCTTCATATACCACAATTTACCCAACCATTCTCCAACTGATGGACATCCATTCATCTTCCAGTTTCTAGCCACTACGAAAAGAGCTGCCACAAACATTCTGGCACATACAGGCCCCTTTCCCCTCCTCAGTATTTCTTTGGGATATAAGCTCAATAGCAGCAATGCTGGATCAAAGGGTATGCACAGTTTGATAACTTTTTGGGCATAGTTCCAAATTTTGGCGGTTGATTTTCCAGGGCTTATGCAGTATAAAGTATACACTCAGGTCTCCAAAGTTTGGGGTTACAGAAATGGCCAAAGCAGTTTTTATAATTTTCGATGAAGTTGAGGGGAAGATACTCATTGGATTCCACTGGAGGGAGGCACGGAGGTCCCGTATCTTATTCTCAACATAGTTCAGGGTCCAGACCACAGTAGGTCCCCACTAAGAAATAATTAGTGAGCGAGAGTGAATGTCTCTGCTTTATGAGCCGCCCACAATATTTACAGGAAAGGAGCCAGGGATGGGAGGGAGGAGGGAAGCCAGTATAGAAAGGGACTGTTACTGAAGAAAAGTATGAAAAGAGTCCCTAGTTTCCTCCACTTATTGCCAATCCCCCATGGGGCCTCTGAAACACAACTTCAAGTACGGAGGCAACATAGAGATGGGAAGGAAGTTTTGGAGGGAAATGAATCTTGGCGGGGGGGGGGGGGGGATGTAATTCTTGGCGGGGCCTGTCATCACTGGGAAAACTACAGACCATCCCATCCCAGGAACCCAGCTAGGGGATTCTGGATTCTTCCTTCTGATCTGACCAAGCCATTGGCTAGATGTCTCATTGACTCATTGAGAACTCCTCGTGGGGTTCACCTTTCATCCTAACTCACTTTCTACTTTCTCCTAAGGTAAACTGAAAAAATGTGAGTTTTCCCACCATGATCCCAAAAGCAAGAGGCAGTTTGAGGATGGTGGATGGAGAGATGGGCTCAGATATTCCAGAAAGTCCTGCGCTCACCTTCCATCTCTGGTACATGCCGCTTATGTGACCCCAGCCAAGTCCCTGCATCCCTCTGTGCCCAGGACAGCTCTCTAAGACCACCAGTTACCTGGCACAGTCAAGGGCATTTCCTTAACCCAGCATTCCTTCTGCTAGTGCCCTCAGGGATCATGTCCCAGAAGCAGGACTGGTCAGCTGGGTGCCCTCAGGATGCTGGCTGAGCCACATTCTTCCCAGCCTGACTTTTTATGAGTCAGGGGCGTCCCCAGCAGGTCCCGGGGCCAGAGGTTCCTCTTCCCATCACTGCTAGCGCCCACAATGAGCATGACTGAGGGCTTGTCCATTCTTCCGGGGTCCTTCACTTTCTGCCATCACTTCAATTTCACAACTTTCCTCTGGGAGTCAGGGCACAAGCATAGTGGTCCTTAAGGACTCTGAGACCCCAAGGGGCCAAGGAGGGGCAAGGTCGCACCACAAGCTGGGCCAGGACAAAGCCTGACCCCTATGAGTCCCTTCCCCAGATGGTTGTGGAGCCTTGGTGCTGAGAAGTGGGGGGCTGCGTGTGAGAGCTTGTGGGAGTGCGGCGGGCACCACGAGGGAGCAATGTGGGGACGGGAAGCTGACAAGTTAGACATGACCAGAGAGTAATGATGAGTCAGTAAGTGCAAAGAGACATGGGACAAACACATAAATGGTAAGTGCAATAAAGCAGAAAGGGCACCGGGCTGCTGGCCAAAAATCTCAGGCTGGAATCCCTCCTCTGCTGTATCTCAGGGCTTGGGCAGCTCCTCAGCCCTCTGAATCCTTGTGCTCATCTGTTCTGTGGGGATAGAAGAGAGTGTTTTCAGAGCCATAAGCAGGAGTTGGGAATCTGGGGCACAAAAGACATTCTAAACAAGTGGCACCCTCACCTGGGATGAAGAGGAGTCATGGCCTCCGCAGGGCCGAGGCAGCAGGGAGAGAAGCTCACTCAGCCATCTGGCAGCTTCCTGTTTTAGCCATTACTCTAAACGCGGTCCTGAGGCCTGCCATTTCTACCCACTAAAGCCCTGCAAGTGTTTCCAGTAATCTCCAGATCCAGCTCTTCAGGCCCCAGCCATAGCTGTCCCCCAGGTTGTGGCTACGTACCCCAAAGGGCTATTATTGGGAGGGTCAGATGGGATATATGTGGAGAGCAGCAGATGATGCAGCAGAGAGCCAGGGAGGGCCTCAGCGATCCAGGACATGGAGGTGATGATGAGTTCAGAGTGGACAATAAGGAGTCATTCCCCTGTAGAAAATACTGGTATCAGAACCTCAAGACTAGCCAGAAAAAGGGCACTGTAACCGAACCACAAACAGCTAGCTAGTTTTTCTAAAGTAGAAATCCTTTAAAATCAATCTTAGAATCATACACTTCAAGTTTAAAGGACTTAGAGATTATCTGATCCCAACCTCTCTTCCTCTTCCTCCTTTTCCTCCACTTTCCCTCTTCCTTCTCCTTTTTTCCCTTCTCTTCCCCCACCCCTCTTCATTCTCCTTCTCCTCCCTGTCTCCTCCACTCAGGAAGGGGCCATACCTGTGATTGCACTGGTATAGGGAACCCCCAGTGCAGAAACTGAGAGATTAACAATGGACCAGTAACTTAAGTTACTTAAGACCAGTAAGTGTGTGTGTGTGTGTGTGTGTGTGACAGAGATTGTGTGTGTGTGTGACAGAGATTGTGTGTGTGTGTGTGTGTGTGTGAGTGTGTGTGTGAGTGTGAGTGTACAGGGATTCCCTCTCCTCACCTCTGCTTCTGAGCTTCCTGGACTTCAAGTCCCAACCAGAATCCAATCTTCCATAAGGAATCATTCCTAAGCCCCCTTCATCTGCCTTCCCTCTGGTGATTTCCCCCTTTTAGACTTTGTTTATGCTGATTTATTTGCGTGTTGTTTTCTCCTTGAGACTGGGAGCTGCTCAAGAGCCGGGCTTGTGTTTTGCCTTTCTTTGTATCACCAGCATTTAGCACAGGCACTTAATAAATGTTTGTTGACTGACTGAGCTCTTTCTACTCTACCACACTGATTCGTATAGGGAAGTGACATTTTGTGCAAGCAAAGCAAATAGTTTCTGTTGGCAGCTCAGCTGGTATTAGATCCCTTCGAAAAGAAAATGAGAATTTTCTATTGGAATAAATGAAATATATATGCACATAATTTTCATTCAGAAAAAAATGGAAAATGTTAAAAATACATATTTAGCTTTTCTGAGATCTCACTTTTTTTTTTCAGCTTCCCCTCTGCTGATTTTATTTTAAAGTTTTATCTTTTATATTTACATCATCTTAATCATTAGATTTCATCAAAGATATCCCTCCACCCTCCCCTATCCCATGAATCATTTCTTGTAACAAAGAAGAAAAAAGCACTTAAATAATAGCAACCAACACATCTGCTGAATTTAACAATATGTGCAGTGTTCCACACCCACAGTCGCCCATCTCTGCAGAGAAGAAGGGGAGATGCATTTCCTCATCTCCTCTCTGGCACTAGGCTGGATCATTATAATTACACAATGTTTTGCTTCAAGTATTTGGTCTTCCCATTTATATTGTGGTTATCTTGTACAGTATTCCTGGTTCTGCTTAGTTCACTCGGCATCAGTTTATGTGTCTCACCTTACATTTTGGTATCTTCATATTGATCATTTTTTGATACAGTAACAGCATATTACATTTATGGTCCACAGTTTGTTTATCTAATCTCCTCCGCCCAATTTTTTGCTACCTTACAAAGTGCTGCTATGAATACTTCCATGTATGTAGAATCTTTCTTTCTGACTGACCTGAGATCTATCACTAACAACGGATCAAAATATATGGAAATTTTGTTTACTTTATAATATTCTTTTACAAAATTGTAGGCGCAATATTAAGCTCTACCAACAGCACATAATAGTGTAACGGTCTCCCCGTAGCACTTCCAATATTGACTATTATCGTCTTCTGTCAGTTTTACCAATTTGCTGGGTTTGAGATAAAAGTCAGGGTTGTTTTAATTTGCCTTCCTTCCTCTTATTAGAGATGTAAAACTATCTTTCAAATGGTGGTTAACAGTTTCCAATTCCATGCCCTTTGACCATGTATCATTGGGAAATAGTTCTTGGTTTTGGTTTTATTTATATTCTTCTGTTAGTATATAAATACATAAGGCAAATATTTAATATAGGTATGTTAAGCCAAGCATTCAAGTATATTTGAATATCTTTTCCTGAGATATTTGATTTCCCCCTAATTGAAAGCTTCACTTCTATCCCAGATGCATTGGTTTGGTTTTGGCAAAAGCTTTTTAATTTCATTTGATATAGACTATCTGTGATTTTTTTTTTTTTTTGGTGATCATTTCTGTTCCTAGTTTCATTAAGAACTTTATCCATAGCCATAGCTATGAAAAATATTTAAATTGATCCTCTCCTAATTATTTTTATGGTATGATTTCTAAATGTGGTCAAAACATAATTTCTGTCAAAGAATCTGCTTTCCAGTTTTTTCAGCAGTTCTTGGTTATTTCTCTAAGAAATTTGTATTTGGGAGTTTATTGAACATTAAGTTATTGAATTTGATTGTTTCTTATTCCTCTTATCTATTCTACCAATCTATTTGTTGTTTTTAACTGGTACCAAATAGTCATGATGATTATTGCTTTATATGTGTCATATTTATATGTCAGGAACTTGTGATGGAAAGTGCCGCCCACATCCAGAGAGAAGACTATGGAGACTGAATATGGATTAAAACATAGGATTTTCACCTTTTTTGTTATTTATTTACGTGTTTGTTTGTTTTTTCCTTTCTTGTGTTTTTTTCCCTTTTGGTCTGTTTTTTTTTGTTTGTTTGTTTTTTTGTTTTTCTGCAGCATGCCAAATATGGAAATATGTTTAAAAGAATTACATGTTTAACCTATATCAGATTACTTGCTGTCTTGGGGAAGGTAAAAGGGGAAGGAGGAAAAAAATTTAGAACACAAGGTCTTGCAAAGGTGAATGCTGAAAACTATCTTTGAATATGCTTAGAAAAATAAAATACCGTTAAAAATATATAAAATATATATAATATGTCAGGACACATATTTCTTAATTCATCCTTTTTTATTGTTCCTCCAAAAGAATTCTGTTATTAGTCCAGCTCCATAAAGTATACTCCTGTCAAAATTTGATTATTATAGCAATAAATGTATGAATTAATTTAAATAATATGATCAGTTTTATTATATTGGATTTTTTCCTCTCTTTTTAAGGGCTTTTAAACTGTATTATATGTCTTGACAATTTCTGATAAGTTGTGATTACTTCTTTTCCTAGTATATTTTATACAACTTCATAGTTATTTTGAGTAGAACTTTTCTTTTTATTATTTCTTTTTATAGTTTGGTTTTTGTGTGTGTGTGTGTGGATTTATTTTATATCCTGCCACTTTACTAAAGCTATTAATTATATTTATTGGGGTTTTTTGCTGATTCTTTCTGGTTTTTCTAAGTAAGCCTTATCAGCAAGTAGTTAATTTTGTCTCCTCTTTGGCTATATTTATATATTCAACTTTTTTCTTATCTTGTTAGCTATTGTTAGCATTTCTAGAAACATGTCAAATAACTGGGAAAAGGAAACATCCTTACTTTGTTCTTCTATTTATCAAGAAAGCTTCCTATTGTTTCTTCACTATAAATAATGCTCTGTGTGTGTGTAGAGAGAGAAATTTTATATATCTACATACATGTATTTATATTCCTGGAACTAAAAATTTCCTACCACTCCATGCTGTCCCCTCCTCCCAGCTTGATTACCTTATCACTTCTAGGAAACTGCTGAGAAAGAGTTATATAGTGTTGCCCTGCCCTATGTGCCAGTGTCTCATATAATATTTTGATATTCATAAAGCACGTCTGACCATGTCCCTTCCCTCCAGAAGTTTCAAAGGCTTCTTATTGCTTCTAGGGTGGATGAATGGATAAATAGGTGGTAGGTGATAGGTAGGTAGATAGATCAATTTATTTTGAATGGATAATCAGCTAGACAGGATGATTTTTATTAAGCAATTACTATATACTAGGTACTGTGTATGCACATAAAAGATAAACTTTCCTACTTGGCATTTCGAACCCTTCGCAGTCTGGCTCCAGTCGTTCCTCCAGTCGTTCCATTGTCCTCCCACTCACAGTCTATATCCTAACTATTTGTATTGTCTCACTTGCTCTTTTCCATATAAAACCTCTATGAAATACTTTCTGTCCTCACTTCCACCTCTTAGAATCCCCACCTAGGCAATATGGGCTCATTTCCTACAAAAACGCACTCCTCCAGTTGTTAATATTCCTCCCTGTCCTCGCTCCCAACAAAATAGTTTATTTCTCTTGTATTTACTGCTCTAGTTATTTGGCTTCCTCTTCCCCCAGTGGAAGGGAAGTTCCTTGAGGATGGGGATTTTATTTTGATCTCCCTTTGCCCAGCACCAAGCCCAGAGTCTGGAGCAAAGAAAGTGCTTAATAAAGGCATATTGAATTAAGTGGAATACAGGCCCATCTGTCCCTCGTGACATTAATGGCATCCTCATCATCCCTACATAAGTGGATTAGACTGGCTGATTTCTCAGATTCCTGACTTGATGGGCAACAATCTAACCCCATCCAGAGATCAGCCCGTAAGAGGGGAGACCTTGGAAGCTCAGCCTCTTCTCAGCCTGGCCCCATGCAGAGAAGGAAATGAAAGACTATCAGCCATCAGCCAGAAACGGGTCTGCTGAGCCTCCCTGGGGTTGGGGAGGCTCATTTAGGGATGGGGGGAAACCAAATCAAAGGAAAAAACGCAGCATCTTCCTCCTTCAAGGATGAGTTGGGAAGACAAGACTGACCTAAGGGGCAACACATAAAGGCCAAATGGACGGTGGTAATGATGAGGTTAGTGGCAGGCAGAGAGTTATTAAAATCCCTTTTTGGCCAGTGCAGGTTTAAAGTGAAAGAATTCACTTAATCCCGAATATTAATTGGCAAAAATGAAAATTTATTGTTGGTCATAAAGATAGTTTTGCTAAAGTCCTATTAGGGAAATGGAGTCTGGCACTGAGAAGAGAATCCCTTCTCAGTGGGCAGAGGATCCTAGCAGCTGAGCAAGCTCTTTTTTTTTATTATTATTTTTATAAGTATAACTTTTTTTGACAGTACATATGCATAGGTAATTTTTTACAACATTATCCCTTGTACTCCCTTCTGTTCCGAATTTTCCCCTCCTTTCCTCCACCCCCTCCCCTAGATGGCAGGCATTCCCATACATATTAAATATGTTATAGTATATCCTAGGTACAATATATATGTGCAGAACCGAATTTTGTTGTTGTTGTTGTTGCAAAGGAAGGATTGGATTCAGAAGGTAAAAATAACCTGGGGAGAAAAACATAAAATGCTCACAGTTTACACTCATTTCCCAATGTTCCTTCTCTGGATGTAGCTGATTCTGTCCATCATTGATCAATTGCAATTGGATTAGCTCTTCTCTATGTTGAAGATACCCACTTCCATCAGAATACATCCTCATACAATATCATTGTTGAAGTGTATAATGATCTCCTAGTTCTTGAGCAAGCTTTTTGGACCTCTGCAAGGAGTGAGTCCAGAAACTGCCCTTTAAAAGGAGTCTTGAGGCTTCAGGACCGAGATTCCCAGGCTTAGAAGCTTATCAGTATCTAGCCCAGATCTCCTGGTGGAATTAACAACACTTCAAAGGGGAGCTTTTTGACCAGGATTTCTAATTGAATCAAAGGCTCTGGAATCCCTGAAAGATAACTCATCTGGGGAGATATGCCTTCCCCAGGAGGGGCGGAGACTCTAAAAGGGAGATTAAAAGGAAATATAGTTTCAGAGTGATAATCTTAAAGGGAACAGTTTCCCTCCCACTTCAGTAAGACCTGAGGCACCATGGGAATTCAGTGGAAGAAGAGACTATTGTGGATTGTGAAGGAGTGACGTTGTGGAACACATGGACTATACCCTAGGCCTTGTTGTGGAAGAAATAGTTTTTCTGTCATGTCTGACTCTTCATGACCCCTTTTGGGGTTTTCTTGGCAGAGATGCTGAGTGCTTTGCCACTTCCTTCTCCAGTTCATCTATACAGATGAGGAAACTGAGGCACACAGAGTTCTGTGACTTGTCCAGAGTCATATAACTGGTACATATCTGAGTCTGGATTTGAACTCAGCTCTTCTGGACTCCAGTGCTGTCACCTTATCCATTGCATCATTGGGCTATCCTGAGGATAAATGCATTCCAGTCATGATTAGAAAAATGTAAAATGCCTTAAGAAATTATCTAGTCCACTTCTTCCCTCACTTTACAAAGAAGAAAAGTGAGACTCAGAGAGAAATGACTTCCCTGAGATCCCACTAGTAGAGAAGAGTCAAGAACCAGCCCCCCAGAACCATTCTCCTTCCATAATCCCCCCCACCTGGAAAGGGAACACATGTAGCCCAGGCACTGGAGCAGAAGATAGCTCATCCCAGGAAGGAATGCAGATAGACTAAAGGTGAGCAATGGGAGATGTGGTTGGGAGCTTGTCTGTGAAGGGCCTTGAATGCCAAGTCTCAGAACTGGAATTCTATTGTCTGAACAATATGATGAAATAAAGGCACAAAGAATCAACTCCTACCTCCCTTCCTGGAAGCTTTTATTGCCCCTATTCCTACAGAAAAAAATAGCTTGCTTCCTTCTCCACAATCAGGCTCACAATAAAGCAAAGAATATATTTTCTGAAGATCATAGTGAGGGACAAAAGAATTTACCATTGTTCTGGTAATCTTTGAACTCTCCAGAACTAAGCATTAGAGGGCTTAAATAGGCTTTTTCCTCATTCTTAACTTGCCTGACTGATTCCTTATTTTGTGTGGAACTCTCTAAGTGAATACCAATGTCTTTACCAGGCTATTATTTTCATATATCCCATTTCCAAGATGGAACCTAATGCTTTTATGTGTGGCTCCTCAGCTGGAAGGCTCCAACTGTTGCCAACACTGGGTCTTTCCCCCCTTTTCTCTCCATTTCCTGTTCATCTCCCTTCTACTTGGCAGTTTGACCCCTCCAGTCCTTGATTTATTCCCCAATTCATCAGAGTGATTGGCAGGATGAACAGGGACACAGAGGGCAAGGGTGGAGTCACTGAGCATCACCTAGGAGGAGCTCCAGTCTTCTGGGGAGAATGTGCTCATTTTCAGGCCTTTGTCACAACCAAGAGCTCCCACCATTATCTGCCTGGGCAGCCCTTCCCATCCCAATATCTCCACCCAATGGTTGGTCTGGCCCCACCTATAGTCAGAAGTAGCTCCAGGACTGCTCCCACTGTCTGGAGGCTGAAAGAGTTCCTCCATCTTTCCAGGTTCCTGCCCTCACTCCCGGCCTGCTGAGCTCCGGCTCTGTGCTTTCATTCTGGATGCTGTTCTCTGTATTCTTGCTGGCTGAGCTGGGCCCAGGCCTTTATGTTAGGCTTGGGACTAGTCAGGTCTGTTTGTTTGCTGCCTACCCAGCATTCCACACATGCTCATTAGGGTTCAACGAGCCCTTCTTGAGGGCCCGTCCCAACACAACACCCTCCATTCTGTGCCCGGTTTCTGGCCCCACTCCCAGTCCTGCTATCAGTCACATCTTGGCACTCCAGCGTGGCAGAACAACATGCTGAGAATTCACACTACTTTTGGCCTCTCCCCGTCCTACCCAAACTGCAGTCCCTGTCCAGTCCAGAATTAGAGCACAAGAAATGACTGTTTTGGGGAAGGGAAAGGGGGAAAGTAGGAAAAAAATTTAGAACACAAGGTTTTGCAAAGATGAATGCTGAAAACTATCTTTGAATATACTTAGAAAAATAAAATACTATTAAAATATATATACATCTAATATGTCAGGATTAGCCCCCCAACCATCCTGTTATTAGACACCTTCTGTCTGCCAGATAGGGCCAGGCAGAGTGGCAGGCCTGGAGTCTTAAAGACCTGAGTTCAGATCTTTCCTTGTATACATATTTTATTAGCTGTGTGACCCTGGGAAATCATTTAATCCTGTTTGCCTTAGTTTCCTTATCTGTAAAAATGAGCTGAAAAGGGAAATGGCAAACCACTTGAGTAGCTTTGTCAAGAAAACCTCAAAGAGAGTCACAAAGGGTTGGACATGAATGAAAAATGACTGAACAGCAACAAGAAACAACAAAGGAAAGAGTCTGAGTAACATTCCATACAAATGTTAAGGAAGTGCTTGATTGTGTGGGTTCAGAGGGTATCAGAGTGCAGACTGCAATGCTTGGGGAAGACTTTGGGTGGCAGCTGGAACTTCAACTGAGCCTTCCAGAGTGAGTGGGATTTAGATGGGTGGGGGATTTCAGGTGTAGCCAAAGTAGTAGAAATGAATAAGACCGAGAGGTAAGAAATGAGCCAGACCAGAGTGGATTATTTTTTGATAATAACATGATTTCATTTGGCCTATTTGGGGATTTTCCCCTTTCTAATGATCTTAGTCAACCCTGTGATGTGTCAGCCAAGAAAACTAATTCAATATTAAGCCACACCAGGAGAAGAAAATATCACAGGGTGAGGAGGTCTTGGTATTAGGAGATCATACATTTAGAGCCGGAGGGAGCTCAGAGCCATCTAGTTCTACTCCCTCATTGTACAGATGAGGGAAAACGGAGTTGACGTGACTTGCCCAAGATAAGATGCCTGGTCAGACTGGAATCTTGTGCTCAGTTCCTGGCGCCATGTTTTAAGAAGGATATTAAGCTGGAAAATATCAAGGGCAGCCTGGGTGGTAAAGAGCTTTGAGGTCATGGCAAAGGAAGAGCATCTGAAGGAATTCGTTCTGGCTGGTCCGGAGGACAGTGCTAGGAATAACAGGGTTGCAGAGAGACTAATTTAACTTAGAGGTAAATTTTGTTGCCTTGGGATGGCTGCCTTAGGGAGAGATGGCCTCGGGTTCCCTAGAGCCTTTCACACCAAAGTGGCATAGCCAGTCGTTTGACAGTAGTAGAGTGCATGGAGTGGGCTAGGCTAGGATCTTGTGACCTCTGGGCTTTTCAAAGTAAATCCAGATCCCAAAGACTGAGTTCTTAGTTGCCTATAGATAGTTTCCCTTAGTAGTTTGGGTGACATCCAAGTTGCTGTTTCCTCCATATAGGGTGATAGATGACAGGGAAGGCCTCCACTAGAGAAAAGGATTGCCTCTATCCAGTGCTGCATTCAGGGACACTGTACAAGAGGCCACTGAAGCTCCTGCCCTTTTATTGAATTGGAAGGGAGATTAGAGATCACCTGATCCAAGCCCAGGTTTTCCAGAGGGGGAAAATAAGTGTCAGAATGATCATTTCACCTTTCAGTAATGCTGAGGATGAATAGACTAGGTAGATACATGCTTGGAAAATCCTTTGATGGTGAAAGCATTCTGGAAATGATTGGTAATGCTATTTCTAGCCTGCTCATCTACAGGGATGATGCATTTTACTTTATACAGATCATTGCTGACCTTGTTTCTAGAATTCCAACTAACTTCGGGCACAATCTTGTTTCACTTCCCCATCACTTGTGTCCAATGTCTTTTAAATTAGGGCTTCTTAAATTTTTTTCCACTTGAGACCTCTTTTTGCCTTAGAAATTTTTACATAACTCTGGGTACATAGGTGTATAAAATAGGTATCCAAATCAAACATTTACTCATAATAAATCATCATTTCATGACCCTCACATTCAGTTAAGACCTCGTATGGGGATCCACAGTTTAAGAAACGTTGCCTTAGAATTCTAATCTTATGTTGCAATTCTCTTCAAAGTCTTACTAAGATCTGGTATTTACTTTGAACTGTGTACCCAATTCTGTAGAAGCTGCAGAAGTCAAGACCATAGTCCTTGCCTCAAAGGAGTTGGGGAGATAATCCATAGACTTGCAGCACCTTACCTTCCCTGGCCCCAACTTTCCTTATCTGTAACATGGGGATAATCATCTATTCCAGAGTTGTTTTGTGATAAAGGTGCTTTGTAAACCTTCAAGTGCTATATGAGCATGAACTTTTATTTATTGTTTTTATTATTATCTCTAAACCTCTATATACAAAAATTTCATAAACATTTTTTAAGTGCTTAATATGTATAAAGTTCTTTGGCAGATTTTGGGGAAGGAAGACAAACAAAAACAACAAAAACTATCCCTGCCCTCAAGGAGTTTACATTCTACTAGGGGCAGAATACCATGAATAGGTAGGCAAATGCAAAGTCATAGAGAATGAGATCAAGATAGTAACCTACCAGGGGCAGCTAGGTGACAGAGTGGATAGAACACCAGCCCTGAAGTCAGGAGGACCGAGTTCAAATGTGATCTGCTCTCAGACACTTAACACTTCCTAGCTGTGTGACCCTGGGCAAGTCACTTAACCCCAGCCTCAAAAAAAAAAAAAAAAAAAAAAAAAAAGATAGTAACCTACCAGCTACAGCTAGGGAGGATCCAAAAAGACTTGTTGTGGTAGGCAGTCTCGGAGCTGCCCTTTAAAGGAAGCGAGGGAGTCTGTTTCTGGCTACCTTTGTTGTCTCCTGCTTAGCACTCTGCCTACCATATAGTAAGCACTTAATAAATACTTGTTGACTGACTGATTAAGAGACAGAGGGGAAGAGAGAATGCCTTCTAGACAGAGGAGAGCACTTGTGCAAAGGCATGGGTGCATAAGCTGGACTGTTTGATACTGGGGATCATATCCAATAGGCCAGTTTGATTAGAACAGAATGTTCACTGACTGAGACTACAGAGGGAGGGAGGCTTCAAGTATTAGGCTGAGGATTTTGCATTTTACCTTAGAGTCAATAGGGAGTCAGTCACTGAAGATTTAGGAGCAATGGAGTGACGTGGTTATATCTATGTTTTAGGAATATCTATTTGATAACTATGCAAAAGCTGGATTGGAGAGGGAAGGGATTTGAGGGAGAGGGGCCAATTAGAGTCCTTTAAGCTCTAATTTCTTTTGAACTTCATATTCTACACACAAGAAGCTGTTGTTATGGAAGGTTATCAGATCTTCCTAAGTTGTGAAACAGTTGATGCCCATAGAATCCTCCCCACTACCTTTTCTTTTTAGCTGTTTTCATGACTCAATTGATATTCTTTCAAGCATTCGAGGAGTTAATTTTTCCCTTCCCTCTCTAGGGAATTGGTTTGCAAGGGTTTCTGAGCAATTGATTTCCACTGAATCAGAGTGACCTTTATCTATGCAAACTAATTAAAACCTGCTCTGTCCCAAATTTCCCCCTCCAATCTGTTTTCTCTTTTCCCCTCCCACTTTCCTCTTATGTATGTGTGTACATATGTGTGTGTGTGTGTGTATACACACACACATATATATATATATGTATATATATATGATATGATATGCATATATGTTGCATTTTATGGCTCACCACAGTAGATCACATTGTTATCATCACAGAATTGATTGAAAGACATAGAACTATGTTCATTAGTTTTAAAACATATATATATTTGATTCAGGAGAACAAAACACTACCTTAAAGGCTTCTTTAACAAGCTATCTCCCATCATTATACACTTCAACAATGGTACTGTATGAGGATGTATTCTGATGGAAGTGGATATCTTCAGCATAGAGAAGAGCTAATCCAATTCCAATTGATCAATGATGGACAGAATCAGCTACATCCAGAAAAGGAACACTGGGAAATGAGTGTAAACTGTGAGCATTTTTTTTTTTTTGCTGTTGTTTTTCTTCCCAGATTATTTTTACCTTCCAAATCCAATTCTTCCTTTGCAACAAAAAAATTCAGTTCTGCACCCATATATTGTATCTAGGATATACTATAACATATTTAACATTCATGAGACTGCCTGCCATCTAGGGGAGGGGGTGGAGGGAGGGAAGGAAAAAGTCAGAACAGAAGTGAGTGCAAGGGATAATGTTGTAAAAAATGACCCGTGCATATGTACTGTCAAAAAAAGTTATAATTATAAAATTTAAAAATATATTTATAAAAAAGAATGAGAATGGGAAAATTTTATATGTAAAACTTTGTTTTGAGTACTCCAAATCCCCTTTGCACAGCTGCTGAAATAAATTTCTCTTATATGTATTAACTTAAAAAAAAAAGCTATCTCCCATTCATTCAACAAAAGTATTTCATATCCTAGAAGGAAAAGATAATTGGTTTACTTTATTAGATGAACTTTTCATCATAGATATCAGGAGAGGTATGAGATGAAGGTATGCTCACCAAAGGATTTTGTCACTGACCACTAAAAAGTTGAAGAAATAATCTCGCATGATAAAGAACTGAAAGCCGGCCATGCAGACCAACTAGATATTTTGTTTTATTTTACAAAAAGAAACTTCATGTTTTATGGATAAGCTCTTTGAAAGTCTTTATACTGAGAACTACCTTCCTCCATTGGAACCAGCCAAACCAGAGCCAAAACTTACAGTTTAGAAAAAAGAAGTCAAAGAAGAGATATTTCATGAGTCAGCATGGGAAGAGCTAGAAGTCAGAAAAAAAAAAAGTCCCAGTCCCCAAAAGACCCGTTCAGAATCTAGTGAACAAAGGATACATGAGAGAAAAAAAAAGAAAAGATGGTAAGTGGAGGGAATATGACAGGTACTACGAGAAAATGAATTGCACCATGATAAGTATGACTGGAGAAGAGGCAAGAGTGAAGGCCATAGTAAGAGCAGAGAGTGCCATCATAGTCAAAGCTGAATTAGGGGAGGAGACAAAGACTGAGCTTCAAATAGAAATGTTGAAAGAGGATTTTGTATAGTTGGCAACCGTTGTCAATTTGATCTTGGGAATGATCCTCTAGTAGTTGACGAAATTGTTCTACCAAGCCCGATCCTTTTTTTGCCTCTACCACCTGGGCTTCCTCCTCCACTACTGCCTGACATATTAATGCCTCCAATGCCAGGGCCAGGGCCTGACCACAGTATGTGATTTCCAATTTTACAGGGACATGATCAGCCTCCCCCTTCCATCATGCTTCCTGTACCAGACTCTTCAGCCTTAGCAAACTATGTTATAACATTGGTCAAGAAGAACAAGCCAGAGAAAGTAATTCCTCATGATGGATAATAAGCGCTTCCAGATGCTGTTCTTTACTGATGACATTATTCATGAAGCCCTGAAACACTGAAGAATCTCCTGGAAGAGATTCATCACCATTCAAGAGATTTAGGTTTAATTGTCCACGTAGAAAAAATCAACTGCATCAAAAATAGACTGCTCAGATGATGACATGAAGTTAGGTGAATGATCTTCATAGAATTTGTCCTTTAGAACTTGAGACTGATAGTAATAGATTGATAATGTGTTGATCCCAAGAAGAGGAAAACAGTCTGGACTGCCATTACAAAATTGTAAAGCTCTTTGCAATAGCTGTCCCAATAAGGAAATAGAGCACAGGGTAGAAAGAAGCTGTTTAGTTTTTCATTAGAAGGGTCTGTTGTGGAATTGAAGACACCAAGGTCATCTACTGCATCCAGGGCCAATCATTCTAACTCTTGCTACTGGACTTTAATGTCTCTGGAAGGAAGAACAAGACCTATGATTTTGTGCAATTCTGCTTCACTTAAATCCAATTCACTCCCAACTCATCACCCCATGATGTCATCGGTCCTCGTTGAAATTGAAGGAGGGATGATTCAGGCCACTTCCAATGGACTTCTGATGGAGAGAGCCATCAGCATTCAGAAAAAGGACTGTCAGGATTGAATGTGGATCACAAAATAGTTTTTTTCTCCTTTTTGTTGTTGTTTGCTTGCTTTTTTCCCCTTCGTTTTTCTCCTTTTTGATCAGATTTAATCAAGTTAAATGTGAAAATATGTATAGAAGAATTGTATATGTTTAACATATATTGGATTACTTGCTGTCCAGGGGATAGTGTTGGGGAAAAGAGGGAGAAAAACTTGGAACACAAGGTTTCGCAAGAGTTAATGTTTGAAAACTATCTTTGCATGTGTTTTAAAAATAAAAATCTATTATTAAAACAAAAGAAAGAAATTGAAGGATGAACAACTACAATACCAAAGCTTTTTTAATGACTTCAAACTTTCCTAGGAAAAAAAGATCCATATTTTCAATACCAGTAAGCCATCCTATGGCTATAAGTCATGGAACATTAGAGACTCAGAAGAACTCAAAATGATCATTATAACAAAAGCAAAGGAAAGATGCATGGTGGGTGTGAGCAAGATGAAAGGGAGACCCAGTGAGAAAATTTGAACAAGGACTGCCAAGGGGGACAACATCACAGAAATTTTTTAAAGGCAAGTGAGACCAGCTGATCATGTGGGGAGGATGCAGGCTCATAAGTAGACAGTCTGAGTGTTCTACTGGTAACCTCAAGAGGTCAGGAGACAGAAAGGAAGACAACCAGCACATTGGATGAATGTGCAGTCCTGAACTTGTGGGGAGACGTGGTCAAGACTCAGAAGATCTGCTTTGGGATTTCAGTCTACCTGGGTGCACATATTTTATATTTACTTCCTCTCTCAAAGTCACACTTGAGTGGAAGATCAGCTACTTATGAAAAAAACCAATTTTTTTTTCATCTTTCTTAAGGAATCCTCAACACCTCATATGGTACCTACCTGGCAAAGAGTAAGCATTTAATTGAGTTCCTCACATCTCACAATTCAGAACTAAAAAGCCAGAGAGAGAACAAATGCTTCAGGATAAAATCATGTAGTCCAATTCCCTCATCTTACAGGGAGAAGAATGAGTCCTGAAGGAGCTGTCAATTAAATCTCCTGGCTCCCAGGCCAGTGAGTGACTCTGTGACAAAAAGCCTTCCCCTTAGTGTCCCTGTCCCATCACATTCTGTTCCCCATTGCGAAACTTTCTGCCTCTCCAAACTCCATCACTACTGTCAGCCAGAGGGACCATCTGCTCAAAAAACACCAACTGGGTCTTCAACAGGGAAAGTGCTGCTGATGTTGGAAATAGCTCGAGTGAGCAGCCCATCTCAAGCGTTCTGGCCAAGCCCTACACATACAAGAGAACAGCCTCCAGGCCGAGAGGGAAGGAGACTAGAATGGTGGATGAATTCAACTGGAAACCTCTTTGGGGAAATACCCCTTTATCTTCATCAGGTAATTCAGTACCTTTTTGTGGCTGGGAATCACTAACAGAAAAAGATATCAGAAGCCACAAGAAAGTCACAAATAATTTAATTCAATTGTGGCACACTTTTTTGAGGAGGGAAAAATTAACAGTTAGTGGGGAAACAGTGTCAGAACACCTGGATCTGAAACTTGACTCATTGTGTGACATCTGGCCAGATGTCTGCCCTCTCCTGCCTTCAAGCTCCTCTCTGCCATGAAGTCATTGCTAAGGCACTCCTCCAGCACCCAGCCCTGTGATACAATGAAAAGATTAAATACATCAGGTCCTTAAATGGAGAACAAGAAGAGGAATGCTTGATTAGATAAATTCAGCAGCTATGAAACATATATTCAGCAAAATATTATGTATTAAAGGTAATGAGGGAAAGTGGAAGGAGAAAGAGAGGAAAGCCAGGTGGGCAGGGTCATGTAGAAAGGTCTCAAGGATCATTTTGTTAGAAGAGGAGGAAGACCAAGATCAGCAGAGTAGGGAAGAGGGAGATAAATACATAGAGGAAAGTGGAAAAGACAAAAAGGATAAAATGCTCTTTTTCCAAACTTTTTTTTTCCTTCTGAATCCTCCTATATCATCCTTTCTATCCCTCTCCCAGTAGATGACCTCCACCTCCTGGTTTTGAATATCCTCCTGAATTACCTCTCCTTTGAACTGCCATTTCTCATGTCTCTCCTCCCTTTTACCATAGGATTTTGCTCATGATATTCCTCTTACTTGAACTCTCCTCCCTATGTTCTCTGCTTCCAAATCCCCTTGTCCTTCCAAGGCCAGCATCTGTCAGGTGGAACTCATGCTAAAGCCCCAGAGCCTGTAAAACCAAAGTTTAGTATCTGGTTCTGCTGCCACTGAAGGCTGATCTAGAGGAGTTTGAGCCCCTCCAGCTAGACTGGAGGCTCCTCATTAGGCAGGGCAGTGGGAGGCAATAGGAGGAGGGCTGGCTTGGGAATCCCAGGCCCAAATTTGAGATTCCGTCCCACCCTGCCCTCTTGGCCAGATTCTGCTAGATGACCTCTCTGCATCCATCACTCTCAGTGCCTGTGACTCCATAATCTCAGAATTTGTGCAGAATCAGGCTGGGCAGTGCTGGGAGATGTTGGGGTGAGACAGCTAGGCTTGGAACCAGAAAGACCCTGATTTGGGTCCCTAGCTGTGTGGCTGTGGGCAAGTCATTTTGTGCCATGTACAGAGAGGAAACAGGGAAGGAGACAGATGTTGTACATGTGGGAAGAGCCAGATGTTGTACGTGTGGAAAGAGACAGATGTACGTGGAAGGAGACAGATGTACATGTGGAAGGAGAAAGATGTTGTATGTGTAGGAGGAGACAGATATTTTATATGTGGGAGGAGACAGATGTACGTGTGGAAGGAGACAGATGTATATGTGGAAGGAGACAGATGTACGTGTGGAAGGAGACAGATGTATATGTGGAAGGAGACATATATACGTGTGGAAGGAGACAGATGTACGTGTGGAAGGAGACAGATGTACGTGTGGAAGGAGACAGATGTTATGCGTGGGAGGAGACAGATGTACATGTGGGAGGAGACAGGTGTTGTACGTGTGAGAAAAGACAAGGCCAGAGCATCTATTAGGTGGAACCCATGCTAAAGCCCCAGAGCCTGTAAAACCAAAGTTTAGTACCTGGTTCCGCTGCCACTGAAGGCTGACTAGAGGAGTTTTGAGCATGTACAAGTGGGAGGAGACAGATGTATATGTGGGAGGAGACAAATGTTGTATGTGTGGAAAGACCCCCCGGGTGCTATACTGGAGAATACTATCCCTCACTCAGTATCTCAGTGTATATGTGGCTCTCAAGGTGCAAGGAGGCAGGGAAGGTGGCGACCTGTGTTGATGGAGGAGCTTCCCCAAATGAGGGTTCCTACCAGTTCTGACATAGGGTCAATCTCTGGCCTTCTTCCTATTGGCTGGTTTTCTGGTGCTGAGCTTCACTGACCTTGGGTAGACTCTTAGACAAAGCCCAGACCGCCATGCTGAAAGGCTGCCTGGCTTGGATCTCCCAGCCTACTCTGGGGTGATCTTTGGTGGTCTAGCCACCTCTTCACCACAATGACACATGAGGAGGGGGCTTCCAAAGGACCTCAGTGAGGACTCCCCAGGACGCCACTCACTCTCCTGTGCTTCTCTCTTTCAGACATTTCCCAGATGACCCGAATGTTCAGTGGAACACCGAGCTCTTGGCTACCCTTCTCCTGAGGCACATCAAGGCGAACCACATTGATCTGGTAACGTAACCCCAGCTGGCAAAGCCCATGTTCACCCATGCGGGGCTTGTTTTGAATCTGGGATCCCTGAACTTGGAGCCAGCAGACCTGGTTCTGCCATTCTACAAGCCCGGGCACCTTCTTGGATCCTCAGTTCCCTCAGTTGCAAAATGGAGACGATTACATTGATCGTCCCAGGACTGTTGGGAGAGGACCACCACAAAGCACCAGCAGTCATGGTCAGGCAGGCAGTCAGCTTTGTGGCTTTTCATCGACTGGTGCTTTCAGGCAGAGATCTGAGTCCCTTTGTCCGTTCCCCAGCTGTTAGTGGACGTGATATAGCAGAAGGGTTCCCGACTCACCTTTTTCCTCATGGGTTACATGAGCCTGGGCAATAATCACAGCTCAGTACAGTACAGTTGTGGTGACTATTGTGTCACCTCCCAGCCTCTCAGGACGTGTCAGACAGTCTCTAGCACTGTCTTGTTAGAGCCTCAAAACTGTCCTATGAGCCAAGTATCAAGGCACTGTTACGCCCATTTTATAGATGAGAAAATCAAGACTTAGAAAGATGTCAGAGGTGGGATTTGCACTGTCTGTTAGCTGCTCCCTGGCACTTCCAATGCCTGCAGTGTTCCTCCATAAGCAGATGTCTCCAGGATTTTCCTCAGAACCAGTGAGGTTAGTTTAAGACGAGGTACTAACGAGGGTTACTTAACCCACATTCACACAGTGCTCTTCTCACTAGGGGCCGGTAGTTAGAAGAGGAGACAGAGGTGATGGGACTCGCTCTTAAATGTTGGAGCCAGGCTGCCAGTCTGGTTGTCTACCCGTGAGCCCTGGCTGCCCCAAGATGAAAATGCTGTGGGTCTGGGGGGTGACCTTTCCTAGCCAGCCTCGGATCCCTTCCTGGAGGGCCTCTGCCCAAGGCAGGGGTGACTCTCACCTCCCATCACACAGAGCCTGGTTCCGTGGGGCTCCGATGCATGTGTGGTGTAATATTGTCTTCCCTGGGACCAAGTGTGGCTGGGTCAGAGCTCCCGGAGGTCAGGGAGTAAGTCAGGGATGCCTTTGCATCTCCCAGCCGGGATCTTGTAAGTGATGAAGAGCTCTGCTCCTCACTGTCAACCCCAGTGGGAATCTGTAAAGCCCGATACTCATGTTAGGGGCCGGATTCTCTGGGGAAAGATCTACTTAGTCTGCCCTGGAAAGATTCTGCCATTACTCGGCTTCATTTGTCTTCATAGTGTGACCTTATGGTCTGAGGTAGACAGCAAGAGACCCATCCCAAGATAAGCTCCAACCCACTGCCTCCTCGCCTCCCCAGGGACCCCAAGGGTCACTTATCCCAGCATCACGCCTGCCCCTCCGGCCCCTCAGAGAGCCCAGAACCCAAGAAGAGAACCAAACAGCTGACCCTGCCCCCAATCAGACTGGGACTGAGAGGCGCTGGCGTGAATCACAAGGCACTGACAGAACACAAAGACAGTTCAGGGGTCAGATTAACACCCAGAGTTTTAGGAAAGCCATTAGGTGAAAGCTGTCCCCTCAGTGTCCCAGAGCTGGGAGTGCAAACCTTACCGTGCTGAGATGGCTCGAGGTGTTTCCCCTAAGAATTGCGGGGTCATCGAGATCACTGATCCAAACACTAGATCGAGGAGGGAACACAACGCACATCTGTGTTAAATAAACTTAAACTACGCCCCCCCCAAAAAAAAGGCAGGTGACTAGGCCGGAGACCTGAGTTCTGGTCTGAGGGATCAGGTTAAGTAGGTTAAGTGACTAAAACGCAGTTTTGTCAACTGTAAAATCTTTGTAAAATGAGGAGACCAAAAGCGAGCCTGTGGGACCTATCCTTTTCCTAGCCCAGCTGTGAAGATTAAACAGGATTTTTTAAAGCACGTGCTAATGTACTTTCTAACTAAATCTGATTAGGCTCCCTCATAACTCTCCTCAGTGCTTTTCCTGGCCTGCACCCAGGATAACTGCGTGGAATCAGGATGCATAAATGTATCTTGCGTATATGATGAGTGTGTTCTCTGACCTTAACTCTGAGGCAAGGCTGGCTATACCTCCCACTCGGGATTCTGGGGGATACCCCGAAAGGGTCGGGGTTCTTTCCTTAATACCATCAGCTTGAGCCCCCATTCTGGGTATGTTCCTCCCACTATTATCCCCTAGGGAGTAATGCCCCAATTTTATTTGACTAATTAATATAATTTTAAAAAACAAAAACAGAAGTATAACATTCCTTCCCCCCTCTTCTTGTACTAGAAGGGCTCACTGTCCCCTCTTTCACCCTAATCTCTGGGGAAATAAGCTCAGATTTTGTTTAGTGGCCACCTCCAGAGGCGGCATAAAGCTCAATGAGCTCCGTTCTCAGCTCTTCCCGGCATCAGTGCCCACTGGACCGCTCCCAGACTCCCGGACTCCAGACGGGCCTTGCTCTCCTGACCTTCCTTGTAGTCTCTCCCAGCTTCCTTTCCTTAAATGAGTGAGCCAGCACTGAGGCAGGTGAAGGACAGAGGCCCCAGATTGGTCTCAGATGGTGAGAGGGTCAGAGGCTCTGCTCTGTCCCTCTCCTACATCACAGTGTAACCCAGGGAGAGGAGCCTCCACCGAGAGAGCTCAGGCCGGCTGTTACAGACCTGCAGCAGAGGCCGTGCTCCCTGGGCCCAGACCGGAGCTGCTTACAGAGCATCTACACGGGCTCAGAGCCTCTCCTGTGGATTTTCATGACCTTCCATCACCCACTGTCCTTCCACATGGGCTCCTCAATCTCTTCCATGTGGAAATTACATCACTGGTCTCTGGGAGTGCTCCCAGGGACTGGGCTTGTCAGCCAGCCCCTCACCACAAATGTTCTATTATCACTTGCTTCTTTTTCAAAATACTCCATCATTTGTTGTCCAAATGGCTAAAATGACTTATAAAGGTCACACATTGGATTAATAATGGCAGAGTCAAGAATTGAACTCCCATCTTCTTCCTCTGGGCTCCTAGGTCATATTGTTCTAATGGAGGAGATAGACAAGGCTGTGTAGGTAGGTGAAGGTAGCCCATGGAGACACTCTAAAGGTGGCAAAACCTTCAGTGTGAATAATGAAGATTTATTTCTTCTGAACATTTCAGTTAAATGTATTTTCAAACATGTTTCCAGGAGGCAGGGGAGAGGAGGGCCGCAGAGTTGGGTTGGGATGGGGCGGGATTCTGGAAACCTACCTTGGGCTTAGGCAGAGGTGTTTCACTGAGCCAGACTAAAGAATGATTCAGCCCTTCAACCTGAGAAAAACCTGAGAAAGCGAGGGCTCGCCACAGGAGACACAGAGCTGGATTTGTGGAAAAGGAACTTGGATCGGAATCCTAGCTCTACTTTTTACTACTTCCGTGACCTTGGGAAATATAATCCAATAAGCAATCCAGCAAGTTTTACTTGTCTACTAACATTTGTTTTAAGAGCTTTTCTTTTCTTTCCTCTTCTTTCAATGGGTGGGGGAGGTGGGAAGTAGAAAAAATAAATTTTAATTGAAAAAAAAATTAAAACAATTAGGAAGAGATATGTTTAAAGATAATCCAAAAAGCATTTATAAAGAGTCTTCTATATGCAAGGCACAAAGATCAAGCACAAAAATCATGGGCTCTCAAGGGAGTTTACTTTCTACTGGGGAGATGAGAGAGAGAGGACAGAGACAGAGACAGAGACAGAGAGACAGACAGACAGAGACAGAGAGAGAAATAGAGAGACACATAGAGAGAGACAAAGAGATAGAGAGAGACAGATGGAGAAAAGAAAAGAAAAAAGAGAGAAAGAAGAGAAAGAGAGAAGAGAGACAGAGAGAGAGAAATAGAGAGACACATAGAGAGAGACAAAGAGAGAGACAGAGAGAGAGAGAGACAGAGAGAGAGACAGAGAGAGAGAGGAGAGAGAGAGAAAGAGAGAGACAGAGAGAGACAGAGAGAGAGAGACAGAGAGAGAGAGACAGAGAGAGAGAGGAGAGAGAGGGAGAGAGGAAGGAAGGGGAGGAAGGGAGAGAGAAAGTGTGAAGACTGATGCGAGGCCCATCAAGATATTCTTCCCATGTCTCGAATATTTATCCTTTTCATGCCCACCCCTCTGACATCATCTATCATCTGTACCATCATAATTCAACAAACATTTAATAAGTATCTATTAGGTGTAAGGCTCCATGCTAAGTCTACGGTTGACAAACATTTTTTAAACTACAAGGATGAAAAAATGGAGAAGGTGACACTTGAGCTACATCCTGAAGAAATAGAGGAGTCTATAAGGTCTTGATGAAAAGGGAGTGCAGTCCAGGCGTGAAGGGCCAAGAGGGCAGAGGAGGCATGGAAGTCAACATCTGGCAGAGGGCCCCATATGGGAAATGGAGAGGAGTCTTGCCAAACCATAGAGTTCAGGAAAGGGGGAAAGGAATAATTAGGCCTGAGGCAAGATTGCGGAGTTCTTTAGGAACCAGGGGAGTTTATGTTGTATCTTTGAGTAAAGACTTGAAGCAAGGAGACCAGTTGAAAGGTCATTGCAACAGTCTAGGCCAGAGAGGATTGAGGGCTCAGTTATTGTGAGAGTTAGGCGATCAGACGCCGGAGGAACAGCAAAATTTGGCCCCCGAATGGTGGGAAGGAGGAGGAGGATCATAGCCCATCAGAAGAATGGTGGGGCCTTTGACACAAGTAGAAAAGCTTGGAAGAATGGGGGAGGAGGCAAGGGAGAGGACACACTGGCATTAATGGGGCTCATCTTGCCAGCTCTGTCACAGGAGCCTCCTCTCCAGGAGGAGTCCACAGGCCTGCTGACTCTTCACTGATTTCATTCTGTCCTCTCCAGCCTCAGAGAGAGCTTCCATCAGAGTGTAGCCTTCTTTATTCAGAAGAGTTATAGAAAGCACTTTTCAGACCTTAAATTGCTACGTCCATGTTGGTTCAGTATAAGGAGCTCCTCAAGAGAATGTCTGCACGTGTGTGTGAGTGTGAGTGCGTTTGTGCACGAGAGCTAGACTTGAAATCCGACAAGACCTGAGTTCAAAGCTGGCAGACATTGATGAAATTACTTGATCTCTCAGTCTCTGTTTCTTCATCTACAAAACTGGAATAATAATAATTAACATTTCCTCAGAGGAGAACCGCATGTGAGATAATTCTGTAAAGCACTTGAAGTGCTACAGATATGTCAGGGATTATTACAGAGATTTTAAAGAGATGAAAAAATCGACGTGTGGAAACTGTAAGAAATGGAGACAAAAGAGTACGGTATGGGAAGTGTCAAAGTGTGGTCTGGTGATCCTGGGGTTACCTCAGACCCCTTTCAGAAAGGCTTCCACGTCAGTGATAATCCGGTAAACCACCATAAAGAAAAGCTTTGTGGGGGATCATCAATTATTTAAGAATGTAACAAGGGTCCTGAGTTTCTGGCAAAGTAACTAGTGAGCCAGCCTCAAAAGGAGAAGAGTTGCTTTCAAAATTTGTCTCTGTTACATACGGGCCGGGTGTTCCTAGTCCGATCCAAGCAACTCTCCAGGACTCGAAAAGTGCAAAGCAGGTGGTGATCTGCATTGGTGAAGAGCCTTTCCTCGATGGGAGTTCTCTAGACCAGCGAAGGCCCAGATGCAGTCCAAAGGGGGGAGGTGGGGAAGTAAGGAGAACACCAGGAAACGTGGGCCAGTGCACATGGTTAGGCACAGAGTAAATAAGGCAGAATTGGAAAAATGTACGTACGTGCATGTATGTGTATGTTTGCCCACGACTGTGTTATAAAGAATCATGATAAGGACCAGGAAAAGTCTATAGAAAAAAACCAAATCAGAAGAGGGCGTGGAAACAGGATGGCTCTGTTCATTAGAGTATACACATTTGTGATTTATTTGGCATTTGCATTTTTGGGGTAACTTTTTTTTTCATTTTGTATAATTTAACATCTGATTCTAATTGAATTAAATTCTTGAGTCATTAATTGGATGTCGGCTCATGGAGTTGTAGTGGGGATTGTCCTTCAGGCCCCAGCTGGCCCAGAATAGCCCAATGAGCCCCTGGCTCCCCTCCAGCTCGGAGGCCCTGGAAGCTCTCTCTGGTCATCCTTGCTCTCCCTGCAGCATCTCTAGGCTCTGGGGTCACCCAGAGCTCGTGTTTGGGCATTGGCGTGGATAGCTGTCTGTCTGAGGGCAAACACTATCTTATTCGCATTCATTTCCTCCATCATCCCTGTGTATATTAGGCTCTTGGTGTTTATGAGTCTCAGTTCCAGTCATCTTCTGTACCTGAACCATGCAGTATGTACCCAATAAAGAGTTATTTCCTTCCTTTCTTCCTTCTTTTCCTGCTTCGCCCCTGCCTCAGGACTCCCTTAGTGTTGACTTTGTATCCCTTTAATGTATGGTGCTTTCTTCTAAGCTCCTGACAATATTTAATGATGACATAAGGAGAACAATAGAGTGAGCGCCACCATTCCACAGGCAGCAATGAGTTCTGGGAGCAGCCCTGAGGTGCACGGATAATCCCAATTTTCATTCCCTGCAGCCAAGGCCCAGCCCACGGAGGCAGCTCCTGAATCCTCCCCAAAGAGGACCCACGTCCTGCCTGAGTGTACCTAAGGCATTTGGATTCCTTAGGTCTCTGGGGCATCCGTCCGAAGGGGAGGCCATTCCTGGCCCTTAGATCGTAGAGCCAGAAGTCTACAGTCATTATGGCTGTCTTCAAAGAAAGGGTGTGTTTTTTATTCCCCTCCACGATGTCAAAAATGACCCTTTCCCAAGTCCCCTCTCCCCCCGACACAACTGCTTCCTGTCGTGAGGCCCAGTGCTCAGCACAGTACCTGTGAGAAGCATTTAGCCCCCATTCCATCCTGGTTGTGAGCAGGTCTGGTCACCCCCACTCCCATTTGTGGGACCCCAAAACTGGCCCTCATCACCTCAGCACCCTGACTGGCCCTGGCCACCGGCAACTCCTGGTAAAGTGGAGTGGAGCAGGTGTCTCTCCCCTTCCCCTTCAGCTGCCCTGCCCACCTGACTCCGGCCTGGCTTTCTCCACAGGTGGTGACCTTCGACACTGGCGGGGTGAGCGGTCACGCCAACCACATCGCCCTTTACTCTGCAATAAGGTAGGACATGGTGGGGGGGCGCTTCCGGCAGTGTCTCCATCCTTCCCAGGACTGACCAGAGATAGGAGCCATGTGTGCTTGGGAGCTGGGGAGAGGAGGTTGGGTGGGCGGGAGGGTGGGGGGAAGAGAGGGAGAAGGTGGGGGAGGGCACTTACTGCAGTGTCTCCTACCAACCAAAGCAAGGAGCCACCTGTGCTGGCAGGGGGAGGGGACCCAAAAGCCTCTTCCCTTAAGAGTAGGCTGGTCTAACCACAAGCAGTTATAGCAATGATGCCTTGGAAACCCAAAGCCACCTTTACTTCATCCTTTTTGGGGGTGGGGGGATAGAACACTATCTGTGATTTCATCATGTAGGGAATTCCCAGTGAGGAAACTTCACTACCACCTGCTCTGCAATCAGTGATGTTAGACAGTTTCCTAGACACTGAGGGGCAGGTTAAGTGACTTGCCCAGTATCACCCAGCCAGGAAAGGGCATGTCAGAGGTACCAGCTTGGCTCCGAGGTGACTCTTCCTATACCATCTCAATTACCCCTTAGACTAGGAATCATCAGAATTCCGGAGGAATTTTTAGAGTTTCCAAAAAATAACCATTAGTGCACAATCTCTCTCTAGACTTTTGTAAAACACCTGTGACGAGATAGTGTTAGGATTGTGATCTCGGCTTTATAGAGTCTGAAGTTTGGAGGTCACATGATGTGCCCACGGCCTTCTGGCTAGAAAGTGACCAAAAACGATACCCCAAGTCTTCTGACTAGTGAGCCAGGCTCCTTCCTCTACAAAGGGACATAACTTAAGATATTATTCTCTCTCTCTCTCTCTGTCTCTCTGTCTCTTTCTCTGTCTCTGTCTCTCTGTCTCTCTCTGTCTTTCTGTCTCTCTGTCTCTCTCTGTCTCTGTCTCTCTCTCTCTCTCTTTCTCTCTCTCTATCTCTCTCTCTGTCTGTCTCTCTCTCTCTGTCTCTCTATCTCTCTCTGTCTCTGTCTCTCTCTCTCTCTCTGTCTCTCTCTCTCTCTGTCTCTCTCTCTCTGTCTCTCTCTCTCTGTCTCTCTCTGTCTCTCTCTCTCTGTCTCTCTCTCTCTCTCTGTCTCTCTGTTTCTCCTCTCTGTCTCTTTCTCTGTCTCTCTCTCTTTTTCTCTCTTTCTCTCTCTTCCCCTTCCCCTCTCTCCCTATATAGTTCTATATTTATATACATATTCAATATATAGAAATTATAGTGTATAATATACTTACATATAATATGCATATGTTATTGAAAGAGTAAATTTTGTAGTAAATAACCTTGTTTAAAAGTTCTTTAATTCTGACTGGCAAATTGTTTATATGAAATACGCCGATGGGGGCTCAAAGAGCCGCAGAACTGAAATCCAAACCCACAGGCTGATTTCTAAAACTCTTGGGTTGTTGTAGTCAAGTGTCTCTCTGGGGAACGAATCTTCATAGACAGAGTGACAGAGAGATTATTTTTCAGTCATGTCTAATTCTTTATGACCCATTTGGGGTTTTCTTGGCAGAGATATTAGAATGTTTGCCATTTGCTTCTCTAGCTTGTTTGACAGATGAGGAAACTGAGGGGAACAGGGATGAGTAACTTGCCCAGTGTCACACCGTAGTAAGTGTCTCAGGCGGTATTTGAACTCTGTTCTTTCTGATTCCAAGCTCAGCAGTCTAGCTAAGGTACAACATGGCTGCAAATGACTTATTTTATAATTGAGGGAGCTGAGGGTTGCGGCAGGTCACACAGCCACTGAGGTTCTCAAGCCCAGACTCTATGACCCTCAAGCCCAGTGCTCTTCCCATTACTCTGCCCAGCACTGACAAGCTGCCACAAAGTGCCCGATCCTATGCTCGATCCTTTGGGGACGTGTACAAGCCGAGGGATCGTCCTAGTCCCCGGGGATAAATAGGTGAGCCAAAACTGAGTCACAAAGAAAAAATAGAAATCTGTGCTGAAATTTATAGCAGTTCCCATGGAGACAGAAGGGTACTGAAGAGTATCCGACTTGGCTTTAGGAAAGTTCTGCGTTTAACTCCTTTCAGCTACTTCCTACGTGCACTGTATGGATGTATTCGCATACATGTCTTCTCCCCCGTTAGCATGTAAACTTGTGGCTGGGGACTGTTTTGGACCACATGGTGTTCCCAGCCCTCAGCCAGGGCCTGACACATGGTAGGATCTTCATGCAAGGTTGTTCTTTGCTAAAATCGCTTCTGGCCTCTGATCTCTGCACTCTGGGCAAAGCAACCTCTGAACCATAAAGACGGCGATGCTTGACTCTGTGTATCTCACGTGTTATTTTGAGAAATGGGTTTTGAGGACCTTAAAGAGCTGCAGAATTGAAGTCATTTTTAGGCCAGAGGGAGACCAAGAGACTGGGCCATTGAGTTAGATTAGGAGTGGCGAAGGGCTTCTGGAGGAGGGGAGCCTCGGCTGGCATTGCCAGGCAGCGACCTGTTGAAGACAGAGACGTAGGAGTCCGGGTCTCCTTCTGAAGCAACCCCTGGCCTCAGAATCACAGACAGCCAGAATGCCAGACTGAAAGTCAGACCGAGGGGCAAATGGACCCTTTCCTTCCCTCCTGCCCCTCTCCCCAGGAGACCCCCATCCTCAGGAAGATGAGGATGTACCGACTTGTAGGAAGCCAAGAGTTAATTTTATCTGTAGGGCCCTTGGCTTTTTCATGGCTGGTTTCACAGAGGAAATAGAGCGTGACCACATGGCTGAGGTTCCTGCCGTGCACAGCTAGCTCTGCCTGCCATCTCCCGGGCCAGGGTGACTGAGCTGAAGCCCTTTCCCACAGGCCACCTCAGCAGACCCCCTTCTCCTCCCAGTGAACCGAGGCAATCTAACTGGCCTTGAGCCTGCCTCCCTCCACTGATCCCCCTGAAGGGGCAGCCCGCAGCCACAGAGTGAGGGGAGACCCCGTGCAGCCTCCCCTCTCCCCCTCATCAATCCCTCCTCCACACAGCTTCCAAAATAGCCTTCCTAACCCACAGAGCCAGAGAAGGGCATGAAAATGTGTGGGGAGCTGCGGCTCTGGAGTACTGCGGCTGCTGTCAGAAATGGCTGCTGCTCTGTGGGCTTGGCTGGCCTGATGAGGGAGACCAGTTCGGCTGAGGACCACAGTGTCCAGTGAGGCTGGGAGGAATGGCTGAGGCCAGATTGGGAAGGGATCTAGAATCTTAAGCAGCTTTGAGTTTTGTTTTGTTTTGTTTTGTTTTTTGAGGAAATTGGGGATAAATGACTTGCCCAGAGTGTTGCCCACACAACAGCTTTGATTTTAACCTAGAAGCAATAGGGAGCCACTGGAGGTTTTTGAGTAGGGAAGTACCACAATCAAATAAATCGCTTTGGTAGCAAACTGTGGGATCAGAGCGTCCAATCTGGGCACTTGGTCCCAGGATATTTGGACCAGGATCTAATCAATTGTGATCCAGCCTTGTAGGTAAACCCCAGGAGGGCTGAATCCCACGGGTATTTTGGATCAACTCCCTCCCTAAACCCAGAATTGGACAGTGAATACAAAAGCAAAAAGATCTTTTTACCCACCCTTCAGTCCTACATAGCCTAAAATAGTGAATATTGGCCTTCTTATGGGAATATCAGGCCCCATTTACAAAGGGGAGGAGAAATTTGGAGGGCAGAGCATCCAACAACACAGTCCCAGGGATCTTAGGTCCAACAGGCGTTGTATAAAGGAGAGGATGATGGGCCTGGATTCAAGTTCCAGTCCCGGCTCAGGTACTTACCAGCCAGGGGAGGCACTTAGCACCTCTGGACCTATAGAACAAGACAAGTGGACTTGCCCCTCAGTTCCTTCCAAGTTCTCTTTTGATCTGTCACCCAACATCTCCTGGGTGAGGGGTCACTGAGCAGAGTGTGCTTCTGACATTCAGTCATTCCTACAACTTATATTAATCTTGAGCTCACACACACACAGACACACTCACACACACAGACACACTCACACACACACACACACACACACTCACACACACACACACACACACACACACACACACACACACACACACTCACACACTCACACCCTATCTGTCCCAACTGATTGCTATAGCACTGGACTTGTTCTAACAAGAGTCCAGGGGCCTAACTCCTCTGCTAGTTTCCCTGGGCTACGGAGAAAAACAGTTGGGAGCTTTGACCCCAATACAGTCTCTTGCCTGGAATACCCCCAAATCGGGTCACCCACCGCCTACGAGACCCACCCCCCATCACTAGCACCAAGATAGCAAGGAAGCCTGAGGAAACAATGCAATTCCTTCTACAGAGCAGCCTGAGAGAAAGAAGGCAGGAAAGAGAAGCTCCATATGTTTGCTCCGAAATGAGGTGGGGGAGGTGTGTGTGTGAGTGCGAGAGTGTGACAGAGATCTCCACCAAACTCGGATCCCTCGGGTTTCTCACGGCCGGCTTTTCTCTTCCTTGCTACCGGTTGACATTGGCTCAGTTGGGCAGAGAGAAGGCTGCATTATGGGAGATAGTGCCCTTTCTCCCCAGTCCTGCACTTCCCCCAGATTGGGGGAACGTGGGATATCCTGGAAATAGAATGACTGGAGAGTGTTGTTTTTATCTCCAGCTCCAGCCTCCCTACGAATGAAGATTCTTAGTTGTTTCCCCTGAAACAAAAATGCTTCATTAATACCATCCCCATTGAAACTGTCACATTAATGAGCACATTTCCGGGAACCTGGTGGGAGCTCTGGGAAGGGACCCCACGGAAGCTGCTGAGGGGCTGAGGAGAGGGAAACAAGAAGCATGACCCAGCTCCTGCAGAAAAGCAGCTTGAGAATTATGCCCCACCAGAAGCAGGTTGGTGCAGTGGGTAAAGCCAGCTTCAGAGTCAGAGGGAGTGCGACTCGGGTCCTGCGGGTGACCTAGCTGGGTGACCCTGTCACAGCTTCCCCGTGACAGCTGGCAGCTCCCTGAAACAATTAAACTAAGAACGGGGGCCAGTCTTTGTGGTGAAGATAGTCTCCACACTGGGAGTGCCTCCTAACTATGATAGATCCAGTTAAAGAGTAAAAAATAGCTGCTGATAAAAATGTTCAGGATAATGTCTCTGAACAAAAGGAGAGGGGCTGGATCCGTGCTAAATATCTAAATGTGAAAGGGACACAGGGAGCACAGTTAAACAGGGAGAGCTTCCTAGCAAGGGAGGTGGAGGTTGGACCTTGAATAGACACTAGTCCTGATTGCAGAGAGGCGGCGCACAGGGCGTCACAAGGTGGAGGCCACAGCGGCCTAGGAACAGACCTGGCAGGGTGTGGCAAGCACAGGCACTGGAAGGCCTGGCTCTGGGCAGAGCTTCCCCTCTAACTCGGCTGCAGGCTAGTCCTTCCCTTTCCCAGGACCCCACCCTCTTCCTGTGTAAAATGAGGGGCTGGACAAGGGGCTTCCAGGGGTTCCCTCCAGCCCTGATTTCCATGATTCCCCCATGTAGGAAAACTAGGCTCGGAGGAGCCCCAAGGAGGAAGCACAGGGCAAAGGCTACCTGTGGAGCAGGAAGAGGAACAGGTAGGACCTTGGCAGCCCCACAGATAGTCTGGAACATGCTCAGGGCTTCCTTAGAAAGGAAACCCCGATGCATCCAAGATGAGTGGTCGTTTCACAGGACAATGTCCAAGGTGGCGGCAAGAGAATGGGGAGCTCTGGCTAACCAGCAGGATCTGGGGTGGAGTCAAAAGTCTTCCAAGCTTCCACTAGGGACGTCTTTTCCTGGAGAAGAGGCTGATTGTTCTCACAGTTGGGGAAAGAGAATCCTCCTTGCCCTCAACCTGTTCTGGGAAGTGGAGGCTTCTGGGGAAGAACAGCCACCATTTGCCCAGCAAGTGGTGTGCTGAGTAGCGTGGAAGCATCGTTGGATTTGGAGTCCAAGGACCCGACTTCAAATCTAGCTTCTTTTTTTTCCCGAGTCAATTGGGGTTAAGTGACTTGCCCAGGGTCACACAGTCAGGAAGTGTTAAGTGTCTGAGGCCAGATTTGAACTCGGGACCTCCTGAATTCAAGGCTAGTGCTTTATCCACTGCACCACCTAGCTGCCCCAAATCTAGCATCTTCTTGAGCAAGTCACTTAAATCTCCCAAACTGATTTTTTTTAGCCTTCAGGATCTCTTCCAACTCTAAAGATCCTGTGATCCTAAGCCCTGCCCTTGCGACCTGGAGCAAGGTACTGCCGTTTCTGAGCCTCAGTTTCCTCCTCTGTAAAATGGGGGAAGGTCTAGATCTACAAATAAGCCAGCTGGTGCACCACAGTGCAGAGAGCATCAGGCCTCAGACACTGACTGGCTCTGTGACCCTGCTCAAGTCACTTCACCCTTTTTATCCCAGCTTCCTCCTCTGTAAAAAGAGTTGGAGAAGGAGGTGGCCGGTCACTGCGGTATCTCTGCCAAGAAATCCCCGAATAGAGCTACAAAGAGTCAGTCACAGCTAAATCGACTCCACAACAGAGGACTCTGTGTCCCGGGATCTTGGGAAGGAAGTGTGGCCAGTTAGGAGGTGAAGCCGACTTCATTCCCTTTAAGCTTCCGTTCAGTGGCTCCAGGCCAGAGTGATTCCGCCCTTCTGGGCCCTCTCCCCCCTTCCCTAACCTTGGCCAACAAGTCTCTGAACACAAGATTCCCGAAATGGCCTCAGTGAGCGCAGCTACCTCTCCCCTAGTTGGAGCTTCTCCAGGAAAGCGTTCCAGGGGCCCTGGAGATGATTGGTTTGGGAAAGCTCTTATTAGCATGTGTGGCCTGCAGAGAGCAGGAAGAAGGCCGAGCTCTCCAGACTGGCTCTCAGCCCTTCCTGGGCTAGAAGGAGACTTCAGCATGTGTCCTTTGGCATCTTGTGGGAAAGGGGCTCAGGGAGCGCCGCCAGATTTGGAAAGGCCTTCTGGGGGAGAGCTAAGATCGCCCTCCCTCACGTAGGAATAATGGCCAACACCGAAGGTTTTCTATGAGTTACTTGACATACATTACTTCATTTGATCCCACTCTGTAAGGCTGTCATTATCCCCGTTGTACACATGAAGATGCAGCTTGGGAGATGTTTAATCGACAAATCCCAGATATCCTAGCCAGTGAATACATGAGGAAGGATTTGAACTCAGATCCTCTAATCAAGGACTCTATTCATTGCACCACATAAGGAAGGAGTGAAAGGATGTGCTCAGCCAGGAGTTAAAGAGCCCACAGGGGTTGTGTCCAGGCACATAATGCCTGTTCCAACATCAAATAACCTCTCCTACAAGTCACAGAGAGCAAGTACGTACATGTCTTTTCCCAATCGATTTACATTTCATTTCTTCCCCATTGATAATTTTTATTTATATCCTTTTAAAGATCAAAACCCTTTCCAATATACTTTTACCTATTGTCTCCTTCTTTGGAGCAAAGAAAAAAATTGAGCAAAACCCAGTCAGTAAAGGCTGTGACAGAACATATGACCCTATGCTCTACTTTCTCCTACCCCAACCTCTCTCCTGAGTGGAAAAGCATTTCTTTCTCTTTGGCTAGTGAATTAATGGATGAAAAGAATTAAATGCCTACTAGGTATCAAGCATTATTCTAGAGATTGGGATTCACAGAGATGCTTATACTCCCACAGAGAGACAACACTTACAAGGGAGTAACGGCCTGGAGAATGGGACCGTAGGGCCATGGATTGTCATTCCCTTTCCCAAACCAAGAGTAACTTTGATCCAGTCCTGCTCCCAGGGTAGGAGGTAGATGGGGAAAGGGCCAAAAGCATCAATGTAAATGGCGCCAGGAAGGATGGAGAGGAGGCATGGACTGTGGCCAGCTAGACGGAATCAATGAGGTGACTTCATACACAGACTGGTCAGTCAAAATCAGCTTTGGGGCAGAGTTCCAGGTGTCCCCCGGGACACTTCCCACCTCCTTAGGGCCGCCTCTGGGGAATAGACCGCAGGCAGCTGCCATCCCTGTGCTCCCTCATCATTCTGCCATCCCTCCCTCCCTCTCTCAGCCTTATTAACTGCAAGCAGAAGTAACCCAGAGTGGTGCTTTGTGACTACACTGGGGAGTTAGGACAAGGGGGCCTATGGTTCCCTCTAGGGAGCAGGGAGCTTCCCCAAATAGCACTTGTGAATGTTCTGTGACCCACTTGTCCTTGGTTGGCCACTGACAAAGCAATTAGCCGAGGACAGTCTGGGGAACCCGAAAGCCTTCTTTGCATCCCCTTCCCGCTCTCCCGCCCCTCAGTATACACAACATACACACACTTTGAGGGCCTCGGCTCCCAGAGCTGCATCCAACGCTCACTTTCTATGTGAGCACAGTACTTTACATCTGTGTCTCATTTGATCCTCACAATCTCCCTGTTGTCCCCAGGCTAAACACTGGAAGTAGAAAGTCGAAAGGCCTGCCCTCCCTGAGCTCCCACAGCTCCCAGAGCGCGAGGACAGCAGCAGGCGGAAGGAACTGGAGACGTGTAGCCCAGCGAGGCACTAGCTTCAGGGGGTACAGAAAAGCTTCTGCAGCAGGGCGGATCTTAGCTGGGACCTAGGAGAGCCAGAGTTGGCAGGTGGGGACGGAGGCCACAGGACAGAATGCCAGGGGTTAAAGCTAAGACTCTGAAAGACTTTGAATGGGGAGCAGCATTTCACATCTGATCTTGCTGAGCAGGGAGGGATGGTCAGGTCTGCTCTGCAGGAAGGTCACTTGGAGTAAAAAGTGGGCTGAGGAGGGAGAGATGAGGCAGGGAGTCTGGTCCACAAAGATCCATATAAAGTACGTATCGAAGCAACGTCCAAGCGTTTTCTTCACAGCCTCTCAGGTTATCTCGCCACCTGAAAGGAATCTCAGATTCAGACCCTCTTCCTGGTAGGAGGCCCACGTTCTTCCCATGAGGAACCCCTCCTGGGCTGGGCCAGCTTTCAAGCAGAGCCCCCCTTGGCCCTGGGCTCCCCTCTCCCTCCGGCTCTCCAGAAGTTCTTGCTCTCTTTTGTTTCCTCCCCTTCCTGGTGTTCCGGCTGCTGGGAGCAGGTACCTCGCTTTCCCATCTTGTCTGCCCTTGGCACCTACCCTAGGGAAAGCCCCTCCCTCATTCTTGTGGCCCAGGGTGAAAGCAGGGCAAGCCCAGGCAGGCCAGGTGGACCCAGTAGCAGGCCTCCACCCCTTCTGCGTGCCCAGCTGATTGGTTCAGAGATCCGGGCGGAGCGTTTGGGTGCCTTTGCCCTAGATATGGCACCAGAATGGATGTGGGCCCAGAGCCCGGGAGACTGGGGATCCCGAAGTTACCAAGATACAGACAACCCTAGGTGAGAGCTGTCCTGGTTCAGAGGCAGCCGGGCACCCACAAAGGGGGAGGGGGAGGGGAGGAAGGGCTCAGCCCTTTGACTCATCCCCCCTCAGTTTCCAAAGCTGTCAAATGGAATCAGGCACACCTTTTTACTGTGGCTACAGAAAGATAAGAATCTACTGTGGTAATAGGTAAACAAGTATCTATTAGGTTTCTCCAGCAAGACACCCTGCTGAGCCCTGGGGCTCGGACACCCCATGGGCTCTCCCTCTATAACCTCCAGGCCGTGATCTGAGAGCCAGTAGGGAGCCCGAGGCCATCGGGACCAGACCTCTCTGACAGATGAGGAACTGAGACTCGAACCCGGGCGCCTGACTGACTGGAATGCCCTTCCCACCCACCTGGGCTGAGGCAGGGACCGAAAGCAGGCCCTAAACCCAGGACGGGTCCTTCTCTCCCTCGCCCCCATCTCAGGTACTTAGAAAGCCAGAGTGACGCAGGACACGTCCTCCCCTCTCAGGGAGTTTGCAGCCTTTTGCAGGGTGAGGGATGTGGCCCCAGATGGGGGAGCGAAGGGACCAGAGACGAAGCCTGGGAGAGACTGTGGCTGCCCTCAGGGAGGGCTCAGCCAGGGCTTCCTTTGGGGAGCCCCTCAGTGAGACACAGAGCCACAGCGGGGGGGACACCAGGCTGGGAGCCCCCTCTGTCTACTACATCATGTGAAAACATTAGATCTTTAAAAACATATGGAGAGGTTCTTATAACAAAGGAAGATATTTCAAAACAGGAGGAGCGCCCAGAGCAGTGGGGTGGGCAGTCGGACTGGGTTCAAGTCCTGCTCCCGATGGGGCCTTGTCCCCCCGTGTGACCCTGCGGCCCTTGGCCACTGACCCCCACAGGCAAAGCTCCCAGACTTCAGATTGTAATTAGGAGCTCCCTGTGCTAATGAAATCACAGGGGGGAGCGGAGGGGGGTCTCCTGATCCAAATGTAAGGTCAGTCTTTATAGAAAACTTACATTTGTGTCTCCTTCCCTCCCCAGGTTCCTGCGCTCCACGGGAAAGCTGCCCAGAGGTAAGGTCAGCCCCTGCCGCCTGGGCTCAAGCCCGCCAGTTAGCTAGGAACCCCCGGCAATCAGAGGGACCCCATGAGTTGCCCTCTCCATTTTTCTGACACTGGGCCTCCAGGCCCAGGGCCTATCCTGAGGCAGGATCATAGAGTGCTAGACCTGGAAAGGGCCCTAGACATCAGTCCCCTGACCTTGGCCAAAGAGCCGGCCTCCAGCCCACGGCCTCCAACCCACTCTGTCCCAGGCTCCGGGTGGTGGTATTGCCACAGGGGACTGGCAGTCAGTTAGCAAGCATTTATGAAGCACCTAGGCTGTGCCAGCTGCGTGCTGAGCCAGACCCAGGCTCAGACTCTGGGGAGGACACGTCAGGCTGGGGAGGAGGGTGGATTGTAAGAGGTACAGAGAGAAGCAAAGTGAAATGCTGGAGTTTGTACGGATGGGGCTGCTTGCTCGGCGGGCCGAGCTTCCCAGGAGCTGTACAGGGTGTTTGCCCCAGGGCCTAGGACAGGTGCTTCTTTCTTCCTTTGGCATCTTGGAAGAACCAGAAATTGGAGGCTCTGAGCCTTGTGGGGCCTAGAACCCATAAGCCGGGCACTGTGGGCACTGCCCTCACTTAGGAGGAGTCAGCATCTTCTGAGGCAAAGTTGGAAGGGTCCCAGAGGCCATCGTGGCCAACTTCTTCATTCCAGATTGGAAGAGAAAATGCTTGTGAGGGGCCCACTGTGTGCAAGGCCCCGGGATACAAAGTTCAAATGAAGATTTGTCTCTCCAGGATTTCTCAGGAAGCCCACTGGCTCTGAGGGGCAAGCGCTGGGGGCTGATCCAGGCCCCCCCCCCAGGCCCTAATCCAGGCCGTGGAGCTCCCACCCAAGATTCTCTTCAATTCCTTTGGTCCCAAACCAAGGGCCCAAGCTCCAGTGTCCTGTAGCCAAACCGACCCGGGCACGGACCCCCAGTTTTCTGCCTCCCACGGAGCACTCGCTCTCCCCAGGGCAGAGCCCAGCAACCCTGAGGTGGCTGCACATGGTTCCATGGGGGTTCTAGGTCTGCCTGGGGCATTCCTTCAAGTGGTCACACAGGACAGGAGGACAGCGTCCCCATCCCGACCCCGTGCAGCCCTGGTCAACTCAAAGCAACTCCTCAAATCCCCAACCCGTTGGCGGGGCAGAAGGAATGAATCAGAGACAATGACTCTGGGTCCCTTGGGACCACCTGCCGTCCCTAGTCCTCGGTCCCTCCTGTGCAAGAGAAGGGGGTGGCCTGGTGCCTGTGAGGTCCCTTCATGCCCCAGCTCTAGTGATGCTGCCGGGATCACACCAGCGGAAAGTGTGCTGAGTCCCGTCTTGGCGTCCTCCCTCCATCCTGGGATGACCATAAGGCACATTAGGAGGCAGCGGGGAGGAAGATGCCACGGGGAAGAGGATGGCTGCGGGGCCCTAAGCCACCCAGACTTACAAGGTAAAGCTGCTCCCCACTGCAATGCCAGGAGCAAGGCTGGGGGGGGTACCCAGAGCTCTGTCCCTCTGACATCCCTGCAGCCAAAGGGCATAGAGAGATGCCAAGGGAAGGGGCAAGGCTGGGACCCAAATTCTTCGGACCCGGCCCTCCTCACTTCTGATTACACAGGAAGAATTTGAGAGCCAGGAGACCGGGCCCCTGGCGGGGCCGATTGATCTGGGCCCACTGGGATACCTGGGCGGCCTTGGGTAAATGAGTCACCTTGAAGACATCCTGTTTCCTCCTCCATAAAAGGAAGAGGTGGGCCAGGTTGGTAACCTGAGGACTGTGAACTTTTAAAAAACCAAACAAACTCGAGCTGATGGCTGTCCGGCAGAGATTGTTCCTCTAGAATTCCACGTGTTCTGTGTACTTAGAGCTGAGCTCTGAGAAGGGCCAGAGACAGCGCGCTGGCCGAAGTGGGCACCGCAAGTCCCGCTCTGTGGGTTCCTCACCTGTCAAAGGGCCCCATCCAGCAGCGGCCCCAGACCCAAGGCCGGCCTCGGACATGGCGTCAGCTCAGAGTCAAGGAGCCAGGATCCGACACAGGACTGAGCACTGGTCTTCCTGAGGGCAAACTCGGGGCCTCTCGGTGACGGCAGCCGCCTCCACTTCAGTGAGATGAGCCCCCTCCTGCCTGCCCTGGCTCGGTGCTCCCCCAGGGGCGGCTGCCACAGGGATGGGCTCTGGATATTCTCCAGCTCCGGGCGTCCCCTCCCCTCCTGCGCATCAGGGTGGGGTGGGAGGGATGACATCACCTTGTCCCTCAGCCTGCACACGGCAGCCGCTGGGAAGGCTCCGACTGGAGCAGCACTCGGTGCTGAGCCCTTCCAAATATAGCTGGGCAGCGCTGCCCAGCTGGCATGTGATGGGCAGGCCCAAGGAGCTGGCGCTGGCCAAGGAGGCCCGCGGCACAGACACCTCCTGGGAGAGGCCCCACTCTGCTCCATTCCTGCCCAGTGCCCTCGTCAATCACTTCCAGCAAAGCCAGCCGAGTGCCAGGAGAGCCTGCTCACCTCGCAGAGGTCAGGGAAGGGCGGCCAGCTCCACCCAGGCCTCCATTTTCCCTGGGATCCTTCCTGCCCTGGATGGATTCAGCCTCCTTGCCCTTGAGCAAGGCCCTGACTTTGCCCAAGGTTACACACCCAGCACCAGGGACTGCCCAAGGGCGTCTCTCCTCTGCCGGCCTATCCCAGGGGTCGGGTAGTTGTGGGCACCTTGTGCCAGAGAGAGTCTGGGAGCCAAAGATCCCCCAACATATGGTCCATCGAGACCCCACCAGGTCTGCGGGTGTAGACTCAGTTGCTGAGAGATGAGCAGCCAGTTCTCTCTCCCTGCCTTCCCTCAGCCGGCCTTGCCAAGCACAGAAGAGCCCTTCCTGCCCTCCCTGGCCTCTAGACTCATCCTGGTGCTCTGAGAAGCCCAGAGTCCGGAATCTCCCCCCGGGGCTCAGTGTCCAAGAGGAGGAGACCGGACGGTGGAAGGGCTCTCTTCCTCCCTGGGTGTGGGGGTCCCTGGGGCCTCCTAGAGGAGAAGGCCCCTCTTTTACTGACCCCAGTGTGCTTGGAGCTTCTGCTTCCAGCATGGCCCAGGGGAGGGAGCACTGAGGGCCAGGGAAGCAGCAATGAGGGCCAGGGAAGGAGCACTGAGGGCCAGGGAAGGAGCACTGAGGGCCAGGGAGGGAGCACTGAGGGCCAGGGAGGGAGCACTGAGGGCCAGGGAGGGAGCACTGAGGGCCAGGGAGGGAGCACTGAGGGCCAGGGAAGGAGCACTGAGGGCCAGGGAGGGAACACTGAGGGCCAGGGCGGGAGCACTGAGGGCCAGGGAAGGAGCACAGAGGGCCAGGGAGGGAGCACTGAGGGCCAGGGAGGGAGCATTGAGGGCCGGGAAGGTCCCACAACAAATAACCCCCAAGCTTGAAGATGAGAATGAATTACTCCCAGCCTCCATTTTCTCCTCCGAAAAAGGAGGCAGCTGCACCGTGGTCAGGGAGCCCGAGTTCAAATCCAGCCTCAGACGCTGCGTGACTCGCCCTCCACCAGAGTCTCTTTGTCCGTGGTCCGGCCGCCCTAGGGAGTCAGGAGCTCTGGGCGGCTTCCTGCAGAGTGATTGGGGGGGAGGGGGGCGGGAAACATCCCCGCATAAGGAGACACTTAGAAATTAACAAGGGAAGGGGATGGGGGGGACCTTGATGTCTCCAGCTGTGGCGCTCCTGGATCCCCCCTCCCTGGTCGCCCCGCAGGCTCATAGCAGAGAGTAACCCAGCTCTAACACCGCCCACAGGCCCCCCATCCCTCTGTTGCGCTTTTTAAATCTCTCCCTTTTTTCCCATTTGCTCTGATTTTTCTCTCCCAACATTTTTCATGAAACAATGTGTATGAAAAATAAATAGAATATCCTCCCAAGCCCCGCCCCAGCCCTGCCCTGCAGCCCCCCGCCAGGGCAAGGGCCCCAGAACCCCAGCACTTTGCCCGGCCTTCCGTCTGAGAAGCCCCCCCAGGAAAGGAGCGGCCACGTGAGTCCTGCCTAAGCGGAGCTGGGCCCACGTGGTCGGCTGCCCACGAGGGAGCGGCACCGAGCGCCATCTGCCGCCCCCAGACCTTTACTGCAGGCCGCTCCCAGGCCGCCCCCGCGGGGTGACCTTCACCTTGGCGCCTCCCTCCCCTCCCTCCTCCGAATCCTCTGCTTAAATGCATAGGAGGCGTTCCCAAGGAAGCCCGTTAGGGGGCAACGGGTTTTGAAATCTAGTCCAGAAGCCAAATTACATCACAATTATAAAAAGAGAAACAGTCCAGGTCAGGTTCAGAAAGGGCTCCGGCCCGCTCGGCTCCGCCACGGAGATGCCCGAAGCTCAGGCGGAGGCAGGAGCCTGGGAGGGGGGGGGGGGGGGAACCGGGCTGCGCTGTGGGGTCAGAGGTGAACGAGGAGGAGGAGGGAGGGAGGAGCCAGGGGCCGCGTTGCCCCGAACGTGTGGTGCCCGGTGGAAGAACATCCGGGTAGCGCTTTGCCAGCCTTAATATAGACCAACCTCCGCCCTTATTTTCTTGGGAAGGCAAAAGTGCGGGACCGCCGCTTCCGCACGCACTTACTGAGGGCCGGAGGGACCCTTCCGTGTTGACAGTGGGAGCTTCAGTGGGATCTCTGACTCCGAACAACACGGGTGGTCCGGCAGTGCCTCCCGGGGGGGGGGGTAAGGGGGGGCCTCCCAGTGAGCCTCGGACAGTGAACGGTGTCCCCCCCCACACACACACACACACAAACACACGCGCTGACAGCAGCCCCCGCAGCATGGGGTACTGAGGAGGGGGGAGCACGGGAGCAGGGACGGCTGGGGCAGCTCCAGTTCCCACTGAACATGTCTCAGAAAACACGGAAGTGGAGACAGAAGCTGCTGTGGACTCGCCGGCCCGTCCTGCCCATTTTACAAAGGGGTAAACTTGTGTCCGTGGGGATTCGCCCCGCGCGGCGCCTGCGAGTCCTTTATTCCTGGTCCCGGGGGACGAGCGGGCGAGGCCTGCGGGACTGGCCTGGCCGGGAGGGAAGGTGCCCGGAGAGGCCCCGAGATAAGGGAGGTAACTGTTTCCCCTTCTCCTCTCTGCCTCCCTCCCCCGTCCCTCCTCCAGAGTGCTCTGTCCTTACCTTGGAGTCTGTGAATATCCTGCGGAAATACTTGTCCATATTGGACCTGCCCTTCACCTGGCTCCACACCCAGGATGTCCTCTTCGTGCTGACCAAAAAAGAAGCCCAGCAAGCCAAAGTAAGGGCCCCTCGCCCCCTGCCTGTCCCACGAAACCCGCCTGCCCCCTGTGCCCCTCCAAGGGACCGCCTGCCACCGCCCCCTGTCCGCCCTGGTTAGGGACTCCTGCCGGAAAGTTGGGGGGGGGGGGGCAGTGCGGGATTTTCCCAGGAAAGCCTGCAATGGGCTCGGGAAAGGCTGGTCACAAACGAAGCACTGGGGAGCACTCCCTCGGTGGCGCACAGGGCAACGACCCTACTAAGTGCTGAGGGAGCAAATCGCGGGGCACTTGGTGAGTGTGGTCAGGCCTCAGTCCTGCCCGACCCGGCCTCATTGGAGGATGGCTGGCCACGTCCTCCGCGGCTCACCGAGATGGGGGACTGAGGCAGTCGGGGTTAAGGGACTTGCCCGGGATCTAAATGCCGAGGTCCAGATTTGGACTCGTGAGCCTGAGCCTTCCCCACTCCACGCCCGCCCCCCGCACCAGCCAGCTGCCCATCAAATACGCACTGAACGAATGAAGGACGGGAATGCCCCACCCCACCCCAGGGGGTGACTCGGGCAACCAGAGGAACTGACCTGAGTTCCAGGGGTCTCTGGGACAGACAGGGGAACATCCCAGAGTCAGTGATTCAGGACAGAATTGGGGAGAGAGCCGGGGGC